>NC_092151.1:43303916-43641416 GCF_045791955.1 Oncorhynchus clarkii lewisi
ACAGTGTCGAAAGAGGGGCCAGAAGTATACAAAATGGTGTCGTCTGCGTAGAGGTGGATCAGAGAATCACCAGCAGCAAGAGCGACATCATTGACATATACAGAGAAAAGAGTCGGCCCGAGAATTTAACCCTGTGGCACCCCGATAGAGACTGCCAGAGGTCCGGACAACAGGCCCTGTGATTTGACACACTAAACTCTGTCTGAGAAGTAGTTGGTGAACCAAGCGAGGCAGTCATTTGAGAAACCAAGGCTGTTGAGTCTGCAGATAAGAATGTGGTGATTGACAGAGTCGAAAGCCATGGCCAGGTCGATGAATACAGCTGCACAGTATTGTCTCTTATCGATGGCGCTTATGATATCGTTTAGGACCTTGAGCATGGCTGAGATGCACCCATGACCAGCTTAGAAACCAGATTATATAGTGGAGAAGGTACGGTGGGATTCGAAAGGCTCCTGAGGCGGCATTTATTGTAGCTGGGGATTTTAACAAGGCTAATCTGAAAACAAGGCTCCCTAAATTATATCAGCATATCGATTGAGTGACCTGGGCTGGCAAAACCCTAGATCATAGTCATTCTAACTTTCGCAACGCAAAAAAGGCTCTCCCCCACCCTCCTTTTAAAAAAGCTGACCATGGCTCCATTTAGTTGCTCCCAGTTTATAGACAGAAACTAAAACAGGAAGCACCCACGCTCAGGTCTGTTCAACGCTGTTCCGACCAATCGGATTCCAAGATTGCAACGATCACGTGGACTGGGATATGTTCCGCATAGCATCGAACAACAACATTGATGAATACGATGATTCGGTGAGTGGGTTTATTAGCAAGTGCATCGGGGATGTTGTACCCACAGCGTCTATTAAAACATTCCCCAACCAGAAACCCTGGATTGAGAAACCGCTGAGATCCTGGTTGAAGACAGCAGAGGTGTATTTGGAGGGCAGGTTGGTTAGGATGATATCTATGAGGGTGCCTTGTGTTTAAGGATTTGGGGTTGTACCTGGTAGGTTAATTGATAATTTGTGTGAGATTGAGGGCATCAAGTTTAGGATTGTAGGATGGCTGTTAACTTCTTAGGGAATAGGGGGCAGCATTTTCACTTTTGGATAAATAGCGTGTCCAATTTCAACTTCCTGCTACTCATGCCAGGAATATAAGATATGCATATTATTATTAGATTTGGATAGAACACTCTGAGGTTTCTAAAACTGTTTGAATCACGTCTGTGAGTATAACAGAATTTATGTAGCAGGCAAAACCCAGAGGACTAACCGTTCAGAATTTCTTTTTTTTGGTCTCTGTCTGTTCACTGAGATCTCATTGGCAAATGATATTTCTTAGGAACCTGTTTTCAGTTCCTACCGCTTCCGCTGGATGTCACCAGTCTTTGGAGTTTGTTTGAGGTTATTCGTTTGTGCAATGAAGAAGTAGGCCATCTAGGAACTGGGTAACACTGTTGAGAGTGCGCAAGACGTGAAAAGTAGCGTTGGTTTGTTGTCTTCCTGTATTGAACACAGATAGACCCGTCTACAATTTGATCGATAATTAACGTTTAAAAATACATAAAGTTGTATTACAAAAGTAGTTTGAAATATTTTGTCAAAGTTCATAGGCAACTTTTTGACGTTGCGTTTTTTGGAGACTGTTTTTTTCTGGATCAAACGCGTCAAATACATTGATATTTGGATATATATGGACAGAATTAATCGAACAAAAGGACCAATTGTGATGTTTATGGGACATATTGGAGTGCCAACAAAAGAAGCTCGTCAAAGGTAATGCATGTTTTATATTTTATTTCTGCGCTTTGTGTAGCGCCTGCAGGTTTGAAATATGCTACCCTCTTTGTTTACTATTGTGCTATCATCAGATAATAGCTTCTTATGCTTTCGCCGAAAAGCCTTTTAAAAATCTGACATGTTGGCTGGATTCACAACGAGTGTAGCTTTAATTGAGTATCTTATATGTGTGATTTAATAAAAGTTAGATTTGTATATCCTTTTTTTTTATTTGCCGCGCTGCATTTTCCCTGTGTTTTGCCCACGTGGGATGCAACCGTCTCCTATACCATAAGAAGTTATTAAGCATGTCCCAGTTTAGGTCACCTAACAGCACGAGCTCTGAACATAGATGGGGGGCAATCAATTCACATATGGTGTCCAGGGCACAGCTTGGGGCAGAAGTTCGTCTATAGCAAGCGGCAACGGTGAGAGACTTGTTTCAGGAAAGATAGATAAAAATAAAAATAAAATGTTTGGGCACAGACCTGGATACTAAGACAGAACTCTGCAAGCTATCTCTGCAGTAGATTGCAACTCCGCCCCCTTTGGCAGTTCTATCTTGTCAGAAAATATTATAGTTAGGGATGGAAATTTCAGGGTTCTTGGTGGCCTTCCTAAGCCAGGATTCAAACACAGCCAGGACATCCGGGTTGGCAGAGTGTGCTAAAGCAGTGAATAAAACAAACTTAGGGAGGAGGCTTCTGATGTTAACATGCATGAAACCAAGGCTTTTACAGTTACAGAAGTCAACAAATGAGAGGGCTTGGGGAATGGGAGTGGAACAAGGCACTGTAGGGCCTGGATTAACCTCTACATCACCAGAGGAGGAGTAGGATAAGGGTACGGCCAAGGGCTATAAGAACTGGTCGTCTAGTACGTTCGGAACAGAGAGTAAAAGAAGCAGGTTTCTGGGCACAGAAGAATAGATTCAATGTACAGACAATGGTATGGTAGGATGTGAATACAGTTGAGGTAAACCTAGGCATTGAGTGACGATGAGAGAGGTATTGTCTCTAGGGACATCAATTAAACCAGGTGAGGTCACCGCATGTGTGGGAGGTGGGACAAGAGGGTTAGCTGAGGCATATCGAGCACGGTTGGAGGCTGTACAGTGAAATAAGACAATAACACTAACCAAAACAGCAATGGACAAGGCATGTTGACATTAGGGAGAGGCATGCGTAGCCAAGTGATCATAGGGTCCACTGAGTAGCTAGGCGGGCTGGAGACACGGCGATTCAGAACAGCTAGCGGGCTGGGGGATTGGCCTTAGAGGGTGGTCGCGACGGAAGAAGTCTGTTGTTGTAGCCCCCTCGTGCGGTTACGTTGGGAGACCAGCTGTGATGGATCAGCAGGGGTCCGTGAAGTAAAAGGATCCAGGCTAATTGGCAAAATAGGTATAGTAGCCAAAGAAATTGTCTGATGGACCACTTCAGCTAACAATCCGGTATGCTCTAGACAGCTAGCGGGCCACGGCTAGCAGGCTAGCAGATGGGCATTCAGGGGATGTCGCGATGAAGGAGCCTGCTAAAAACCTCTTCTCCTCTCCTCCTCTTCAGCTAGCAGGGAGATGGGCCTAGCATAGGCTAGCACCAGGCTAATTGGTGCTTGCTTCAGGACAAAGACGTTAGCCAGGAGAAGCCAATCGGATAGCAGCTAGCTAGATGCGATGATCCAGGTGAAGAGGTTCAGAGCTTGCTGTAGGAATCCAGTGATATGGAGAAAAAAAGAGTCCGATAAGCTCTGGGTTGAAACACGCTGTACAGACTGGCAGGAGTTGTCCTGGCTAAATGTTAGCTGATGACCGCTAGCAGTGGCTAGCTGACTACTAGCTAGTAGCTAGTTAGCTGGCTAGCTACTTTTGGGGGTTCTGGTTCTAAAATAAAGAAAATTGCAGATCCATACCACACTGGGTGAGGTGGGTTGCAGGAGAATATGTTGAAGTTGGGGTTAAGAAAAATAAAACAAATATGTAAAAAGATATATACACGGGATACAAGATGAAGACAAAAGGCTGCTACGCCATCTTGGATTTAATGCTTCAAAGACTATCATGACATGCACAAAACACAAATGCCATTTGTAAATAGTTCAGCTTATTTCTAGTTTTGGACACATATGTTCCAAGTTTGTGTTTGATAAGACATTTTATATTTGTTTTATGTATGTCTGTTGCTTTGTCATTATGGAGTATTGTGTGTAGATGGTTTATTTAAAAAATAAAAAAATATTCAGACTGTAACACAACAAAATGTGGAATAAGTCATGGGGTATGAATACTTTCTGAAGGCACTATAACTATGAACACACAGTAAACATGTAATTGCCAAAATAAAGGAAACACTTCAGTAAATGAGAGATGCAAAATATATTGAATGCAGGTGCTTCCACACTGGTGTGGTTCCTAAGCAATTAATATCACATCATGCTAAGGGTCATGTATAAAAATTATGGGCAGAACCAGTTGCACATGATTTTGGCTACCATGGCCATGCCCACATCCACAGTGCACGAGGTGTCACTAAATGTGTTTATAAACGTTAAAACGATGTAAACCATATGCCATGGCCATTTCAGTAACTCGATCTCAACCCAATTGAATACTTTGGGAGATTCTGGAGTGTTGCCTGTGACAGCGTTTTCCACCACCATCAAAAAAACACCAAATGATGCAATTTCTTGTGGAAATACAGTTTTATACACTTTGTGTTTCCTTTATTTTGGCAGTTACCTGTATGTTTGATGATACCGCAGATTTGAAGTGTTCTTTACAAAATATTTAACCACATTTTTATAGGCTTACTGTCATGTATAATTAACTTCTTGACTCTACTTGAGACGCATATGTCTCAAGTAGGCACCTGGAAATGCAAATGCGCTACGCTAAATGCTAAATGTACTCGTTAAAACTCAAACCTTGATCAAAATTCACAAGCAGGGTATTGAATTAAAGCTACACTCGTTGTGAACCTAGCCAACAAGTCAGATTTTTAAAATGCTTTTCGGCGAAAGCATGAGAAGCTATTATCTGATAGCATGCACCACCTGAAAATGCCTGAATGCGACGTAAACAAAGACTCTGCTTATCCGACGCAGCACAAAACGCAGAAATAAAATATAAAGCATTCATTACCTTTGACGAGCTTCTTTCTTGGCACTCCTATATGCCCCATAAACATCACTATTGGGTCTTTTTTTCGTTTAAATCGGTCCATATATACCCAAAATAGCTTTCTATGGAAGCTGTGTCATTCAGAAAAAAACATCGTTTTTAAACGCTGCGTAATTTTTTTAAATTAAAAAAGTCGACGATAAACTTTCACAAAACACTTCGAAATCCTTTTGTAATCCAACTTTAGGTATTAGTAAACGTTTATAATCTATCAAAATGATTACAGGGCGATGTATATTCAATAGCTCCTCGTTTGCAAATCAATGGCTGCCAATGTCCACATTAACAACATCCGGGTGGAGACTGGAAGAAACGGAAGCCAGATAGATGGATTTCCAACAAAAAATTCAATTGAAAATGACGACAATGGCGACATCGTGTGGAATTTGTATGAATTGCATGCAGGTCGATATTAAATTTTGTCCTCTTTTAACAACCCATGGAAGTGACTTATGGAAATTATTTTTAGCTTTCAGAGAGCAGTTTTTCTTGCGTTTTTCAATGAAACACACGATCTGTTATAGTCACAGCCGTGATTTAACCAGTTTTAGAAACTTCAGAGTGTTTTCTATCCACACATACTAATCATATGCATATACTATATTCCTGGCATGAGTAGCAGGACGCTGAAAAGTTGCGCGATTTTTAACAGAATGTTCGAAAAAGGAGGGGGTAGAAGTAAGAGGTTTTAAGACATATTCAATTCAAATGTTTTAGGTTGAAGTGTCATATGTACTTTACAAAATATTCAAATCACATTTGTTATACTTTCTTATACAGTGACTTCAGAAAATATTGATACCCTTTGACTTATTACACATTTTGTTGTTACAGCCGGAATTCAAAATTGATACAAAAAATAATTCTCACCCATCTACACACAATAACCCATAATGACAAAGTGAAAATATGTTTTTAGAATTAAAAAAATATATATATTGAAAATGAAATACAAAAACATCTCATTTAAAAAAGTATTCCCAAGTCAATACTTTGTAGAAGCACCTTTGGTGGCAATTACAGCATTGAATTGTCTTCTTGGGTATGTCTGTAGCATATTTTCACATCTGGATTTGAGGATTTTCGCCCATTTTTCCTTGCATATCTTCTCAAGCTCTGACCAGCAATCTTCAAGCCTTTACACATATTTCCAATGGGATTCAAATCTGGGCCACTCAAGGACGTTCACATTCTTGCTATGAAGCCATTCCAGTATTGCTTTGGCTATAGGCTTGGGGTCTTTGTCATGTATATCTTTGCCCCAGTCTAAGGTCCTTTGCACTCTGAAGCAGGTTCTCCTCAAGGATTTAACTTTATTTGGCTACATTCATTGTTCCCTCTATCCTTACCAGTCACCCAGTCCCTGCCACTGAAAAGCATCTCCATAGCATGATGCTGCCACCACCATGGTTCATGGTAGGGATGGTGTTAGATGGATTATGAGCTGTGCCTGGACTTCTCCAGACATCACGATTTGTATTCAGGCCAAATAGTTGATTTTTTGTCTCATCAGAACACATAATATTTTGCCTTGTGCTCTCACGTGACTTTTTGTGAACTCCAGGCATGATGTTATATGCCTTATTCTCAGGGATGGTGTGAATGGAATTTATATGTTTAAATTAATGATTAGAATATTCCACCCTGAAATCATATAATTGTATGAAATTGATTAGAATCATAAAATGATTAGTAATGATTTGTGTAGTTTTAGTCAGTGAAATTATAATAAATGTGTAGTTCTAGTCAGAATTAGGGTAAAGCAATAGACCTGTACAATATGTCTTTATAGTATCTTAAACACAGACTGTCTCAGCAGAATTCGGTGCCGACCTGGCTAGGGGCCTCTGAGAGATTGAGGAAAGGACAGGAAGTACTTCCCACGGTCTCACTATCTTGAGGGAGAATGGGGAGTGATTCTCACAGTCTCCCCTAATCTTTGTTGGCTGTGTAGTAGGATAGTATGTGTGTTTGTGTGTGAAAGTATGTGTGTAAGGAGTCTGTTTGTCTGTGAAAGTATGTGTGTAAGAAGCCAGTATAAAATGAATGGTTTTGTACAACTAACCAGCGCTCTCATAAATAAACTTTCTGACTATAGTAGCTGGGCCTCCGTCTGTTTCATTTCAACCAATATCTTAAAAATTCTGGGTTGCAGACTGAGTAGTTTAATTGAATTGGGTTATGAACATTCAGAACATAATTCTCATAACAATTTGGTCCTTCGAGCCAGATTCCAATACCTGTCCCTGCTGTCCGAAGGTACCACGCCGAAAACCGTGCACGGGCGGGTCATTGACCCGTAAATTAAAGACCTGTCCCCTGACATTGGGGTTCTATAGCAGGCCGGTATATACAGTGCCTTGCGAAAGTATTCGGCCCCCTTGAACTTTGCGACCTTTTGCCACATTTCAGGCTTCAAACACAAAGATATAAAACTGTATTTTTTTGTGAAGAATCAACATCAAGTGGGACACAATCATGAAGTGGAACGACATTTATTGGATATTTCAAACTTTTTTTAACAAATCAAAAACTGAAAAATTGGGCGTGCAAAATTATTCAGCCCATTTATTTTCAGTGCAGCAAACTCTCTCCAGAAGTTCAGTGAGGATCTCTGAATGATCCAATGTTGACCTAAATGACTAATGATGATAAATACAATCCACCTGTGTGTAATCAAGTCTCTGTATAAATGCACCTGCACTGTGATAGTCTCAGAGGTCCGTTAAAAGCGCAGAGAGCATCATGAAGAACAAGGAACACACCAGGCAGGTCCGAGATACTGTTGTGAAGAAGTTTAAAGCCGGATTTGGATACAAAAAGATTTCCCAAGCTTTAAACATCCCAAGGAGCACTGTGCAAGCGATAATATTGAAATGGAAGGAGTATCAGACCACTGCAAATCTACCAAGACCTGGCCGTCCCTCTAAACTTTCAGCTCATACAAGGAGAAGACTGATCAGAGATGCAGCCAAGAGGCCCATGATCACTCTGGATGAACTGCAGAGATCTACAGCTGAGGTGGGAGACTCTGTCCATAGGACAACAATCAGTCGTATATTGCACAAATCTGGCCTTTATGGAAGAGTGGCAAGAAGAAAGACATTTCTTAAAGATATCCATAAAAAGTGTCGTTTAAAGTTTGCCACATGCCACCTGGGAGACACACCAAACATGTGGAAGAAGGTGCTCTGGTCAGATGAAACCAAAATTGAACTTTTTGGCAACAATGCAAAACGTTATGTTTGGCGTAAAAGCAACACAGCTGAACACACCATCCCCACTGTCAAACATGGTGGTGGCAGCATCATGCTTTTCTTCAGCAGGGACAGGGAAGATGGTTAAAATTGATGGGAAGATGGATGGAGCCAAATACAGGACCATTCTGGAAGAAAACCTGATGGAGTCTGCAAAAGACCTGAGACTGGGACGGAGATTTGTCTTCCAACAAGACAATGATCCAAAACATAAAGCAAAATCTACAATGGAATGGTTCAAAAATAAACATATCCAGGTGTTAGAATGGCCAAGTCAAAGTCAAGACCTGAATCCAATCGAGAATCTGTGGAAAGAACTGAAAACTGCTGTTCACAAATATTCTCCATCCAACCCCACTGAGCTCGAGCTGTTTTGCAAGTAGGAATGGGAAAAAAATTCAGTCTCTCGATGTGCAAAACTGATAGAGACATACCCCAAGCGACTTACAGCTGTAATCACAGCAAAAGGTGCCGCTACAAAGTATTAACTTAAGGGGGCTGAATAATTTTGCACGCCCAATTTTTCCGTTTTTGATTTGTTAAAAAAGTTTGAAATATCCAATAAATGTCGTTCCACTTCATTATTGTGTCCCACTTGTTGTTGATTCTTCACAAAAAATACAGTTTTATATCTTTATGTTTGAAGCCTGAAATGTGGCAAAAGGTCGCAAAGTTCAAGGGGGCCTGCATCACTTAACTTCCTGTCTGCATCTGGGTCAAACCTGAAACGTGATAGTGTAAAGCTATCATCAAGGCAAAGGGTGGCTACTTTCAAGAATCTCACATATATTTTGATTTGTTTAACATTTTTTTGGTTACTACATGATTACATATGTGTTATTTTATAGTTTTGATGTCTTCAATATTACTCTACCATGTAGAAAAGAGTAAAAAGTAAAGAAAATCCCTTGAATGAGTAGGTGTTTCCAAACTTTTGACTGGTGTGTGTGTGTGTGTGTGTGTGTGTGTGTGTGTGTGTGTGTGTGTGTGTGTGTGTGTGTGTGTGTGTGTGTGTGTGTGTGTGTGTGTGTGCGTCCGAGCGTGCGAGCGTGTGTTGGAGAGTCAGTGTAGTATGTGTGTGGGTAGAGTCCAGTGAGTGTGCAGAGCCTGTGTAAAAAAATAAAGTGGGTCAACGAAAATAGTCCAGCTAGCCATTTGGTAAACTGTTCAATAGTCTTTGAAGGGGTAGAAGTCATTCAGGAGCATTTTGGGAAAATAGAGCTTCTGATGTGATAGTCTACACATTATTGTTTCTAGTTGAGGTTAGTCAAGTGTCAAGTCAAGTTAGTCAAGTGTCCTTTTGCCGAGAACGGTCTATGACTTGGGTGGCCGAAGTCTTTGATCATTTTTAGGACCATTTTTAGGATCATTTTTAGGATCATTTTTAGGACAGGAAGCTTTTGGTTGTAGTCATAACAGCTAAAGATGGCGCAACCAGTTATCGAGTGTAAGGGGGACCTTTTTACACAGGGGCATTGCATAACTTTGTTCATTAAATAAATGAAATAAGTACCACATTTGTGTTATTTGTTCACTCAGGTTCCCTTTATTTAATTTTAGGTTTTGGTTGAAGATCTGATAACGTTTAGTGTGAAAAAATATACAAAAATAATTGGAGGGCTTGCACACACGTACACACGTACACACGTACACACACACTCTCCTACTGTAGAACCGCATGATCCAAAGCCCATCAGCAGCGTGATTCATGGTTATTTATTGAATGTGATTATTGTTCAGGAAACAGTCAGCTCAGCACTTGCACATTGAATAGGAAACCACAGAGGAATGGCATTTTGCCAATAATGTGATGGAGGCTGCTCGATAGGTGGCAGGTAGCTTAGTGGTTAGAGCATTGGGCCAGTAACTAAAAGGGTTCTAGTTCAAATCCCTGAGCTGACAAGGTAAAAATCTGTCGTTCTGCCCTGGAAAAAGCAGTTAACCCACTGTTCCTAGGCCATCATTGTAAATAAGAATTTGTTCTTAACTGACTTGCCTAGTTAAATAAAGGTAAAATAAATTTTAAAAATCCACTGCATCTTACTATTAGAAGCTTGGCCTTCTTCTCCTAAGTACCTACTTCACATATGAACTATGCTGTACAGTACTTAAAAACTTGAAAAAGGAATAGAAATTGCGCAATATTTCACACACCAATTTAATCTGGAATTACCGTTATCGTTACTTGAGTCTCTGTTAACCACTGGCAGAGCAAACCAAATCACATTGTGCCCCAACTCAAAGTTTGTGTCCCAAATGACACCCTATTCCCTATGTAGTGCACTTATTTTGACCAAGGCCAGTGGGTACACTAGGGAATAGGGTGCCATTTGGGAGAACGCTAAAGTAGACGTTAATCCATCGACTTACAAATGACAGACGTCCCGTCCCCTCCCTTTGATTCTAAGTGTGGGTAAGGCTGGTGGATGTAGAAAACATTATGAACACCTGCTCTCTCCATTGCATAGACTGACCAGGTGAATCCAGGTGAAAGCAATGATCTCTTATTGATGTCTCTTGTTAAATACACTTCAATCAGTGTAGATGAAGGGGAGGAGGGGAGACACGTTCGAGAAGGATTTTTAAACCTTGAGACAATTGAGACACGTATTGTGTATGTGTGCCATTCAGAGGGTGAATGGGCAAGACCAAAGATTTAAGTGCCATTGAATAGGGTATGGTAGAAGGTGCCAGGCGAATCAGTTTGTGTTAAGAACTGCAACACTGCTGGGTTTCTCATGCTCAATAGTTTCCCGTGTGTATCAAGAACGGTCCACCAACCAAAGGACATCCAGCCAACTGTGGGAAGCATTGGAGTAGACATGGGCCAGCATCTCTGTGGAATGCTTTCAACACCTTGTAGAGTCCATTCCCCGACAAACTCAATATTAGGAAGGTGTTATTTTTCTCTGGTAGAACCAGGATTCAAATTATATTTGAAATCATTTCAAATACTTTTATACAGTGCATTCAGAAAGTATTCAGACCCTTTGACTTTTTTCCACACTTATTCCACATTTTGATATGTTACATTTTGATACGTTACAGCCTTACTCAACAATTAATTATTGATTCTTCTACAATCTACACACAATACCCCATAATGGCAAAGCGAAAACAAGTTTAGAAAATGTAGCTAATTTATTAAAAATAAAACAGAAATTCCTTGTTTACATAAATATTCAGACACTTTGCTATGAGACTCAAAATATAGTTTCCATTGATCATCCTTGAAATGTTTCTACAAATTGATTGGAGTCCACCTGTGGTAAATTCAATTGATTGGACAATCTTTTGGAAAGACACACACATGTCTATATAAGGTCCCAATGTGGACAGTGCATGTCAGAGCAAAAACCATGAGGTGGAAGGAATTGTCCGTACAGCTCCGAGAGGATTGTGTTGAGGCACAGATCTGGGGAAGGGTACCAACAAATGTCTGAAGCATTGAAGGTGCCCAAGAACTCAGTGGCTTCTATCATTCCTAAATTTCCTAAATTTTATCAGCATATCGATTGCGCAACCAGGGGTGGAAAGACCTTGGATCATTGTTACTCTAACTTCCGCGACGCATATAAGGCCCTGCCCCGCCCCCCTTTCGGAAAAGCTGACCACGACTCCATTTTGTTGATCCCTGCCTACAGACAGAAACTAAAACAAGAGGCTCCCACGCTGAGGTCTGTCCAACGCTGGTCCGACCAAGCTGACTCCACACGCCAAGACTGCTTCCATCACGTGGACTGGGAGATGTTTCGTATTGCGTCAGATAACAACATTGACGAATACGCCGATTCGGTGTGCGACTTCATTAGAACGTGCGTTGAAGATGTCGTTCCCATAGCAACGATTAAAACATTCCCTAACCAGAAACCGTGGATTGATGGCAGCATTCGTGTGAAACTGAAAGCGCGAACCACTGCTTTTAATCAGGGCAAGGTGTCTGGTAACATGACCGAATACAAACAGTGCAGCTATTCCCTCCGCAAGGCTATCAAACAAGCTAAGCGCCAGTACAGAGACAAAGTAGAATCTCAATTCAACGGCTCAGACACAAGAGGCATGTGGCAGGGTCTACAGTCAATCACGGACTACAGGAAGAAATCCAGCCCAGTCACGGACCAGGATGTCTTGCTCCCAGGCAGACTAAATCACTTTTTTGCCCGCTTTGAGGACAATACAGTGCCACTGACACGGCCTGCAACGAAAACATGCGGTCTCTCCTTCACTGCAGCCGAGGTGAGTAAGACATTTAAACGTTTTAACCCTCGCAAGGCTGCAGGCCCAGACGGCATCCCCAGCCGCGCCCTCAGAGCATGCGCAGACCAGCTGGCCGGTGTGTTTACGGACATATTCAATCAATCCCTATACCAGTCTGCTGTTCCCACATGCTTCAAGAGGGCCACCATTGTTCCTGTTCCCAAGAAAGCTAAGGTAACTGAGCTAAACGACTACCGCCCCGTAGCACTCACATCCGTCATCATGAAGTGCTTTGAGAGACTAGTCAAGGACCATATCACCTCCACCCTACCTGACACCCTAGACCCACTCCAATTTGCTTACCGCCCAAATAGGTCCACAGACGATGCAATCTCAACCACACTGCACACTGCCCTAACCCATCTGGACAAGAGGAATACCTATGTGAGAATGCTGTTCATCGACTACAGCTCGGCATTCAACACCATAGTACCCTCCAAGCTCGTCATCAAGCTCGAGACCCTGGGTCTCGACCCCGCCCTGTGCAACTGGGTACTGGACTTCCTGACGGGCCGCCCCCAGGTGGTGAGGGTAGGCAACAACATCTCCTCCCCGCTGATCCTCAACACTGGGGCCCCACAAGGGTGCGTTCTGAGCCCTCTCCTGTACTCCCTGTTCACCCACGACTGCGTGGCCACGCACGCCTCCAACTCAATCATCAAGTTTGCGGACGACACAACAGTGGTAGGCTTGATTACCAACAATGACGAGACGGCCTACAGGGAGGAGGTGAGGGCCCTCGGAGTGTGGTGTCAGGAAAATAACCGCACACTCAACGTCAACAAAACTAAGGAGATGATTGTGGACTTCAGGAAACAGCAGAGGGAACACCCCCCTATCCACATCGATGGAACAGTGGTGGAGAGGGTAGCAAGTTTTAAGTTCCTCGGCATACACATCACAGACAAACTGAATTGGTCCACTCACACAGACAGCATCAACCTCAGGAGGCTGAAGAAATTCGGCTTGTCACCAAAAACACTCACAAACTTCTACAGATGCACAATCGAGAGCATCCTGGCGGGCTGTATCACCGCCTGGTATGGCAACTGCACCGCCCTCAACCGTAAGGCTCTCCAGAGGGTAGTGAGGTCTGCACAACGCATCACCGGGGGCAAACTACCTGCCCTCCAGGACACCTACACCACCCGATGTCACAGGAAGGCCATAAAGATCATCAAGGACATCAACCACCCGAGCCACTGCCTGTTCACCCCGCTATCATCCAGAAGGCGAGGTCAGTACAGGTGCATCAAAGCTGGGACCGAGAGACTGAAAAACAGCTTCTATCTCAAGGCCATCAGACTGTTAAACTGCCACCACTAACACTGAGTGGCTGCTGCCAACACACTGACACTGACTCAACTCCAGCCACTTTAATAATGGGAATTGATGGGAAATGATGTAAATATATCACTAGCCACTTTAAACAATGCTACCTTATATAATGTTACTTACCCTACATTATTCATCTCATATGCATACGTATATACTGTACTCTATATCATCGACTGTATCCTTATGTAATACATGTATCACTAGCCACTTTAAACTATGCCACATTGTTTACATACTCATCTCATTTGTACATACTGTACTCGATACCATCTACTGTATCTTGCCTATGCTGCTCTGTACCATCACTCATTCATATATCCTTATGTACATATTCTTTATCCCCTTACACTGTGTACAAGACAGTAGTTTTGGAATTGTTAGTTAGATTACTTGTTATTACTGCATTGTCGGAACTAGAAGCACAAGCATTTCGCTACACTCGCATTAACATCTGCTAACCATGTGTATGTGACAAATAAAATTTGATTTGATTTGATTTGATTTTGATTTTAAATGGAAGAAGTTTGGAACCACCAAGACAGGGAGGTGACCAAGAACCGATGGTCTCTCTGACACAATTCCAGAGTTCCTCTGTGGAGATGGGAGAGCCTACCAGCACTCCACAAATCAGGCCTTTATGGTAGAGTGGCCAGACAGAAGCCACTCCTCAGTAAAAAGCACATGATAGCCCGCTTGGAGTTTGCCAAAAGGCACCTAACGGACTCTCAGACCATGAGAAACAAGATTCTCTGGAATGATGAAAACAAGACTGAACACCTTGGCCTGAATGCCAAGTGTCACGTCTGGAGTAAACCTGGCACCATCACTACGGTGAAGGATGATGGTGGCAGCATTATGCTGTGGGGATGTTTTTCAGCTGCAGGGACTGGGAGACTAGTCAGGATCGAGTAAAAGATTAACGGAGCAAAGTACAGAGAGATCCTTAATGAAAACGTGCTCCAGAGCGCTCAGGACCTCAGACTCACCTCAACTTCCAAAAGGACAACGACCCTAAGCACACAGCCAAGACAACACAGGAGTGGCTTCGGGACATGTCTCTGAATGTCCTTGAGTGGCCCAGCCAGAGCCTGGACTTGAACCTGATCGAACATCTCTGGAAAGACCTGACAATAGCTGTGCAGCGACACTCCCCATCCAACCTGAGAGAGCTTGAGAGGATCTGCAGAGAAGAATGGGAGAAACTCCACAAATACAGGTGTGCCAAGCTTGTTAGCGTCATACTCAAGAAGACTCAAGGCTGTAATCGCAAAGGTGCTTCAACAAAATACTGGGACTGAATTATTTTTTATAAATTTGTAAAAAATAAAAAATAAACAGTTTTTGCATTGTTATTATGGGGTATTGTGTGTAGATTGATGAGGGGAAAAAACAATTTCATTTTTGAATAAAGCTGTAACAAAATGTGGAAAAAGTGAGGGGATCTGAATACTTTCTGAATGCACTGTATGTGCTTGATTTAGCTTGTCTGGTTTAATGGACCAATAGAATAGCCTCAAAACTGTAAACCCCACCTATCTGGCACTCACAGGGCAGGCTAAAGATAATCTCGGTTAAGTTCTGGATCCATACATACAAGAGAAGAGAGAGAACGAGGATCTGAACCGGGACGAAGAGCTCCACCCTCACTATTTTTTTCAAGTTACGGGTAAGTCTATGGGCCAAATGTCCCTTCCTCTTCCGGAATTCAAAGATACTAACATCTGCGAAATCGTGATTTGTCCAAAGCACTGGAACTAATGCTGCTCGTTATCTCACGCATTCCATTGTATCATGACAAATACACAGTACCATTTATGTTTACATAGTCTGTCCACGAGAGATTAGGCGAGAGCAAACACTCAAAGTATTTGAAACATTTTGAATAGCATTTGAACCCAGGTCTGGTGTTTTTCCATTCCTCTAATGAGGGAGATGTAGCAGCCTGAAGCAGCTGGATTTTCCTACCTACAAATAATTGGCTGTTGAGTTGCAGATGGATGTGACCGTCGGCGGGGGCCTTCTGTGTGGTGCCCGGGAAAGAGTCCACACACAGTGAAGCCTCTTTCACGTTCCGCTCCGCTCGAACGCGGTGCCACCTGTCGTCATTTAGCGCCATGCCGCCCGTCTCCACACGCACCTCAAAGGGGCCATTGCCCACGTCAAACGAGAAGACGACCTCCATCGGAGCTGTGGGAGGGATGGAGAAAGGAGGATGGGGGAGAAAAGGAGAGATGGTCAGACACACCAGATGAGTAGCATTTGGATGGGTGGTTAAATATCCCACTAGCAGAGAGTAGCAGCAGAGCTTTTTACAGCCAAATAACTATCAAATGACACCAGAATTAAACCCCCTGGACATCTCAATATTTTCCGGACATTTTATTTCCGATGTCTTTAAAAATCCTCATCTGGCCCCTGCGAGCGAAACCTGACAACATAATAACTTTCACTGCTCAGACAAGATCATATGACTTTCTTTTATTTCACTTTTCTGTGAAGCATTGTTGCTTGAATGTGGTGGTTGCTTTGACCTTGAGTATCAACAGAATAAAGAAATATGAGGTGTTGACATGCCAATACCAGTACAAAGTGGCCTTACAACATTGTGTTCCAGTTCTACTCTCCCCGAGATCTATCATCACATGTATACACTGAGTGTACAAAACATTAGGGACATGTCCTCAGAACATCCTCAATTTATCGGAGCATGGACTACAAGGTGTCGAAAGCATTCCACAGGGATGATGACCCATGTTGACTCCAATAATTCCCACAGTTGTCTCAAGATGGTTGGATGTTCTTTGGGTAGTGGACCATTCTTGATACACACCGAAAACTATTGAGCGTAAAATACCCAGCAGCGCAACAGTTCTTGACACACTTAAATCGGCACCTACTATCATACCCCGTTCAATGGCACTCAAATATTTTGTCTTGCCCATTCACCCTCTGAATGGCACACATACAGTACACAATCCATGTGTCAATTGTCTCAAGGCTTAAAAATCATTATTTAACCTGTCTCCTTCCCCTTCATCTACCACTAATTGAAGTGGATTTCACGTGACATCAATAAGGGATCATAGCTTTCACCTGGATTCACCTGGTCAGTCATGGAAAGAGCAGGTGTTCCTGATGTTGTCACATCCAAAATATAATTTACAACAAAAACATCCATTGCTGACCTGGCAGTTGGCTCCACTATGCAGTAGCTATCTGTCTTTTTCCCCCCTTGAAAACATTTGTCAGGCATTTTTCATTCATTCAGCGCATATGTTCATACAGGGCTGTGTAATTGATGCTCCTCCTGCCTGCCCATCTGTAGGATGATGGGATCTTATCTGAATGGATCATGTTAATGAATAGGATTTTGGAAGAGCTCAGGGCAGCACACAAATGCGCACACACACACACACACACACACACACACACACACACACACACACACACACACACACACACACACACACACACACACACACACACACACACCACTGTGCATAGGAAGCTGAGGCCAGGGCCAGAGTTTGTCATCAAACACTTCTCTGGTCTGCATAGCGGCGACAAAAACTCTGTGAAAAAGCTAATCATCTATTCTGATCTCTTTAGTATTCACTGCACAGCTAGCTTCCCCTTCTGCCTCTTAAGAAGACACACACACACCAATGCCAACGCACCCACAAGCACACACTTTGTCTGAGGGAATGTGACGGCAATGGTAAGGTTAAAAAATAGCATCCACATTCACAGTTCAATAAATTAGGGGGTGAATGTAAATTGTTCTATTTCCATAGGATATACTTTGATTAAGCCTGAAGAGTCAGCTGTGCAACCGTTACTAGTCTACATGGATGCTCAATAGATAACATGGTATGGCTGTGACCTCACAACAATAGACACGTCTCTCTGTACAATAGGTACATGTCATGCCGTGTCCCCAGTAATTCAGTCTGGTGGGATTCAGGGGCTATAATCAAGCTCTGTGATGTCAGTGATGTGTACAGATATAGGATCGTAATTTGATCACCCTGTCGCAGGAAAACAATCATGCGATGCAGGAAATGTAAAACTTGTAGTGTATTTGAGGTTTAAAAAGGCTTCTGAAGTTTAAGTTTAATTTCAGGCTTGATTTTCACTTACGAAGAATGTATCAATAATCCACATTAATTATAATCCACATAATAATTCAAATTTTCTGCGGGATAATTATTCTGCTGTAGAAAACTGGCTCAAATTAAGATCCTACATCTGTAGAATGGGTCATTACAGCAGGAACATACCCCTGCACCCTGGAAGGTCTCTCTATGCAGGACTCCCATCCATCACCCCTGGCTATTGTCTCTATAGACAATAACATCTAGCACCGCGACAACAGTGTTAACATTCCGCTACAGATGTCCAAAAAAATCAGTCTTGACAATACAGAATAGAAAAGGCTTCTTCCCTCCTAAGTCGGCATCCTCCAATTGCAAAGGCTCATGGGGATTCTACCAGAGTGCGGATTAGTTGTCATGGGACCAGGAGAAGGCATATGAAACAATAACAGTCACAGCGCCAGACCATCATTTAGAGACAAAACTTCTTACTCCGGACCCATAATAATGCAGTTCTATCTAAACAAGAGTCAACATAAATTAAGTATATCAGCTCCAAAGTCTGTGCTTCGCTTTAACAATGGCAGTCCCATAATTTCCCCAAGGAGAGTATGCTCATGATGTCTGTGTAGCGCCGCAGACTCTCTCTATCATATGTCGTCTCAGAAAAGGAGTTTCACGCTTTACCGCTGCTTCACAAATAGACCAATAGAAAGCACCGTTCAGAGTTATTAGAGCTTTACAATCTCTGCAACTGCAAATATCTCTGACAATGAGCTGACCTAATAAGCCAAATCATGTTCAATGCCACGAAGAAAGATGATGTGATGCATTCAAGCCAAATAATGTTATAAGACTATTCGGAGATGTGTATTGCATTCGAGCTGAATCATTTTCTAACATCATGGTCGAAGAGGATGTGCATTGCATTCAAACTAAATCAAGCTAACACCATTCAAAGATGTTAAGGCCTTATTGCATTCAAGCTAACTTGTGCCTAACACCTTTGGAAGATGTGTATTGCACTCAAGCAATTGTAAGCCAAATTCAGGACCTATTACATTCAAGATGAATGCCATGGTCTCTCCGCAGAAGTTCAGTGAATTTTAGTGAGTGCAGCTTCTCCTTTCCTAGTCTATATGCCTTTTTGAACCCTGCACCGAAACACTTGATCATGAACCATAGTCAAGCATTCTCTCCACGGTGGTATCATTCACTTTACTTACAGCTGAGTTCAACCCGTATGAAGTCTTTAATGCCCAGGTTTTCCAGGAAGACCCCTGAAGAGGCGGTGGTTTTGAACAGGAAGGAGATGTCTGCACTGAGCTCTCCGTGGAACGTGGGGAAGTGCAGGTACGATGTCTCTTTGTTGAAGAACGCTGCGTTCCAGAAGTTCTCTAAAAAAAAAAAAAATGAGGCAAATAATATATATGAATTAAAATGTTGACTGTTTATACTTTTATACAGTTATGTTTTTTTTGTTGTCTTCTATGCTGTTGTAGATATTGTATGCACCAATCCTTGAGCAAAAGGTTGCTAATTGCAAAAAGGGTCTAAATAGACTGAGAATTAAATAAGAGTATACTGTCCCCAACTCAGTCCATTACAATGATCCATTGAGACTGTCAGGCACATAAACAAGCCAACCGTTTCTACTAATTAGTCTTAATAATATTCCACCATCGTTTACCCCATTTACGTCTAATTTACTAAGAGTAATATTTGTAGGTAACCAAGGCTGCAATTAGGAATAACAAAGAGATGGGGATTATTTCATTATTGCGTGATTAACAAAAACGACTACCTACTGCCATCAGCATAACAACATAGAAGAGAGAACATTATTGTTTTTGTTTCAATTCTGCTAATGTGGTATTTCCCTACACATAATTAGACGACGTGCCTAACCAGAGTGCGAGAGGAAGAGAATGTCGCACTACCATCAAACAGGTGTGGAACGAATGACTAAGCTGAGAACTCAGAGTAAAGCAGCTGGTAGTCTATTGCTATGCGCAGGTCGTTTCTCTGCATTTGTTTGAATCACAGCCTGTGTGTACTGCACATACTCCATTTCCATATAGGACATAATGAACGGATAGATTAACTGATAGACTGACATATCAAAAGCAAGCATACAGTATTCAGTATGACCCAGTCAATGTATCTGGGGAGGGTCAGTAATGGAGTAAATAATAGACTGATACAGTAAAATGACTGATTGACATTATACTTACTATCTAACCCACACACAGGAAGGCACTGTGTGCCAAAATGTTAGTGCTGTCCAATAAATCATTGGGAGTATAGATAGTCACACACTTTATCTTTATTATTTTATCACTTGGTACTTACTGTCGCCATGACATCTAAGTGGGCTGACTCTATAGGCTGCCTCTGATTCAGGCCTCTGTATATCCCCCACCACCACCCATCTGACTGGTAGATTCTCCTTATGGATGAGCAGGCCAGAGTCAGCAGCCCTGTTGGAAATCAGGGCAGGTTAGCATTTTTCATCATGAATCTTGTTCTGCAGGTAGAGTGGTCACTAGCTGACACAACCACAGTCATAAAATCTGATTTTAAACCTAACCATAACCACACTGCTAACCCTAATACCTAACACTAAACACATTTTTGTTTTCCTTCATTTTTACAATATAGGCAATTTCGACTTTGCAGCTGGCCGATCAAAGGGGAAATCGCTTAGTTCACCCTCCAGCACAATAAACGTAAACTTGCGAAATAAGAGAGGTGGTATGCGTTACAACAACATAGTAACAACGTACAACGTAAAAAAAACTGTTTAGTCCATCAGACCTGTGTTCAAATAGTACTTGTATCTCGTATCTTTTAAATACACTGAACAAAAATATAAACACAAAATGCAACAATTTCAAAGATTTTACAGTTCATATAAAGAAATCAGTCAATTGAAATAAATAAATTAGGCCGTAATCTATGGATTTCACATGACTGGGAATACAGATATGCATCTGTTGGTCACAGATACCTTTTAAAAAAAGTAGGGGCGTGGATCAGAATACCAGTCAATATCTGGTGTGACCACCATTTGCCTCATGCAGTGCGACACATCTCCTTTGCATAGAGTTGATCAGGCTGTTGACTGTTGCCCTGTGCCTCCTCTTCAATAGCTGTGCGAAGTTGCTGGATATTGGCTGGAACTGGAACACGCTGTCGTATATGTCGATTCAGAGCATCCCAAACATGCTCAATGGGTGACGTCTGGTGAGCATGCTGAAATGTTCAGTTTCCAGGAATTGTGTGCAGATCCTTGTGACATAGGGCTGTGCATTATCATTCTGAAACATGAGGTGATGGCACAACAATGGTCCTCAGGATCTTGTCACGGTATCTCTGTGCATTCAAATTGCCATCGATAAAATGCAATTTATGTTCTTTGTCTGTAGCTTATGCATGCCCTTACCATAATCCCACTACCACCATGGGGCACTCTGTTCACAACGTTGACATCAGCAAACCGCTCGCCCAGACGACGCCATACATGTTGTCTACCATCTACATGGTACAGTTGAAACCGGGATTCATTCATGAAGAGCACACTTCTCCAGTGTGCCAGTGGCCATCAAAGTTGAGCATTTGTCTTCTGAAATCGGTTACGACGCCAAACTGCAGTCAGGTCAAGACCCTGGTGAGGATGACGAGAATGCAGATGAGCTTCCCTGAGACGGTTTCTGACAGTTTGTGCAGAAATCTTTCGGTTGTGCAAACCTACAGTGTAATCAGCTGTCCGAGTGCCTTGTCTCAGACCATCCCGCCGGTGAAGAAGCCGGATAGGGAGGTCCTGGGCTGGCGTGGTTACACTGACAAATTCTCTAAAACGACATTAGAAGCGGCTTATGGCAGAGAAATTAACATTAAATTATTGGGCAACAGCTCTGGTAAACATTCCTGCAGTCAGCATGCCAATTGCATGCTCACTCAAAACTGCAGACACATGTGGCATTGTGTTGTGTGACAAAACAGCACATTTTAGAGTGGCCTTTTATTGTCCCCAACACAAGGCGCACCTTTGTAATGATCATGCTGTTTAATCAGCTTCTTGATATGCCTAGCAAATATGCACAATATTTGAGAGAAATAAGCTTTTTGTGTGTATGGAACATTTCTGGAATCGTTTATTTCACGTCATGAAACACGAGACCAATCAATACTTTACATGTTGCGTTTATATTTTTCTTAGTATACTTTAGATGCAACTGATTGACCTGGTTTATTGGAAGCAATGAAATAGTCCCAAAAGTGCAAACCTATCACATCTAACACCACCAGGCAGGCTCAATCAAGCACTCAAAGTATTTGAAAAAACAAATATTATTTGAACCACAAGAGGTTGGTGGTACCTGAACTGGGGAGGGCGGGCTTGTGGTTATGGCTGGAGCGGAAAGAGTCAAATGGTATCAAATACTAAGCTACACATGGAAACCATGTGTTTGATGCCATTCCATTTGCTTCGTTCCAGCCATTATTATGAGCCGTCCTCCCCTCACCAGCCTCCACTGATTTGAATCCATGTCTGCAGTCCATAACAACTTTAGAATAGGAAATAGAAAAGGAAATTGTGCAAATACTAACAAACATCATCCAGATTATGTTCATTTTTACTTTCAGATGCTGTTTGAGTTCTTGCAGGCTATAAAATTATATCTAAAAATATAAATGCCGGCGAGAGAACAAGGCCCTTTCTGAATAAGATTAAATATTGAATGGCGAATCTCAGTCAGTAGAGTTCATATAGAGTACCAAACATATACAGTATAAGGAACCAAACAGTATATAGGAAAGAGGGTAAGGGAGGAAAATACATAGGAAAGGATGGGGTAAAGGAGCTGAAGAGTAATTGTGATTGCCATTCAGGAGAAGAAATAAACAAAGTGAGCGAGAGAGAAGAAGAGCGGGGAAGAATGAGGAAAAAAGAGGGAGCGAAAGAACAACGGAAAAATATACAGAATGAGAGTCGTAATTGGTGATGGTATTGTACCATTCTTTGCGGTCAGCGTCACAATTGCAGTAGTGGTCTGAGTCGATGCAGTTACCCTGAAGACCGCAGCCACACTGCTGGCTCCCTGGTACTGCCCCGCCCCAGTACGTCTGGGGCTCGTCTGTACGTCCCACCCACCAAGTGAACGGAGATCCATCTGAGGAACACACACACACACACACACACACACACACACACACACACACACACACACACACACACACACACACACACACACACACACACACACACACACACACACACACACACACACACACACACTTATTCAAAAACCCTACAGACTCCAAAACTTGTTGGGCTCTAATGTAAAAACATTAAGCTCAAGGTATTGCAAATGTCTTCTAAACAGATCGGACAAGGTGTGTTTTACCTAGAGACCAATAAGTGCTATTTGCAATGACAACACTGATGATATATAACAGATGCACTTTCCACAAAACGACTGGAACAAGAGGAGAGCGAGAGTGTTTGATAGAGAATGGTTAAGTCACCAGTTTCGGACCTCCACAAAAAAAGCAGTATAGACTCCAAAGGGCTCCCAACACTTGTCTGATCACGCTCCCCTCATTATTCTTCATTTGACATTTTCCAGCATGAGTTATTTAGCTTTGACATCGTTTTCCTCTTCTCTCAGTCAGCCTCTACAGTAACGAGACAGCTAATGGACAGCAATTACTCTGTGAAGCTGTGCGTTGCCTCGTTTCATGTTCATTTGCAGGTCTAAAATAGTAATTACAAGGTTGACAAAACTACAAATGAATACCACATGGCAAACACCAATGACACACCAACAAAAAACAAATAAAATCTGCTAAAAGCTAACTCACTCAGTGCATGAACATGTAGCATTTCCAGAAATTGTGAATATTCTATCACAACACAATGGCGTTAGGCCTACATACATTACTCAAAGAAAGTACATCTCCCCTCCAAACCTAAATTAGTTTGCAACAAAGAGCATAATAATTCAATTGTGACGTCTGCTTAAGCTCTGCGTGTGGCGTGCAGCACTCTCTTTCACAGAGTGTCTCCCAAATGGCACCTAGTTTCCTATATAGTGCAGTACTTTTGGCCAGAGACCTATGGGCCCTGATAGGGAAATAAGGAATAGGGAGCCATTTGGGACGCATGCACCGACTCACAGCCGACCCAGTGAGCAGCTTTTTAATCATTCTGACCTTTATGGCTGGCTGGGATCAATACTGTTAATAAAAGGGCTTACCTGGTGTGTTTAAGAGGCGTGACTTTCTACAGTGGTAGAAGACTTCCTGCTCGCAGTGCTCCGCCTGGGTAATTATGGCTCCGAGCTGTTCCGCATCGGCCGAATAGTTAAAATAGGCTAAATGCTGATTTATCCCAGAGGAGGCCTTTAATTTGGTTAGCTCCGTGTTATTGTGTTGGATCACCATCCACGTTTTATCTGCAGGAGAAGAGAGAGAGAGAGAGAGAAATGGAGGGGAGCCCCTAAGATCATTTTACATCATTATGCAAATATTAATGATAACAAAGACACTCTGAAAAATAGGGATGGGGTGGGTGGGAAGATGAGATGATTCCGATAGCTGCTGGTGCCAGCCCTGAAGGATTGGAATTCTGTTAGATGATCTGGGATCCCACCCAGAGATTCAGATTCAGTTTCAGAGTGTTTAATAGTCACATGGAAGTGGTTGTAGGTGTGATTGCAGGGTACAACATGCAGGACTAAGTGAAATAAAATAATGAAAATAGTCATAAAACAACAACAATAGAAATAGCCCTATATACATACATCATAACAACTGTAGCAGGGAAGAATGAATAAATGTCCATTGGGGTGGAGGCAGATTAAAGACTGTTGAGGGGTGTGGGGGGGAATTACCATAGGGGTAGCAGCATGACCATTGAGGGGGTGTGGGGACCAAGTGAAATAAAAACAATAACAATTAAAAGAAAAAAATCTAAACTATACATATTGGCACCTTCATCAGTGATTCATGTAATTGGGGTGGGGGCAGAGTAAAAGTCTGTGTGGGGGGGGGGGGGGGGGGGGGGGTGAAGGATGTCCCTACGAGGAGCAGCAGGTAAGGTAAGTCAGGGGTTCCCAAACGTTTTCACTCAGGGTAGTAGCGTGGGATTCAGCAACCTGATGGTTTGAGGGTAGAAACTATTGGCCAGTCTTCAAGTCTTTGCCATGATGCTCCTGTACTGCCCGCGTCTCAAGGATTGAAACGAGGAGAACAGAGCATGACTTGGGTGACTGGGGTCCCTGATGATCTTTTTGGCCCTCCTGCAACACCTGGTGTAGGTGTCCTGTAGGGAAGGCAGGCAGCTACAGCTTACTTACTGAGAGCCATCAACTGCACCCTAAACGTGTCGATCTCTTTCCGTCAGTGAGAGAGATACTGTAGCTAAAGCGCCACTGGGGGGCAATAAGCCAGTACCATACACCAGTGTAGGTGGCCATTTAGTTGTACCCCACTTTGCTGCTCTAACAGCCTACACTCTTCTGGGAAGGCGTTCTACTAGATGTTGGAACATTGCTGCGGGGACATGCTTCCATACAGCCACTAGCAGTACTGTGGTCGGGAACTGATGTTGGCCGATTAGGCCAGTCTAGCAGTCGGCGTTCCAATTCACCCCAAAGGTGTTCGATGGGGTTGAGGTTTGGGCACTGTGAAGTCAAGTTCTTCTCTTCAGTAAGGTTATTCTACTGCCAATGTTTGTCTATGGAGATTGCGTGGCTGTGTGCTCCAATGTATACACCTGTCAGCAATGGGTGTGGCTGAAATAGCAAAATCCACTAATTTGAAGGGGTGTCCACATAGTTTTGTACACTGCTCAAAAAAATAAAGGGAACACTTAAACAACACAATGTAACTCCAAGTCAATCACACTTCTGTGAAATCAAACTATCCACTTAGGAAGCAACACTGATTGACAATACATTTCACATGCTGTTGTGCAAATGGAATAGACAACAGGTGGAAATTATAGGCAATTAGCAAGACACCCCCAATAAAGGAGTGGTTCTGCAGGTGGCAACCACAGACCACTTCTCAGTTCCTATGCTTCCTGGCTGATGTTTTGGTCAATTTTGAATGCTGGCGGTGCTTTCACTCTAGTGGTAGCATGAGACGGAGTCTACAACCCACACAAATGGCTCAGGTAGTGCAGCTCATCCAGGATGGGACATCAATGCGAGCTGTGGCAAGAAGGTTTGCTGTGTCTGTCAGCGTAGTGTCCAGAGCATGGAAGCGCTACCAGGAGACAGGCCAGTACATCAGGAGACATGGAGGAGGCCGTAGGAGGGCAACAACCCAGCAGCAGGACCGCTACCTCCGCCTTTGTGCAAGGAGGAGCAGGAAGAGCACTGCCAGAGCCCTGCAAAATGACCTCCAGCAGGCCACAAATGGGCATATGTCTGCTCTAACGGTCAGAAACAGACTCCGTTAGGGTGGTATGAGGGCCCGACGTCCACAGGTGGGGGTTGTGCTTACAGCCCAACACCGTGCAGGACGTTTGGCATTTGCCAGAGAACACCAAGATTGGCAAATTCGCCACTGGCGCTCTGTGCTCTTCACAGATGAGAGCAGGTTCACACTGAGCACATGTGACAGACGAGTCTGGAGACGCCGTGGAGAACGTTCTGCTGCCTGCAACATCCTCCAGCATGACCGGTTTGGCAGTGGGTCAGTCATGGTGTGGGGTGGCATTTCTTTGGGGGGCCGCACAGCCCTCCATGTGCTCGCCAGTGGTAGCCTGACTGCCATTAGGTACCGAGATGAGATCCTCAGACCCCTTGTGAGACCATATGCTGGTGCGGTTGGCCCTGGGTTCCTCCTAATGCAAGACAATGCTAGGTCTCATGTGGCTGGAGTGTGTCAGCAGTTCCTGCAAAAGGAAGGCATTGATGCTATGGACGGGCCCGCCCGTTCCCCAGACCTGAATCCAATTGAGCACATCTGGGACATCACGTCTCGCTCCATTCACCAACGCCACATTGCACCACAGACTGTCCAGGAGTTGGCGGATGCTTTAGTCCAGGTCTGGGAGGAGATCCCTCAGGAGACCATCCGCCACCTCATCAGGAGCATGCCCAGGTGTTGTAGGGAGGCCACACACACTACTGAGCCTCATTTTGACTTGTTTTAATTAAGGACATCACATCAAAGTTGGATCAGCCTGTAGTGTGGTTTTCGACTTTAATTTGGAGTGTGACTCCAAATCCAGACCTCCATGGGTTAATACATTTGATTTCCATTGATCATTTTTGTGTGATTTTGTTGTCAGCACATTCAACTATGTAAAGAAAAAAGTATTTAATAAGAATATTTCATTCATTCAGATCTAGGATGTGTTATTTTAGTGTTCCCTTTATTTTTTTGAGCAGTGTATATATAGTGTATTTGAGGCTTAAAAAGGGTTTCAGAATTTTGTAATTTCCACTTTGAAATTTCAGACTTGATTTGTATGTATCAACCCATACAAAAATGTCATTAATTATAATCCACAGAATAATTCAAATTTCCTGTTGCTGCAGGATTATTTTCCTGCTAGCAAACTGGCTCAAATTAAGATTCAACATCTGTATACATTAGGCAATGGTAGAAACTAAAAGAACAGTCACGGTGCTGCCAGTGGTTATGTATGCAATGTACTAATGTATGGAGAAAGGTAATGTATGCAGGGAAACCCTAACTAGTCATGCAGTGGTCATAATGTATGCATGGAAACCCTGCTGTAGCTCGTCATCCAGTGGTTTAATTAGCTCTGAAGTTTGTGTGAAAATCGTTTGTTAGACTGCCACCAAAACTCCAACATCCAAAAGTTGATAATGAAACAATATTTCTAACATAAATAATGTGGGAAATGGCCAGTGGGGATAATGAACAATCCTGTCAAAGTGTTTATTATTTTGTGATATCAAGGATGGTATAACTAAATAACTGTATCTCTGAGGGTGTACACATTCTAGTTGTCAGGATTGCATCTAAATGTTGTATAAAATATATGATTAAGTATGACAATACTTTTGTGAAGATAGCAATGTGATTTTAGCCTTCTAAATGAGATAATGGCTTTTCATATAAATCAGTCATTAACCACGCCCACGTGAGCACAGACATTGTGTCGGCGTGATGGAACGCCCCTTAGACCAGAGTGCTTAAAAGGACTCACTAATGAAATTAACATTAGACCAATACATGCCGGATTGCTGCCGGCGTGTAAAGTGGTCCTAGCTGTACCCTGAATAATCAACCATTGAGACCAGAGAAGTTGAAATGGTTAAAAAGACTGTGCATGTAAAGTAGTCTCGGACATTTGACTAAAGACGAGAGGGAAGACAGATCCCTCTCACCAACGTGTGGTACCATCTGAAGTATCTATTCTAACGAACACTCAAGAACAAAAGAAGCCTACAACTAAGAAGGAAATTGTGACTTCTGGTGGACAACCAGAGACTTACATCAAACCACTTCCAATAGAACCATCGAGATCAACAGAGAGATGATGAAGACATCTATGAGTAAATATATACATTGCATTTATTTTCTGAATGAGTGGTTGTTCATGTGCAAAGAATTCATATTCCCATGAGTATAGCTTCTAAGTGTATGTATGATAATTTGAGACTCTGTCTCCCCGTTTCCTTACATACCCCTCCCTTTCCATTGTGTAACCAAACAGTCATGCTTTGTTAGGTCCACTAGGGAAAGGTTTTCATTGTATTATGTATGTAATCAATAACCTATGCTGTGTGTGTTTACATATTCTGTGTGATGATTTAGTTAGTTAGTAAATAAATAATTAAGCCAATTTGTGTATCGCTGATTCATCACTTAGGTTAGGGTTCGTGCAAATATCCAAGAATTGTGCAATGTTCAGAATGAGACTGATGAGGTAATAATGAAAAATGTACTGTTATTGACGTAAGAGGTATTTTTGTATTTTCAGAGTTTAAATTGGGAGATAGTAACTCGTTAAATAACTTTTCCCGTGGTGCTCCAAATTCCTAATGAGTTAATTGTTACATGATTAATTTAATTGAGTATCAATTAAACATAGTAGGTCATTATTTGATAAATAGCAGTCATCACATGAATTAATGATAGTCACATAACTACAACATGTTTATTGCTATTTGGAGCAGGGGGGCCTCGAGGGGGACCCCAAATCTCCGAAACCAAAATCTATATTTTTTTGGCCCCACTGTATATACATATATATATAGTATATAAACTCAGCAAAGAAAGAAACGTCCCTTTTTCAGGACGCTGTCTTTCAAAGATAATTTGTAAAAATCCAAATAATTTCACAGATCTTCATTCTATTGGGTTTAAACACTGTTTACCATGCTTGTTCAATGAACCATAAACAATTAAAGAACATGCACTTGTGGAACGGTCGTTAAGACACAAACAGCTTACAGACAGTAGGCAATTAAGGTCAGAGTTATGAAAACTTAGGACACTAAAGAGGCTTTTCTACTAACTCAGGAAAACCACAAAAGAAAGACGACCAGGGTCCCTGCTCATCTACGTTAATGTGCCTTAGGAATGCTGCAAGGAGGCATGAGGACTGCAGATGTTGCCAGGGCAATAAATTACAATGTTCATACTGTGAGACGCCTAAGACAGCGCTACAGGGAGACAGGACGGACAGCTGATCGTCCTCGCAGTGACAGACCACGTGTAACAACACCTGCACAGGATCGGTACATCCGAACATCACACCTGCGAGACAGGATGGCAACAAAGGATGGCAACAACAACTGCCTGAGTTACACCAGGAACGCACAATTCCTCCATCAGTGCTCAGACTGTCCGCAATAGGCTGAGAGAGGCTGGACTGAGGACGTGTAGGCCTGTTGCAAGGCAGGTCCTCACCAGACATCACCGGCAACACCGTCGCCTATGGGCACAAACCCACCGTCGCTGGACCAGACAGTACTGAAAAAAAGTGCTCTTCACTGACGAGGTGCAGTTTTGTCTCACCAGGGGTGATGGTTGGATTCGCGTTTATTGTCAAAGGAATGACAGATACACCGAGGCCTGTACTCTACAGCGGGATGGATTTGGAGGTAGAGGGTCCATCATGGTCTAGGACGGTGTGTCACAGCATCATCGGACTGAGCTTGTTGTCATTGCAGGCAATCTCAACACTGTGCATTACAGGGAAGACATCCTCCTCCCTCATGTGATACCCTTCCTGCAGGCTCATCCTGGCATGACCCTCCAGCATGACAATGCCACCAGCCATACTGCTCATTCTGTGCATGATTTCCTGCAAGACAGGAATATTAGTGCTGCCATGGCCAGCGAAGAGCCCGGATCTCAATCCCATTGAGCACGTCTGGAACCTGTTGGATCGGAGGGTGAGGGCTAGGGCTATTCCCCCCAGAAATGTCCGGGAACTTGCAGGTGCCTTGGTGGAAGAGTGGGGTAACATCTCACAGCAAGAACTGGCAAATCTGGTGCAGTCCATGAGGAGGAGATGCACTGCAGTACTTAATGCAGCTGGTGGCCACACCAGATACTGACTGTTACTTTTGATTTGGACCCCCCTTTGTTCAGGGACACATTATTCCATTTCTGTTAGTCACATGTCTGGAACTTGTTCAGTTTATGTCTCAGTTGTTGAGTATTATGTTTATACAAATACTTACACATGTTAAGTTCGCTGAAAATAAGCACAGTTTCTTTACACAGACGTTTATTTGTTTGCTGAGTTGATATAGCCCATGGGCCCCCACACCTTGTGGGAGTGTTTGATGTGTGTGTGTGTCTGTGAGTGTGAGTGTGGCTTACCTGTCATGTTGCAATAAATCAGCTGTGGCTTGATCAGGCCGCTTCCATCCACGTCTATGTAATACAGCCCTGTTGTATTGCCCTTGTGTTTGTACACTTCACATGACTGCTCATAGACGGCTGAGGAGGAGAAAACAAATACTCAGGTTACTTACTGCTAAACCCTAACTGAAATGAGTACTGACTGAAATGATTAACAAAAATGTGTACACACACACACACACACACACACACACACACACACACTCTACCCACAGCAAGCATACAAGGCCCTCCCTTGTCCGCTATTCGGCAAATCAGATCATGACTTGGTACTCCTGCTTACTGTATACAAGGAGAAGCTCAAACAGGAAATACCTGTGACTCGCCCCGTTGAGAAATGACCATCAGAATCGGAGATTATGCTACAGGAATGCTTTGCATTGTCCGCACAGTGAAAGTTTGCTGCTTCCCCAATCAAAATCCCCGGGTTAACACAGATTTTGGCGCTAAACTAAAGGACAGGGCTACCGCGCACAGGGTTATCGCAGACAAACCTGAGGCTCCAATAGAGGACAGCAACAATAAGTCCGACAACAACCTCAGAGTCATCCAACGAACAAAAGGATAATATAGGAGTAAGGTGGAATCATACTACACAGGCCCTGACGCCCGCCATGTGTGGCGGGGGCTACAGTCCAAGCAATACAAAGGAAGACCCAACCACAATCGGGCCCAACGATGCCTCTCTTCCAGACTCCATATATTTTATGCACACTTCGACAGTACAACACCGTAACGTGCGTGAGGGCACCTACCGACCCAGAGGACTGGTGCTACTTGAACGGCAGCAGGGCTGGACGGTATTCCAGGGCACATTCTCAGAGCATGTGCAGGTCAACTGGAAGGCACAGTCACGGTTATTTTCACCCTCTCCTTGTCCCGGTCTTTAATCCCCAGGTCTTAAGATGAATACCATTATTCCTGTTCCCAAGATCTCCAATGCTTCATGCCACAATGTCTACTGCCCTGTAGCACTCACATCTGTAATCGTTAAGTGCTTTGAAAGGCTGGTTATGGCACACAACTCTATCCTCCCAGACACTCTAGACCCACTTCAATTTGCATACCGCCCCAACAGATACTTAGACAACACAATCTCAATTGCACTCCACACTGCCCTCACCCACCTAGATAAGAGGAATACCTACAGTTGAAGTCAGAAGTTTACATAGTTTACACATACATTTCAGCTCAGTTTTTCACAATTCCTGACATTTAATCCGAGTACAAATTTCCTGTCTTAGTTCAGTTAGGATCACCACTTTATTTTAAGAATGTGAAATGTTAGAATAATAGTAGAGAGAATGATTGATTTCAGCTTTTATTTATTTCATCACATTCCCAGTGGGTCAGAAGTTTACATACACTCAATTAGTATTTAGTAGCATTGCCTTTAAATTGTTTAACTTGGGTCAAACATTTAGGGTAACCTTGCACAAGCTTTCCACAATAAGTTGGGTGAATTTTGGCCCATTCCTCCTTGCTCACACATGCTTTTTCAGTTATGCCCACAATTGAGGTCAGGGCTTTGTGATGGCCACTCCAATACCTTGACTTTGTTGTCCTTAAGACATTTTGCCACAACTTTGGAAGTATGCTTGGGGTCACTGTTCATTTGGAAGTCCAATTTGCGACCAAGCTTTAACTTCCAGACCAAAGCACCCCCACAACATGATCCTGCCACCCCCTTGCTTCATGGTTGTGATGGTGTTCTTCGGCTTGCAGGCCTCCCCCTTTTTCCTCCAAACATAACGAGGGTCATTATAGCCAAACAGTTCTATTTTTGTTTCATCAGACCAGAAGACATTTCTCCAAAAAGTAGGATCTTTGTTCCCATGTGCAGTTGCAAACAATAGACTGGCTTTTTTATGGCAGTTTTAGAGCAGTGGCTTCTTCCTTGCTGAGCCGCCTTTCAGGTTATGTCGTTATAGGACTCGTTTTACTGTGGATATAGATAGTTTTGTACCTGTTTCCTCCAGCATCTTAACAAGGTCCTTTGCCATTGTTCTGGGATTGATTTGTCCTTTTCGCACCAACGTACATTAATCTCTATGAGACAGAACGCGTCTCCTTCCTGAGAGGTATGACGACTGTGTGGTCCCATGGTGTTTATACTTGCGTACTGTGGTACCTTCAGGCATTTGGAAATTGCTCACAAGGATGAACCAGACTTGTGGAGGTCTACAATTTGTTTTCTGAGGTCTTGGCTGATTTCTTTTGATTTTCCCATGATGTCAAGCAAAGATGCACTGAGTTTGAAGGTAGGCCTTGAAATACATCCACAGGTACAACTCCAATTGACTCAAATTATGTCAATTACCAGAATCATCAGAAGCTTCTAAAGCCATGACATAATTTTCTGGAATTTTCCAAGCTGTTTAAAGGCACAGTCAACTTAGTGTATGTAAACTTCTGACCCACTGAATTTGCGAAACAGTGAATTATAAGTGAAATAACCTTTCTGTAAACAATTGTTGGAAAAAATTACTTGTGTAATGCACAAAGTAGATGTCCTAACCGACTTGCCAAAACTATAGTTTGGAAATTTGTGGAGTGGTTGAAAAACAAGTTTTAATGACTCCAACCTAAGTGTATGTGAACTTCCGACTTCAACTGTATATGTAAATGCTGTACAAAACATTTTCAAGTAACTTAATTGAGTTAGTCATTTTTTTATACTTCAGTGTGATTTGGACATGATTTGGCATGAAAAGGAAAATAGGGACCATACTGTATATCAAAACCTCGACACAGTTTTCAGCCTTTCGGGTGGCAAGGACTGTCCAGTGATAGTCCATAACGCATTCACATTTGTGAATGAATAACTAACTCACAGAATACATAACATGCACATATAGTACACAAATCATTATTATATATATTTTTCTTCATATTCTAATCTAAGACACCTAGGCATGTTGGGCGTGCCAACACAACACACTTATACACAAAGACAAACTTTTATATTCCAAGACACTACTGTACTGAGGCATGTTGGTGTTTGCCAAACAGCAATGCTGCCAAAGACACAGAACCGCAAAAGGCGCTCTTTATCTTGGGCCATCTCTCTTTCCACTCTGCTTTATCCTCTACGGTAGCTTTGTGTGCCAGCTGTCTGTTCTGTTGTTGCGGATGTTGTTACATTATTGATGTGCTCACCGTCATTATTTGAAAGGAAACGCACAGAAAACCATTGCATGCCAGAATAAAGGGTGCTAGCTGGTGTCCCAAAGGAACGCAGGCCCCATCACTGCAGATGTTGCTGTTTCTCTTGACTGCGTCCATAATGGTACCCTTTTTCCTGTATAGTGCACTCTTTTTGTACAGAGTCCTATGGATCCTGCTCAAAAGAAGTGCACTATATAGGGAATAGGATGCCATTTCAGACACACACACTGTGTATCCCAGTCCATACAATTCTGAATAGCTCCTGGATAATGGCTAGTGGGCCTGGCTGACTGATAAATAATGAATACAAGGCTATAATAATAACAATGTTAACCGGAGGATGCATCCAGGTGAGTGTTCCTCGTCACTAAAGAATTTGCTATCCCCCCCTCTTTCACTGTTACACAAACCAGCTGGGTTCCTTAGTTGATCCTTTGTTCTTGCCCAGCACACACACTTGCAGCTAATCAAGGGCTTGATAATCAAGGTGATTCGTTGAATAAGATTTGTTAGTTCTGGACAGGAACAAAATGTGCACCCTGTGGTGGGTCGCCATGAACAGCACTATGAAACCCTTCTGTTCTGTAACTAGAACACATTGACCTTGCATAGTACAGACCGCTCATGAAATAAAGCACAGATACAGCACAGGAGGCTGCTGAGGGGAGGGCGGCTCATAATAATGTCCGGAATGGAGCGATGGAATGGTATCAAACACATGGAAACGATGTGCTTGATGTACTTGATACCATTCCACCTATTCCGCTCCAACCATTATCACGAGCACATCCTCTCCAATGAGTGCCACCACCAAACTCCTGTGCCGCACACTGATGAATGCTCCTGTTGTTTTGTTGTGCAACCTTTTGACTCGAAGGTCTTCGTCAGACATTTCTTTGTACCCTGCAAGTCATTAGATGTGTGTGTACACATTTGAAACAATACAAACCCTCCCCTCCAGACAGAACAGAATAAGTAACATCCTTTAACAGTTTAGTCACACATGACACCTCCAATCTCGTAAATGTCTTATTTCCTCCTCACCTGAAACACTTCCTGTGATTGATCTGGGTCTCTGCTCAAATCTAATTATACATACAGAGGCAATCGTTGCTAGTCCTTTCTTTGTCTCCACCACCACCTCACTTTCAGCGCAACTCTAGTGTGAACGTGTTAAATGGTGAGGTGATTATGTTTGACTTTCAAATGGCTTAATTTCAAGTTTTAATCTTCTTCCACACAATTTACGATGACCCGGGTTGCAGCGAGAGAGAGAGAAGCATCATTAAAGGCTTTGTCCTATTCCTTATCTATGGTGTGGCTTTGTCAAGAGGTTCTGGCATTGCTGCATCACAGATAAGGCATTTGACCTTGAATTCAACGGACTGTTTCACTGTGCATGTATGCTGAACAAACACATTATCCTCTTGACAGTGTTTCTGCTTAGTCCAGTTTAGTCATACAGAAACATACAGGCATGTACTGCATATATTCTTCAGATACAAAAAACAAACACAGAAGATACAGAAAAGGCCTCTTACAGCTGTGACATGTTGCTCCACTGTAGCCTGTGTTAGAGCAATTGCAATGGAAGGTACTCCAAGACTGAGTGCATCTCCCCCCGTGTTCACAATGGCTTGGAGAGCATCTGAAAAGAGAAGAGAGATATTTATTCACCACAGATTTCCAAAAGGTCAAAAATGTGCATGTATATTTTGAAGGATTCAAGTACACTTTCAAGAGTTAAAGACAATTTATGCTTGCTATGGAGGGTGTGGATGCAATTGCGGAGCCTCTGGAGGCTTCCAGAGGCCAAATCGAGCTCCGTACTGCATCGCCATGTGCCTCCCAAAGTTTGTAACAATGCGGAGGGCTCCGTGTAGCTCCGTATTGACATGATTGGTTGACGGTAGGTGGGGGCTGGAGGTCCTGTAATAAACACAAACTCACTTCCTCGGCATCTTCCTTCATGACAGCTCTGCTCTGCTCCGCAAAGTGCAAGAAGTATGAATGCCCTGACTTCTGCAGAGGCCGTATCACAGGAAATGCTGTACGGTCACCGCAAACTACTTTCTCAGAAAGGCATATCTGACTAAATACAATCGTTGTTTGACGTGCTGTGAATGTCCTGTGAATGTCCCGGAATAAATATGTCTTTATGTCCTTTATGATACCGTGCTTTAAGATAAGTGCATCAGCTTTTGGTTCAGTGTCCTTTTACTTGAGCTGATCTACACCTCTCTATCCTCAAGTATCCCCAAGGACTGTTCAGCACAGGTGGACATTATAATGTCCATTCCTGACATGAAGGGAATTGTTCTCCTTTCAAATGGTCAGTTCTGAAAATGAATAATGGGCACCATTATAATTGCATTCCCATTCTCTGAAAACAGTATAAAAAAAGTCACGTGTGCGGAGATGTACGTGTTTCATGATGCATACCTTTTTGTAGCCTACGTTACCATATACACTACCGTTCAAAAGTTTGGGGTCACTTAGAAATGTCCTTGTTTTTGAAAGAAAAGCACTTTTTTTTTTGTCCATTCAAATAACATCAAATTGATGAGAAATGCAGTGTAGACATTGTTAATGTTGTAAATGACAATTGGAGCTAAAAACGGCTGATTTTTTTTATGGAATATTAACATAGGCGTACAGAGGCCCATTGTCAGCAACCATCTCTCCTGTGTTCCAATGGCATATTGTGTTAGCTAATCCGATTTAATCATTTTAAAAGCCTAATTGATAATTAAGGAAGCAATAAAACTGGCATTCTTTAGACTAGTTGAATATCTGGAGCATCAGCATTTATGGGTTCAATTACAGGCTCAAAATGCCGGAAACAAAGTAATTTCTTCTGAAACTCATCAGTCTATTCTTGTTCTGAGAAAGGAAGGCTATTCCATGCAAGAAATTGCCAAGAAACTGAAGATCTCATACAACGCTGTGTACTACTCCCTTCACAAAACAGCGCAAACTGGCTCTAACCAGTTTGCGCTAACCAGTTGTGCCCCGGTACACAACTGAGCAAGAGGACAAGTACTTTAGAGTGTCTAGTTTAAGAAACAGACACCTCACAAATCTTCAACTGGCAGCTTCATTAAATAGTACCCGCAAAACACCAGTCTCAACGTCAACAGTGAAGGCGCGACTCCGGGATGCCGGCCTTCTAGGCAGAGATGCAAAGAAAAAGCCATATCTCAGACTGGCCAATAAAAATAAAAGATTAAGATGTGCAAAAGAACACAGACACTGGACAGACGGAGATTGGAAAAAAGTGTTATGGACAGACAAATCTAAGTTTGAGGTGTTCGGATCACAAAGAACATTCGTGAGACGCAGAAAAAAATGAAAAGATGCTGGAGGAGTGCTTGACGCCATCTGTCAAGCATAGTGGAGGCAATGTGATGGGCTGGGGGTGCTTTGGTGGTGGTAAAGTGGGAGATTTGTACAGGATAAAAGGGATCTTAAAGAAGGAAGGCTATCACTTCATTTTGCAATGCCATACCCTGTGGATGACGCTTAATTGGAGCCAAATTCATCCTACAACAGGACAATGACCCAAAGCACAGCTCCAAACTATGCAACAACTATTTAGGGAAGAAGCAGTCAGCTGGTATTCTGTCTATAATGGATTGGCCAGCACAGTCATCGAATCTCAACCCTATTGAGCTGTTGTGGGAGCTGCTTGACCGTATGGTACATAAGAACTGCCCATCAAGCCAAAACAACTTGTGGAAGGTGCTTCAAGAAGCAGGGGGTGAAATATCTTCAGATTACCTCAACAAATTCACAACTAGAATGCTAAAGGTCTGCAAGGCTGTAATTGCTGCAAATGGAGGATTCTTTGACGAAAGCAAAGCTTGAAGGACACATATATTATTTTAATTAAAAATCATTATTCATTGTCAACGTCTTGACTATATTTCCTATACATTTTGCAAATGATTTAAGTGACCCCAAACTTTTGAACAGTAGCGTATGTGTGTGCATTTTGTAGCTATAGGCTCTAAATGACACATGGGTACTGATTTTGAGCCCTTCCCGACAAAAACGGAATGAGAGAACATATTTCAGGCTGAGAATGAAACGGTTGCCTTCTAACACTGTTCTCTCTAAGATAAAGATTTAAAATGGCATGTGAAGGAGGGAGGACATCCTGCCAGCCGTCCCCATCATCCTCAACCCAGCAGCACAGCCTGAGACACATTCGTCTGCCTGGCCTGACTGGAATTGATTCCAGGACAGCCACTGAGCTGAATCACAGGATTTCACAGGATGCCTCACGCTCTCACTGCTGCCTGCTGCCTCATGCACGCATTATCTTCCTCTCTCTCAAATGCGAGCGCGCACACACACACACACACACAATATCTCTCACCGCAGCCTGCTGTTCACATGGCAAGCTTTCTTCTCAGGCACACATGTAAATGCCTGCAGGCAGGTAACATTCTCTTGTTAATAACAGTCCCTTTTATGACATTGTGCGTTCAGGTGGTCAACTGCTCAGAGCTCTGAGACTTGGAGACAGTCAGACACACAGACACGCGCACACCTGTCTGTCCCAACCATCACTGACTGAATGATAGCTGTCAAGTCAGAATCATATGAAGGAATGGTGTCACAACACAGGGCTGACAATGCCTGGTTCACAAACAAATCAAACTGAAATCAAAGTTTACATAGACTTACACATTTACCAATTTGCAGATGCTTATGCTCCAGCAGTGCAGTAATACCTAAAAATAACAAAACACATACAGTGCCTTGCGAAAGTATTCGGCCCCCTTGAACTTTGCGACCTTTTGCCACATTTCAGGCTTCAAACATAAAGATATAAAACTGTATTTTTTTGTGAAGAATCAACAACAAGTGGGACACATTCATGAAGTGGAACGACATTTATTGGATATTTAAAACTTTTTTAACAAATCAAAAACTGAAAAATTGGGCGTGCAAAATTATTCAGCCCCCTTAAGTTAATACTTTGTAGCGTCACCTTTTGCTGCGATTACAGCTGTAAGTCGCTTGGGGTATGTCTCTATCAGTTTTGCACATCGAGAGACTGACATTTTTTCCCATTCCTCCTTGCAAAACAGCTCGAGCTCAGTGAGGTTGGATGGAGAGCATTTGTGAACAGCAGTTTTCAGTTCTTTCCACAGATTCTCGATTGGATTCAGGTCTGGACTTTGACTTGGCCATTCTAACACCTGAATATGTTTATTTTTGAACCATTTCATTGTAGATTTTGCTTTATGTTTTGGATCATTGTCTTGTTGGAAGACAAATCTCCGTCCCAGTCTCAGGTCTTTTGCAGACTCCATCAGGTTTCCTGTATTTGGCTCCATCCATCTTCCCATCAATTTTAACCATCTTCCCTGTCCCTGCTGAAGAAAAGCAGGCCCAAACCATGATGCTGCCACCACCATGTTTGACAGTGGGGATGGTGTGTTCAGTGTGATGAGCTGTGTTGCTTTTACGCCAAACATAACGTTTTGCATTGTTGCCAAAAAGTTCAATTTTGGTTTAATCTGACCAGAGCACCTTCTTCCACATGTTTGGTGTGTCTCCCAGGTGAATTGTGGCAAACTTTAAACAACACTTTTTATGGATATCTTTAAAAAATGGCTTTCTTCTTGCCACTCTTCCATAAAGGCCAGATTTGTGCAATATACGACTGATTGTTGTCCTATGGACAGAGTCTCCCACCTCAGCTGTAGATCTCTGCAGTTCATCCAGAGTGATCATGGGCCTCTTCGCTGCATCTCTGATCAGTCTTCTCCTTGTATGAGCTGAAAGTTTAGAGGGACGGCCAGGTCTTGGTAGATTTGCAGTGGTCTGATACTCCTTCCATTTCAATATTATCCCTTGCACAGTGCTCCTTGGGATGTTTAAAGGTTGGGAAATCTTTTTGTATCCAAATCCGGCTTTAAACTTCTTCACAACAGTATCTCAGACCTGCCTGGTGTGTTCCTTGTTCTTCATGATGCTCTCTGCGCTTTTAACGGACCTCTGAGACTATCACAGTGCAGGTGCATTTATACGGAGACTTGATTACACACAGGTGGATTGTATTTATCATCATTAGTCATTTAGGTCAACATTGGATCATTCAGAGATCCTCACTGAACTTCTGGAGAGAGTTTGCTGCACTGAAAGTAAAGGGGCTGAATAATTTTGCACGCCCAATTTTTCAGTTTTTGATTTGTTAAAAAAGTTTGAAATATCCAATAAATGTCGTTCCACTTCATGATTGTGTCCCACTTGTTGTTGATTCTTCACAAAAAAATACAGTTTTATATCTTTATGTTTGAAGCCTGAAATGTGGCAAAAGGTCGCAAAGTTCAAGGGGGCCGAATACTTTCGCAAGGCACTGTATAGTATAATCCAAAAAGTTAAAAGAAGAAAAAAAACAAGAAATGAAGCAATATCAGTGAGCCGTAATAGAACGAGTCCGGAATATATATACTGTATATAGTAGTAGTAGGATGAGCCATGGTTAGAATACAGTATATACAATACATGTGAAGAGGGTAGAACAGTATGTAAACATTATTAAAATGACCAGTGTTCAATGACTCTATGAACATAGGGGAACAATCTCTAAGGTGCAGGGTAGAGTACTGGGTGGTGACCGGCTAGGGACAGTGTGTAAGGATCAGGGCAGGGTACCGGGCGGAGGCCAGCTGTTTAACAGCCTGGGGATACAACCTGTTTTTCAGTCTCTCGGTCCCAGCTATGATGCACCTGTACTGTCTCCGCCTTCTAGATGGTAGCGGGGTGAACAGGCCGTTGCTCAGGGGGCCAAGCCAAATTTCTTCAGCCTCCTGAGGTTGAAGAGGCGCTGTTGTGTTGTTAAATGTTGCAATTAAACGTGTATGGAATGTGAAGAGTGATGGGTGATGGGTACAGCAGATAAAACCCCTTATGATAGAACGGTGCCAGGGGTTGAGGAGATTGTTGAAATGTATTTGGAAAGTGGGAATGGGGTTAGGGATGTCTGTCTTCATCTGCAAGACAAGAGCGGGGTCTGATGCTGAAAGAACGGGGTCTGGCGGGTTTATCCAATACAAAGAGACACTTGGCTGGTGTATATAATTGCAATGTATATCATCACGCGCTGTGTCCATCCAACTGTACTCAACGTGACTCCAAGTCATTACAGTTCACAGCCATGTCACTGAACCCCCCTGGTGAAGAACCTTAAAGAGAAAAGTTTGCTAGAATGTCCTACAAAGGACTTCAATGAGCTACAAAGTAAATAAACTCATTCCCCTAAACAGTGTGATGGGAACCAAGAAAGTATATATTTGTATCCCCTTCTGGGCAGTGGGAGAGAGAGAGAACCTGCTCCAGGACAGTATGCCACAGTAGCTCACAGACAGGGTGACAGGAGGTTGGCACAGCTAGGCACCCTCTGCTACTTATAACCCCCTCTCTCCCTGGCCCTGATGCTACCTCCAGCCCAGCCCTCGGCAGGCTAAGCCTCTTGCATCGTGACCCCAATCACAGAGAGGTCACAAATATAGCCATGTCACAGGGTGGAAAAGTCACCGGCTGAGAGACAGGCACAGCAGGCCGGGAGAAACAACAGTGTAGGCTACCGTGTTGTTTTCTTAGTCGTCATTCACTGGTGTCTGAACTGTAGTTTGTCTTCAAGAGGCAGCTGAGCCTGACAAGGGCCCTGAAGGAGACAGGTAGAGTGACCCCATGTCAAGGACTATGCGGGACAGTCCCGCAATTGGCCCTTTGTCCCAGTCAAACAATCATGTCCAGCACTTTATCAACACATTAAAACACCACTAAATAAGAAAAAAAAAGGTTGATTTAATTTGCCCAGTATTAAAGTCAGACATTCCGACCTGTATTTTGCGCTAATGACTGTGATAGCCTAGCCTGCTGGTGATGTTAAACACTTCTCCAATCGTTGTTGCGATCTGATATTCTGCGCAGCGCAAGATGAGACGTAGGCCAATGTCATAGGCCAGGGATGGGCAACTTTGATAGAAAATAAAAAATAAAAAATCAGAACTCATTATGAGGGGCAGCAGTTGCTTCCGGGTCTGCATAACCACCCCAAAACTCCAAGATTTTCATAAAGATCCACAGATGTATGTGGTCTCTCATTTCTGCATCACCAAATGTTGCATGAGGCAAAAGAGTAGGCTAGATGTGTTTCAATTGCTCCTAAAGGGCATCAAACTGCAGGCGTGTAGTGCTGCCTGAGCGCACCGGAGCTTCGCTCTGCCACTTCTCACAATGGTGCTTGTTTACTAAAGTTAGCTGAATAAATGTATTGGAAGATCACATAATGATGAATTAGCATTCTACATCACATAACCAAATATACAGTGCTTTCGGAAAGTATTCAGAGGCGTTGACTTTTATCCACATGTTGTACCGTTACAGCCTTATTCTACCATGGATTAAACCATTTTCCCCATGTACACAATAAATATCCCATAATGACAGGAGCAAAAACAGGTTTTCGTCAGCGATTACAGCCTCAAGTCTTTTTGGGTATGACACTACAATCTTGGCACACCTGTATTTGGGGAGTTTCTCCCATTCTTCTCTGCAGATACTCTGAAGCTCTCTAAGGTTGGATGGGGAGCGTCGTTGCACAGTTATTTTCAGGTCCCTCCAGAGATGTTTGATCGGGTTCAAGTCCGGGCTTTGGCTGGGCCACTCAAGGACATTCAGAGACTTATCCCGAAGCCAATCCTGCATTGTCTTGGCTGTGTGCTTAGTGTCATTGTCCTGTTGGAAGGTGAACCCTAGTCTGAGGTCCTGAGCGCTATGGAGCAGGTTTTCATCAAGGATCTCTCTGTACTTTGCTCCATTCATCTTTCTATAGATCCTGAGTAGTCTCCCAGTCCCTGCCGCTGAAAAACATCCCCACAGCATGATGCTGCAACCACCATGCTTCACCGTCGGGATTGTGCCAGGTTTCCTCCAGACGTGATGCTTGGCAAACCTGTTTATGCTTTGTCATTATGGGGTATTGTGTGCAGATTCATGAGGGGGAAAAAACTATTTAATCCATTTTAGAATAAGGCTGTAATGTAACAAAATGTGGAAGAAGTCAAGGGGTTCGAATACTTTCCGAATGCATTGTAATAGGATAGTATAACGTTACTGTTACACCAAAACATTTATTTAATGAGATTTAAGGATGGTTAGCTGAAAAGTAAACAAATATTTGTATATAATGCATCCAAAACTAAACAGCGTGCACCACAAGGCAGAATGTGCTTTGATTGAAACAAAATACAGGAAGTCTATATAGTTTGATAGCTCCATCTGCTCTAATTTGCTAATTCAGGAAAATGTAAATGCATATTAAGGGTGAGATCGTGATGCAACTTGGGGTGTGATCTCTGGAAGCTGACAGGCCAAACTCACTGGTCCAACACTCCTCGATGCAGCAAAATACAGCCAGACCTGAGTTCAAATTGGGGTGACGGTAATTTGCCAGCCAAATGACTGCGGTCTCCGTAATAAAAGATATCTATGTTTTGACAAATATTTTTTCCTTTCTTTTGTTCCTGACTGCATGTGCTGCCATAGAATTAGAATGAATAGAACAGGTGTCCCTATTCAAGTCAATTATGGGGTAATGGGTGGACTTGCGGCCATTGCGAGTGTTCTCATAGGACCAAAACAGGAAGTGTACCCATCAATCTGTGCTGTGTCCGAAAATCATGTGTTTTTTTTCATGTGATTCTTTCATGTCTTTTTGTTGTAAGGGCAGTGGTGTATAGTACCTAAGTAAAAATGCTTAAGTAATTTTTTGGGGTATCTGTTCTTTACATCTATGACAACTTTTACTTCACTACATTCCTAAAGAAAATTATGTACTTTTTACTCCATACATTTTCCCTGACACCCAAAAGTACTCGTTACATTTCGAATGCTTAGCAGGACAGGAAAATGGTCAAATTCACACACTTCTGAAGAGAATATCCCTAGTCATCCCTAATGCCTCTGATCTGACGGACTGACTAAACACAAATGCTTTGCTTGTAAATTATGTCTGAGTGTATGAGTGTGCCCCTGGCTATCCTTAAATAATATATATTTTTAATTATCCCGTCTGGTTTGCTTAATATAAGGAATGGGGAGTGATTTATACTTTTACTTTTGATATTATATTTGAGCAATTACATTTACTTTTGATACTTAAGTATATTTAAAACCAAATACTTTTAGACTTTTACTCAAGAAATATTTCACTGGGTGACTTTCACTTTTACTTTAGTCATTTTCTATTTAGTTATCTTTACATTTACTCAAGCATGAAAATTGGGAACTTTTTCCACCACTGTGTAAGGGCATGTCTGGATACAGCAAATTTCATCCAAAACCCACAGCAGCCATAGATAACCTGGCTATACAATGCAGTAGCCTCTGCTGCGGAGCCAATGGGAAAACAAAACAAAAGCAGCTCTGCAGGGGGTGAAGTAATATACATGAATGGCAATACGAGCGAATGCTATGGGGAATTATAGGCAATTAGCTAGTAATCGGTAAGAGTGGAATAACTACACAATAGAGTGGAAGTAATTTTCACTACATAATAAATACAATTAAGTGAGACAATTATGGGGTGGAAATCTGGAAAATTTACCAGAATGGTAATCATTATGGTGATTAAGATCTTAAGATAAATATATGTTTGCAGTGTATATTAGTGACATCAACACATCTCCAATTCTTACTGCATAAGGCGAGGTGGCAATGGACCCGATCGTGCCTGTTCTCTGTTCCTGAGAAACTGGATCTTTTTATAGATTTAGGTAGCTTGCAAACCTAGAGAGAGCGCAGACTAAAATCACTGTGCATTATAAATTATTCAATTCCCCTATCCACTCATCAGGCTTAGCTACCAGCTTTGTGCTACTGCCTTATTCCCTTTGTCATGCACACACACACACGCACGCACACACTCACACACGCACGCTCTGTGTCATAAAGTAATGGTGTGTGCCGCATGCCTGCCTGACATGTCAACATTGGCTCCATTATTTCAGTATATACTCTATGCACTGTTTATGCCTGTTAATTTATCGAAGGAGCACTTTCAACACGCAAAGGTGTCACACAGACCAAAGGGACATTGAGTCAGCTAAAAACAGCGCTCCCCCTCTAGCTTCCACATGCAGGCACAAATTGCAGCGCACTCACACACACACACACACACAGACACACACACACACACACACACACACACACACACACACACACACACACACACACACACACACAAATTAACTCCCTCTCCCCCTCTCTCACACAAACACACACACACACTATCGCTACTCCCCTTTTCTCGTATTCATTTCTTCGTCCTTCCTGACAAGCAGCAGAGCAACAGCATCACACAGGCGTTCATATTTACAATGTGGAGAGAGTGAAGTTACGTAACAGCGGTAGGGGGTAGAGCAGGAGTGTCATACTCATTTTGCCCTGGGGGCAGCATTCGGTCTTCAATAAGGTCCCGGGAGGGCCGAACTGACAATTGCTTATATTTCCTTGCAGTCACAGTTTGCAAAGAATTATCCTCTATTCCTCGTTTTTGGAATTTTCTATGCTCCCTGACTGTCCAGTGATTATTAGCTAACTGGACAGTCAAGAAACGGTATAAATATAGGTCCATTACAGTGGCGGTCGGGGCTGTTTAAGATGAGCATGGCCTTATTTCCATTACAGCATATTGGATGGCTGTCATTCAAATTTCAATTACCAAGGTCAATATAATATTGATAGGTTTAGGCTACTACATGATACTCAAATTGTCCCTATACCCATGATGAGGTTGCTTCAAAATAGCCTATAAATGAAAGTTAACAACGTAGGGGCACAGGTCGATAAGAAAATTTGAGTAATCAAGGTGACAGACAGTGACACATTCAATACCGTAATGCACACTCTTGCCTGCATCTAGCTGATCTAGGGTGTAATCATTAGTCCAAAAGTTGCAAACGAGAGTTTCTATTGAACAAATTCGAGAATGTGTATCCCTGTTTCGTTCCGTTTAAGAAAAGTTTTTCAATAGAATCAGCAGAATGAATACACCCCTGATCACATGCAAACACAGTTCACTTTCAAAGCAGCCACATAAAAACAGCATGATCCATTTGATCATTGTATAATTCCTTCCTTAAGAGTCCATTTGTGGAATTCCTTTCCTTCTTAATGCGTTTGAGCCAATCAGTTGTGCTGTGACAAGCGAGGGGTGATATACAGAGGATAGCCCTATTTGGTAAAATACCAAGTCCATATTATGACAAGAACAGCTCAAATAATCAAAGAGAAATGACAGTCAATCCGGAAAATTTCAAGAACTTTGAAAGTTTCTTCAAGTGCAGTCGCAAAAACCATCAAGAGCTCTGGGGAAACCGGTTCTCATGAGGACCGCCACAGGAAAGGAAGATCCAGAGTTACCTCTGCTGCAGAGGACAAGTTCATTAGGGTTAGGGTTAACTGCCCCTCAGATTGCAGCCCAAATAAGTACTTCAGAGAGTTCAAGTAACAGTCATATTTTAACATCAACTGTTCAGAGGAGACTATGTGAATCAGGCCTTCATGGTCAAATTGCTGCATAGAAATCACTACTAAAGGACACCGATAACGAGAAGAGACTTGCTTGGGCCAAGAAACACAAGCATTGGACATTAGACCGGTGGAAGTCTGTCCTTTGGTCTGATGAGTCCAAATTTGAGATTTTTGGTTGCAACCACTGTGTCTTTGTGAGACGCAGAGTAGGTGAATGGATGATCTCTGCATGTGTGGTTTCCACTGTGAAGCATGGAGGAGGTGTGATGGTGCTTTTTTGGTGACACTGTCAGTTCTTTATTTAGATTTCAAGGCACACTTAACCAGCATGGCTACCACAGCATTCTGCAACGATACGCCATCCCATCTGGTTTGCGCTTAGTGGGACTATCATTTGTTTTTCAACAGGAAAAGGACCCAAAACACACCTCCAGGCTGTGTAAGGGCTATTTGACCAAGGAGAGTGATGCCCTCCATAATCACCCAAACTCAACCCAATTGAGATTGGTCCTTTAAGACTGTTGGAAAAGCATTCTTCATGAAGCTGGTTAAGAGATGACAAGAGTGTGCAAAGCTGTCATCAAGGCAAAGTGGCAACTTTGAAGAATGTCAAATATAAAATATATTTAGATTTGTCAAATATAAAATATATTTAGATTTGTTTAACACTTTTTTTTGTTACTACATGATTCCATATGTGTTATTTCATAGTTTTGATGTCTTCACTATTATTCTACAATGTAGAAAATAATCTAAATAAAAACCCTTGAATGAGTAGGTATGTCCAAACTTTTGACTGGTACTGTAAACGTTTTTTTCGAAACTACCTTCATACATCCATTCATTTTTTTAAACCGGTACTGGTTACCTTCAGATCAGTCCTCTCTGTGGGGGTCATAGAGCAAAATTGAAAAGATAGTTTTTGTGAAAATCTCCCCTTTTCACAGTGGGGTCACATTAGCTTGTAGCCCAAATGGTTTGTGCGCAATAAAACAGAAGTTGGCACATCAACAGTACCGACTTCCGACGAGTTCTCTGACACTTGTGGGCGGCCGTAGAGCAAAATGGAGACCACCGTCGTGTTCGTGAGAGTCTCCCCTTTCCATAGAGTGGTCATAAGTTTGTAGGTCAAACCGCTTGGACAGTACAGACATTTTCATTATTTATTTTATTGTATTTCACCTTTATTTAACCAGGTAGGCTAGTTGAGAACAAGTTCTCATTTGCAACTGCGACCTGTCCAAGATAAAGTAAAACAGTGTGACACAGAGAACAACACAGAGTTACACATGGAGTAAACAATAAACAAGCCAATAACACAAACAAGTCAATGACACAGTAGAGAAAGGAAAGTCTATATACAGTGTGTGCAAAAGGCATGAGGAGGTAGGCAATAAATAGGCCATAGGAGCGAATAATTACAATTTAGCAGATTAACACTGGTGTGATAAATGAGCAGATGATGATGTGCAAGTATAGATACTGGTGTGCAAAAGAGCAGAAAAGTAAATAAAATAAAAACAGTTTGGGGATGAGATAGGTAGATTTGGTGGCATATTTACAGATGGACTATGTACAGCTGCAGTGATCGGTTAGCTGCTCAGATAGTTGATGTTTAAAGTTGGTGAGGGAAATAAAAGTCTCCAACTTCAGAGATTTTTGCAATTCGTTCCAGTCACTGGCAGTAGAGAACTGAAAGGAAAGGCGGCCAAATGAGGTGTTGGCTTTGGGGATGATCAGTGAGATATACCTGCTGGAACGTGTGCTACGGGTGGTTGTTGTTATCGTGACCAGTGAACTGAGATAAGGCGGAGCTTTACCTAGCATAGACTTATAGATGACCTGGAGTCAGTGGGTCTGGCAACGAATATGTAGCGAGGGCCAGCCGACTAGAGCATACAGGTCGCAGTGGTGAGTGGTATAAGGTGATTTGGTAACAAAACGGATGGCACCGTGATAGACTGCATCCAGTTTGCTGAGTAGAGTGTTGGAAGCTATTTTGTAGATGACATCACCGAAGTCGTGGATCGGTAGGATAGTCAGTTTTACTAGGGTAAGTTTGGCGGCGTGAGTGAAGGAGGCTTTGTTGCAAAATAGAAAGCAGATTCTAGATTTGATTTTGGATTGGAGGTTAATTAGCACAGTGTCCAAGGAAGGGCCAGAAGTATACAAAATGGTGTCGTTTGCATAGAGGTGGATCAGGCAAGAGCGACATCATTGATATATACAGAGAAAAGAGTCGGCCCAAGAATTGAACCCTGTGGTACCCCCATAGAGACTGCCAGAGGTCCGGACAACATGCCCTGGCCGGTTAGACTAGCCAGGAGGAAGGCATGGCCAGCCATTGAGAAATGTTTATTGAAATTTCAGATTATCATGGATTCATCAGCGGTGACCGTGTTACCTAGCCTCAGTGCAGTGGGCAGCTGGGAGGAGGTGCTCTTGTTCTCCATGGACTTTACAGTGTCCCAAAACCTTTTGGAGTTAGAGCTACAGGATGCGAATTTCTGCTTGAAAAAGCTAGCCTTTGCTTTCCTGACTGACTGAGTGTATTGGTTCCTGACTTCCCTGAACAGTTGCATATCGTGGGGACTATTCGATGCTATGGCAGTCCACCACAGGATGTTTTTGTACTGGTCAAGGGCAGTCAGGTCTGGAGTGAACCAAGGGCTATATCTGTTCTTAATTCTGCATTTTTTCAACGGGGCATGCTTATCTAAGATGGTGAGGAAATTACTTTTAAAGAATGACCAGGCATCCTCGACTGACGGGATGAGGTCAATATCCTTCCAGGATACCCGGGCCAGGTCGATTAGAAAGGCCTGCTCGCAGAAGTGTTTTAGGGAGCGTTTGACAGTGATGAGGGGTGGTCGTTTGACCGCGGACCCATAGAGGATACAGGCAATGAGTCAGTGATCGTTGAGATCCTGATTGAAAACAGAGGAGGTGTATTTGGAGGGCAAGTTGGTCAGGATAATGTCTATGAGGGTGCCCATGTTTACGTATTTAGGGTTGTACCTGGTGAGTTCCTGATAATTTGTGTGAGATTGAGGGCATCTAGCTTAGATTGTAGGATTGCAGGGGTGTTAAGCATATCCCAGTTTAGGTCACCTAACAGAACAAATTGTGAAGCTAGATGGGGGGCGATCAATTCACAAATGGTGTCCAGGGCACAGCTACGAACGGAGGGAGGTCGATAGCAGGCGGCAACAGTAAGAGACTTATTTCTGGAGAGGTTAATTTTTTTAATTATAAGTTCAAACTGTTTGGTATAGACCTGGAAAGTATGACAGAACTTTGCAGGCTCTCCCTGCAGTAGATTGCAACTCCTCCCCCTTTGGCAGTTCTATCTTGACGGAAAATGTTGTAGCTGGGTATGGAAATCTCAGAATTGTTGGTGGCCTTCCTAAGCCAGGCCTTCCTAAGCCAGGATTCAGAATCGGCAAGGACATCAGAGTTGGCGGAGTGTGCTAAAGCAGTGAGTAAAACAAACTTAAGGAGGAGGCTTCTGATGTTGACATGCATGAAAACAAGGTTTTTACGATCACAGAAGTCAACCAATGAGGGTGCCTGGGGACACGTGGCGCCTGGGTTTACCTACACATCACCCGAGGAACAGAGGAGGAGTAGGATGAGGGTACGGCTAAAGTCTATCAAAACTGGTCGCCTAGAGCGTTGGGGACAAAGATTAAAGGAGCAGATTTCTGGGCGTGGTAGAATAGATTCAGGGCATAATGTGCAGACAGGGGTATGGTGGGGTGCGGGTAAGCCCAGGCACTGAGTGATGATAAGAGAGGTTGTATCTCTGGATAAGCTGGTTATAATGGGTGAGGTCACCGCATGTGTGGGAGGTGGGACAAAGGAGGTATCAGAGGTATAATGAGTGGAAAGGGGGGCCATTGTAAACTAAAACAATGATAACTAACCTAAACAAAAGTATACAAGGCATATTGACATATGAGAGAGACATACAGCGAGGCATAAAGTAATCACGTGTTGATTTGGAGAGCTAGCTAAGACAACAACAACAGCTAATAAGCTAAAACAACAGGTAAAATGGAGATGAATGGGCAGAGGGGCGGTTAACTACACAGAGAGCATGAGTTCGCGGCTGGGGCCGGCAGATAAACACCAAATAAAATAAAATAAAAAAAATATATATATAAACACAATGGAGTACCGTGATTAATGGACAGTCCAGCGGGCATCAGCTATGTAGCCAAGTGATCATAGGGTCCAGGGGGCAGCAATAGAACGGGGAGGCCGCGGAGTAGTCGTTACCACGCTAGCACGCGGGCGACGCAGCGTTTAAAGTTAGTAGCCAGGGGCTAGTAGAAGCGTCTGCTCCGACGGAAGCCGGTTGAAGGCACAGTGGATGGTGTATTCGTCGGCAGACCTGTCGACTAAGGATCCAAGCCAGGTGGCGAAAGAGGTATTGTAGTTGTAGTAATTTAGTTTTCTATCCGGGAGATGCGCCTGGCTCACGGCTAACTGGTGCTAGCTTCGGGGCAGAGGCGTTAGCCACTATAGCCACTCGGTAGCAGCGGTGATCCGGTGCCAAAGTCCAGAGCTTAAGGCAAGGATACGGTGGAATAGAGTGTTCTAGCCGTGTTTGGGTGGAGTCCGGGTGAACAACTGAGTAGGCCGGGAGGTGGGCCTCACGGATAGCTTCAGTACTGTGTAACTCGGTGGGTGTTAGCTAGCTGTGAAGATCAGGGGAATGGTCCAGGGATTACGGAAGGAATCAGGCGTTGTAGTGGAGTGAGAGTCTGTTACTGGTAGGCTGGCGAGTATTATCCAGGCAAAAAAAAATATATATTTTAAAAAAGGGCTGGTACCTGTGCAGAAGATAAAGGCCGCTAGCAGAGGCTAACAATGACTAAATCGCTTGTAGCTAATTAGCTGGTTAGCTTCTGATGGCTGTGGTTCTTGCTATAAAGTCTAAAAATGACAAATAATAGCGGTTCCGTATCATATTGGGTGAGGCAGGTTAGAAGATTGATTTTCGGGATGTCTCATGTTCTGACAAACACTGCTCTAGCTCTGTCACCTTTCACCGCAGATGAGGAAGTGCGACATCGGCGGATGCGATGGATGTAGACACATCCAATGCAGTTAAAATTATGGATTTTGATGGGGATTATCAATCAATTATTTGGTGACGTGAATATATTTAGTTTCGTTGTATGTAAAAAGGCTACCTTTTTTATTGTTTCACTATTTTTATTTTTATGAAATTCACTGAGGAGGATGGTCCTCCCCTTCCTCCTCTGAGGAGCCTCCACTGGTCCATTATCATTTCTATACTTTTTCGATTTGGTTTTAGTAATTTTAAAGCATATTGAGTTTGTCCTCTCCCCAACAATACTCAAACCACCTGCGGGCCTAATTGGAACACCTCGCAGGACATATTTTTGACACCACTGGGGTAGAGCGATCCAAGAACACATGTATCAAGATTTTTTTTAAAAAAGTGTGGACTATGCAGAATTTGCCCCTTCCACCACCCTGAAATTCACTTCTAGAATATAACCTAGTCAGCAGGCTTGTCAAACATTATATTTTTATTTTAGCACACAATTTTTCAGGTTTTCAGGCCAGGTTTCTGAACCCAGATTAAGTGCTGGATTCAATCAGATTGACATCTGCATAGCGCTGTTTTGGCAGTATCGGAGGTGGAACTGCGTCAGTGCTGCCAAATCCACAATCGGCTCCTTGTGTTGCCTTACCACAGACACTGCTATTGGATGCAGCGAAACAACACTCGAGTATAACCACACCCGAGTATATGACAAATCCCATGCAGCCAAATTAGACGTTCAAACACTCTAATTAGACTACTATGCATAAATCCCCCAATCCAAATTCAAATGAATTATGTTTCGACATTTGAGTCATTAGGCTATTTCCAACATCGATAGTGCTGTTTTGAACTTTTAACGCAGTAGGGATAATAAGTAAAGGGAGTGGTTTGTGACACATGAGAGCAGCCGCTCACCGATATGTTAGTTCATACAGCAGTTGCACCTCCAACACCGCCACATCTGCTATGTGGATGTCGGCCAATGGCCAACGCTGGTTAATGCTCGATCTGATTAAATCCAGGCCTAAGCATTTTTCCTGGACTGATAGGCATGCTCAGCTGAGAAGGTCCATTGAAAATGCTTTTAAGGCAACACTGTCAGTGTAGTCTGTGTCTGGGAAAGCGGTCCTTGGTGTTTGAATCTAACAATTTTCCTAATGTTTAATAGATAGTACTGAAATGTGTGGCACTCATTAGATATGGTTGAATATAATTTGATGAGCCTCCCGGGTGGCGCAGTGGTTAAGGGCGCTGTACTGCAGCGCCAGCTGTGCCATCAGAAACTCTGGGTTCGCGCCCAGGCTCTGTCGTAACCGGCCGTGACCGGGAGGTCCATGGGGCGACGCACAATTGGCCTAGCGTCGTCCGGGTTAGGGAGGGCTTGGTCGGTAGGGATGTCCTTGTCTCATCGCGCACCAGCGACTCCTGTGGCGGGCCGGGCGCAGTGCGTGCTAACCAAGGTTGCCAGGTACACAGTGTTTCCTCAGGCACATTGGTGCGGCTGGCTTCCGGGTTGGATGCGTGCTGTGTTAAGAAGCAGGTTGGGTTGTGTATCGTCTCTCCCGAGTCCGTACGGGAGTTGTAGCAATGAGACAAGATAGTAGCTACTACAACAAATGGATACCATGGAATTGGGGAGAAAAATTATTATTAAAATTATTTTTAAATAAAATAATATAATTTGATGGATATGCACGGTACCATTAAATTTTGTCATTTTTTCAACCTATCTGTTAGACTCTTGTCGGTTTCTCTCTACAGCTGACACACAAACATGCGCACATTCGCACGTGCCAACACGCACACATACGCGCCTGCAGATGTAATAAGTTCCACTGAAATGAGAAGAAAGTTGTGGTTATCAATAAATTATTTCACCCCCCCTCCCCTAACATTACACCACAGTAATGTCTGTTAAATGGAGTTAGAAGATGAAAACGTTATTTCTGCTGGCTGGAAACATTTTTACTATGTGATTCTGTCCAGTGAAAAAAGAAAATCCCAAACCCCTCTCTGACTGCCTGTTTACTAACACATAAGGGACAGTTTGAAGTTTACAGAACGTGGACGCTAATTAGAGAAGGCGTAATTAATTTGAAGAGTGTTCATTTTAATTAGTCTCTGCTAACAACAAGAGGACTTTGTGTTGGAGCCGATTTCTTCCTATTTAAGAAATAAGAGGTAGGCCTACCTGTTTGACAGACAAAAGTATAGGCTGCTATCCATAGATTTGTCAGCCAATTCCTCCACCCCCCCATGGACTCTTTAAATATTAATGTGTCAGTGAAGGGCTTGGTGTGTCAAGTTAAAGCCAGGGCTCAAATTGAAGGGGGTATGTGCGGGTACGCCATACCTTTTGTTAAATAAAATAGCAAAAAGCATAGCTACCCCTTGTAATGGTGTACCTACCTACCCCTTGTAAGTATACCATTTAGGAGAATAAAAAATGAGGCAGATTATACAAAGCAAACTATAACAGCGCTGTAGTCCGCAATGCTTTTTGCTGTAAACAAAGTACCCGAGAACAACGTGACTCTGATGCATATGGGGATATATTTGGGCCATCTCTATGACATTCAGAGATTGAGTTACAACCTTTTATAGTCAAGGAGATATATAATGCGTTTATAAAAGGCTACTTCTTCTCAGACCCACAAATGCAATGATAGATTCATGCAATGCTTTTTTGAAAGGAGATATTTTTTACCCCTACCCTTATCCATGGTGGTCGGCAAACCCACAACCTTCTGGCCAGCAGCTCTAAGCCCTATACAAATTGTCACTTTGCCATGTAATGTTTGCACGTTGTCATGTAATTTTTAAAACAGCATATCTATTGCTCTGGTCTGTCCTATAAGTGAGGGTTAATGGTAGGCATGTTCTCTGGAATCCTCTTTATGTTTTAATTATTACTTTGGGTATAGGGGAGGGTCACTTGTTTTTTTTCAAGTGTTCAGGGACGGTCGGATAAAAATATATTTTACTGAAAGGAGGGCCATCCATTTTCATTTTAGTGAGTTCCGATTTTCTCCAAGTACAACTTACTATAAATATCGTACAGGTATTTCACTGAGTGGTATATGAAAAGACACAGTCATACAAGTATGTTGTGCATGGTTGCCATTGTATGTGAACACCTGCTCGTCAAACATCTCATTCCAAAATCATGGGCATTAATATGGAGTTGGTACCCCCTTTGCTGCTATAACAGCCTCCACTCCTCTGGGAAGCCTTTCCACTAAATGTAAGAACATTGCTGCGGGGACTTGCTTGCATTCAGCCACAAGAGCATACGTTAGGTCGGGCACTGATGTTGGGCGATTAGGCCTGACTTGCAGTCGGCGTTCCAATTCATCCCAAAGGTGTTCGATGGGGTTGAGATCAGGGCTCTCAAGTACACCAATCTTAACAAACCATTTCTATATGGACCTCGCTTTGTAAACAGGGGCATTGCCATGCTGAAACAGGAAAGGGCCTTTCCCAAACTATTGCCACAAAGTTGGAATCACAGAATCATTTAAAATGTCATTTTATGCTGTAGCGTTAAGATTTCCCTTCACTGGAATTAAGGGGCCTAGCCCGAACCATGAAAAACAGCCCCAGACCAGTAATCTTCCTCCACCAAACTGTACAGTTGGCACTATGCATTGGGGCAGGTAGCGCTCTCCTAATATCCTCATATATATATCCAGATATATATCCAGATTGCCAGATGGTGAAGCGTGATTCATCACTCCAGAGAAGGCTTTTCCACTGCTCCAGATTCCAATCGTGGTGAGCTTTACACCACTCGGTGGTAACATTCTGTGAGCTTGTGTGGCCTACCACTTCACAGCTGAGCTGTTGTTGCTCCTAGACATTTCCCCTTCACAATAACAACACTTACAGTTGACCGGGGAAACTCTTGCAGGGCAGAAATTTTACGAACTGACTTGTTGGAAAGGTGGCATCCTATGACGGTGCCACATTGAAAGTCACTGAGCTCTTCAGTACTGGCCATTCTACTGCCATTGTCTGTCTGTGGAGATTGCAAGGCTGTGTGCTCGATTTTATACACCTGTCAGCAACGGGTGTGGCTGAAATAGCTGAATCCAATCATTTGAAGGGCTGTCAGTGCATTCAGAAAGTATTTAAACCGGTTACGTTACAGAGCTAAATGATTTTCCACATCAATCTACACACAATACCTCATAATGACAAAGCCAAAGTAGGTTTTTAGAAAATTTACACTGATACACTGATATATTACATTTACATAAGAATTCAGACCCTTTGCTATGTGCCTCGAAATTGAGCTCAGGTGCATCCTGTTTCCATTGATCATCCTTGAGATGTTTCTACAACTTGATTGGAGGCCACCTGTGGTAAATTCAACTGATTGGATATGATTTGGAAAGGCTCACACCTGCCTATATAAGGTCCCACAGTTTACAGTGCAGGAAAAACCAAGCCATGAGGACGAAGGAATTGTCTGTAGAGCTCCGAGACAGGATTGTGTTGAGGTACAGATCTGGGGAAGGGTACCAAAAGACTTCTGCAGCATTGAAGGTCTCCAAGAACACACTGACCCCCATCATTCTTAAATGGAAGAAGTTTGGAACCACCAAGACTCTTCCTAGAGCTGGCCGCCCGGCCACACTGAGCAATCGGGGGAGAAGGGCCTTAGTCAGGGACATGACCAAGAACCCGACGGTCACTCTGACAGAGCTCCAAAGTTTGTCTGTGGAGATGGGAGAACCTTCCAGAAGGACAACCATCTCTGCAGCACTCCACCAATCAGGCCTTTATGGTAGAGTGTCCAGACGGAAGCCTCTTGGAGTTTACCAAAAGGTACCTAAAGGATTCTCAGACATAAGAAATAAGATTATCAGGTTGGATGAAACCAAGATTGAGCTCTTTGGCCTGGATGTCAAGCATGAGGTCTGGAGGAAAACTGGCACACAGGCAAGACAACGCAGGAGTGGCTTCGGGATAAGTCTCTGAATGTCCTTGAGTAGCCCAGACAGAGCCCGGACTTGAACCCGATCGAACATCTCTGGAGAGACCTGAAAACATCTGAGCAGTGATGCTCCCCATCCAACCTGAGAGAGCTTGAGAGGATCTGCAGAGAAGAATGGGAGAAACTCCCCAAATACAGGTGTGCCAAGCTGTATCCAAGAAGACTCGAGGCAGTAATCGCTGACAAAGGTGCTTCAACAAAGTACTGAGTAAAGGGTCTGATTACCTATGTAAATGCAATATTTTTAAACATTTGCTGACATTTCTAAAAACCTGTTTTTGCTTTGTCATTATGGGGTATTGTGTGTAGATTGATGAGGGGAAAAAATGGTTTAATCCATTTTAGAATAAGGTTGTAACATAAAATGTGGAAAAAGTCAAGGGGTCTGAATGCTTTCCGAAAACACGACATTGATTCAGCTTTGATCTAACTTTAGTAAACAAGCACCATTGTGAGAAGTGGCAGAGCGAAGCTCCGGTGCGCTCAGGTAGCTCTACACGCCTGCAGTCTGCTGCCCTGAATGAGTAATTGAAGCACACCTAACCTACTCTTTTGCCTTGCGCAAACTTTTGTGGTGCAGAAATGAGAGATCACATATGTGAGGCTGTTTTATGAAAATCTTGGAATATTTGGTTGGGTATGCAGTACGTAAGCAACTGCTGCCCCTCGTGATGAGTTGTGATTTGTTGTGGCCCCTACCCCTATCAAAGTTGCCCATCCCTGGCCTATGACATTGGCCTACGTCTCGTCTTGCGTTACGCAGCATATCAGATCTCAACTGTTTAACATCACCAGTAGGCTAGGCTACCACATCCCTATAATATACTGTATATCGTTTTATAAGCGAGTATTGTGTCTAGGCAGCTGAAACAATCTTAATGTACTCCATTTTAAATTCAGGCTGTAACACAACAAAATGTGGAAAAATTCAAGGGGTGTGAATACTTTCTGAATGCACCGTACACACACACACACACACCTTGGGCCAATCAGAGTAATTTTGTAAATGCCAGATCTCCATGGCAAAATACATCATTCACCCTAGTTTACAGTCCCCTCCCTGATTTCATTGTGGGGGACAATGAAATAATAGGATACATTTACAAATGTGCAGATATTCAATTAAAATCAGTGAAGCAGGAGATATTTCTCTCTCTCTCTTTGATGACTATGTAGAAGCAGTACAGACAGACATAGCTACAACTGTGTGTGTGTGTGTGTTTGTGTGTGAGAGTATGTATGGCCACAAGGAGAGTAGATAATTGTCCCATTAATTGTTTTCCTATTTGGGCGTGGAGGAAGCCGACAGTAATCCATTAGCTCTGCTCTTTGGTGGCTTTGACTCGCTGTCTCTTTCATATCAAATGCGATCTGGAATAGATGGTGGATAACGGGAAGAACTATGGCGAAGATGAAGATAACAATGTCTGCATCCCAAATAGCACCCACCCTATTCCCTATTATGCGGCCAGGCCAGGGTCTATGGTCAGAAGTAGTGCACTATATAGTGAAAAGGGTGCCATTTGGGATGCACACAATAACAATACTGATAGATGGTGATAGTGGAGGGGTGATTGCAGTCATGGTGACGACTAGTATGAGGGTGGTGATGATAAGAATGATAATGGGGGATAAAAATGATGATGACTTTGATGATGATGACTTTGATGATAATGGCCGTAACGGCAATGACAATATAAGAGGAAGGCGATGGGAGATACTGACCAAACGGATAGCAACGTAAAGCCAAAGAAAGACAAGCGAAGAGACGGGAATAAGAAACAAACCAATCGCTCTAAACTAAACTACAGCTTAAAGTTGACAGGGCAGCCGAAGCAATGACATAATTGTAACAAATCGTATTCTGCAGGGAACGTGACAGTGCTTATTTCCAAACTATGGCCTCCACTGAACAATAAGTCTATATTTCCATATTTCCATATTTCATATGGGACCCATCTTGTACCTTCTGCTGATTCCTCATCTGTGTGACACAACATGGTGGTGTAATCTCTCCCTTTCACTTTCCACTGTTGTATTGTAAATAAATTGTATTGTCAAAATAGCACATCTCATCTCAAAAAAGGTTCCACTTCTTATAAAGTTAGGTGAGAAAACAATCAAAAGAAGCAGAGGAGAAGATCTTAGGATTTAATAGGTAAGCGTTCGAGTGACAAGCAAACAATGCACACAGAGTTCTCTGTCTAGCAAAATCAAACGTGTAACCTAAACATTTAATTGAAGAAAAAAAAATCTTCAAATCAACACAGAACTACATCTAGCAAATACAGTATCTCCAAAATGTACACACTCACGAAGTTGAATCAGGAGCTTTCATAATAAGTTCATCCAATAGTCCACACACTCAGTTTGTCAGTGTACCTTGTACAAGTTGTATCAAGTTTGGGTGTATGTGTGTGAACCCAGGAAGATAATGCATTGGTAAAAGTATTTTTAAGGTTACAAAATGCCGATACTTTTCCCAAAATGCCTAGGTTTTCCAGAATCCCGGTTAGAAGATTCCTGCAATCAGCAGGGAATAAACAGGAAATCTGTGAATCCTTCCACCAGACTTTCAGGAAAACCTGGACTTTTGGGAAAGTTTTGAAACCCTAGTAACAATCCAATCAAGGAGTGGTTTATTGTACTGACCTGTCGATGATTCCACACATGTCAATCTGCAGGTCGCTGTAGTTTCCTATCAGCATCTGTTGCACCTTGATCAGATCCACAGCATTGTTATCCACACGGATGTGTCTCATACAACCTTGGAACACGTTGAAAGGGTTTCTGCACTCCTGGTTATTCTTGCTATCCGGGCAACCTGTGTTAGACCAAACGATAGCCATCAATCAATAGCCATTGCCTAGTAGGACTTACAGAAGACAGGTGGCAATTAAGGCCATTACCCCATGATAAAGAATTGCGTAGATATGTGGTATCATATATGAATGTACATTGTTCATACAGTAGCGAAGCAGAGTATATTCATGATTGTCTAGAAAAAATACCATATAGCACAAGTCAAGCTCAAGGCCAAGTGTTGAACACAGGAGATTTTCTAAGTATAAGTGTTATTCTGCCTGGTTTCGAGTGTGTTTAGACCGTGGACACTGAGCTGGTGCTGCCTGCCTGCTTGGCTCTCTGGTTACACTGCTGGCTAAAGGTAATTAAATGGCATGACAAGCCTGCTGAAGAGCCTTTGCTGAGAGGAGGCGAGGAGAGGGACAGAAAGACCAGCTCAGAAGCAGAACTGATGGAGAAATGAAGGGCGCTAAAGATGAGAAGGAGGATGAGGAGGAGCAAGAGGAGGAGGGGAGGAGAGGCGAGAAGAGAGGAGGACAGAGAGAACAGCTCAGAAGCAGAACAGAGAGAACTGAGAAGAGCTAAAGAGATGGAAGAGGAGGATTAGGAGGAGGAGCGGTGAGAGGAGAGGGGGACAGAGAGCAGCTCAGAAGCCAAACAGAGAAACACTGCTCTAAAGGAAGCTAAATTGGAGGAGGACAGATCCTGCAGTCTGGTTAAGAAGTTATATGCTTCTTTGCACTAAGCCCTGAGATCAAACGCTACTGGTCCAATTCAAATCTTGATACATTTATGCACCAACAGTAGTCAAAGTTACACTTGCCTATCTAACTAAAATTAGGGTTAGTCCTTGGAAATCCAAGCAGTATTTACACTTAGGGCCCAGAGTTTTTCCTGGTCATGTGACACAGTCAAGAAAAACTTGGGGTCCAATGTCTGATGTAAGTGTGTTGCTCTCTCTTACCTCCAAAGAAGAGGTTGTTTCCTGACACCACAGGGAAAGATGGGCTGGCATGAGCTGTGGAGCTTTCCTCTTTATCCACAGTGATGGTCAGACGACCTCTTCTTGCAGTCAGGTCTACTGAATGCCACTGGCCGTCGTTCAGACCAAACCCTATAGACAGAACATACACAGAACATACACAACAACAATGTGCAAGAGTCAGTGTTTCACAACAGTAAGCTGCTCTCAGATAACTCGATATTCCCGCATAACAAAGTCTTAGGGCGCAACAAGGACGTTTTACTTTTCCAGTGATTAGTGATTAACCAGTGATCTAGGGTAATAAGACTGTTATTTCCTGAAATAAAAACAGCACATGGAACACAAAAAATAAAACGTCAACCAGATGTTACTATTGATCTGACCTGTGACAACGTCCAGTAGTATCCTGCCAGCCTTGTGTATCTGCAGCCGGACTCTGGTCTCGCTCAGGTAGAGCCACAGGCTCCCCACCTGCTGCTGGAGGTCAAAGGTTAACAGAAGGCCCGCTCTGTTCCAGGTCCGGAACTGCAGGCTGATCGCCACACCAACCGCCACCAAGGCAACCCCGCCGCCACCGGCGTCTCTCTGCTGTAGAGCTGCACCCGGCAACTGGAGGAAACTCTGGGTGCCAGCGAACGTCACTGGGACGGAGACCGGCTCAGCACAAGTAAAGGTCACATTGCCCTAAAGAAGAAAAAAAAATCAATAATAATACTGAAATATGAAAAACATAAATATTAATTAGACCTCAGCAAGAAGGTGAAATAAAGCTAAGGGACATCTGACCTGAGTAAATCGTGAATAGCAATAGAAGAGATTGAGCTAATCAGCTACATTTCCTGAAGGAGGACATTCATAATACATATTATCATAATGAGAGACCTCAAACTTATAGTGACATGGTCTCAGGACATTAGCAGAGCAAACAAAGAGGACTGGTGTCAAAAGCTAAACTGGCTAAACCATACTGAGTGCTGCGCTCAACCATTGTTTTGCTTCAGCTAAAACAACGGTGAGCACAGCATTCAGTTAGGATTTAAACAGGTTAGTTAAATGCAGATTTCTGAAGTAATGAATGCAGGCTGTCTGTGTGTCTGAGAGTACGGTTTGGACATCTAGTATGTTGGCCATTGTTGTTGGATACTGGTAGAAATGAAGGTTTCAGGGTCCCTTGCTGAGGCAGCAAAAGTGATGTATTACAGTACTGTCTAGCCCAAAGGGATATCAGGGTATCTTTATAGCAGTTTGGCTTTGCTGTTCAGTAACTGCAAGAGGGAAACAGTAGCAGTCACAGTGATATGCAGCAACACATGTAGTGTAAAGTGCTTACAGTGTGCTACAGTACTGAACAGAAACTTCAGGCCCAGACAAATGACAAAGAAAATGTTATGTCCTTAAAGTATAATCCTTTGGCTGGCTGTCTTTCTTTAGTTTTTTTAAATGAAATCATTACCCTCATTAACATCCTTATTACATTGAAACAAGTGGTACTGTCTCATCTCTGGCTACTGATAATCTCTTTTTTAGATTGAGGGTGTTTATTCTTTTCAGTGCAAAACCTAAAAATCTTTTCCACGCGGATTCTTTCTCATTTCTCCCTACTTCATGTTGGAGTGGTTAAGGTAATCATTTACAAGATGGAAATGTGTTCAAGAGAGAGCTAAATACCATCTAGAGGGATTTAGCTCCACAAAAGAAGACTCTCTGCTCCATATACCATACTCATCATGGATTTGTTGAATTAATTAATGGACCAATCAACATGAAAATAACCCATTTTTGTATTGAGTAGGGCTGTGACGGTCATAGCATTTTAGATGACAGCAAATTAACAATGTCACCGTAATAACTTCTTGAATAGCATTCTTTCATTTTTATTTACTTCATTTTTACTCCGCTCTTGACTGCATGTGCTGGCAATCTTTCAGACAATTGAGAAACAGATGTACGATCTCGTTTAAGAAAAATTTTGGACACACATACTCATTCAAGGGTTTTTCTTTATTTTTACTATTTTGCAGAATTGTAGAATAATAGTGAAGACATCAAAACTATTAAATAACATATGGAATCATGTAGTAACCAAAAAAGTGTTAAACAAATCAAAGTAGCCATCCTTTGCCTTGATGACAGCTTTGCACACTCTTGGCATCTCTAGTTTTTCAGCTCCATCTTTGACTCTGCTGGTGATCTTTCTAAATTTCAGAAAACAGCAAATTAACTGAAGTTTACAAATTCCTCTTCGTCCCTGCATAAGCAAGGTCTGTCTTACTCTGGTATCATAACTGAGAAGAATGGGATAAGTGAGGCTATTAATCATCATTTTTATCTCGGCAGGCTTTTTAAACAGTGGTTTAATTGACCCTGGTCAGTCAATCAGCCTCTAGCTGACTCAACGGTTAATCTGTCAACTTCATAGTTAATCTTTATTTTAATTTCAACAATTTACTACAGTGATGTGTTAGATGCCTTGCTTAAGATTGAGGTAATAAAAAAAATCCGCTGGGGCGGATTTGCTTGATCCATTTTTGCTGCAGCTCTCTGCCCCCCCCCCCCCTGATTGCTGAATCATTAACCCATATTTTTTACCTGACAAATATATCTGGTACTAAATAATTATTGGCCTATTTCTAAACATTATTGCCTCGCTAAATTATTAGAATCCTTGATTAATTCTCAGCTAAGAACTTTCATATCTTTGAAATCTATTCTAAAATGAATATCAGTCGGGTTTTTAGACCAGGTCATAGCACTATCACTGCTGCATCCCTAGTTACAAATGATGTGGTTAACTGTATGGATAAAAGGCAACATTTTGCCCTATTCATTGACCTGTCAAAGGCTTTCGATACTGTTGATCACTCACTGCTAATTCAGAGGCTTTCCTCAATTGGCCTAGATCAGCCTGCACATAAATGGTTTAAAAATGACTTGACAGGAGGAACTCAGTGTATTTCTACAGAAGGTGTTAAATCAGGTTTCCTGGATATTATGAAAGGTGTCCCGTAGGGATCGATTCTGAGTCCTGTAGTTTTTAATACATTACATTAACAATATCGACTTGTCTCTAAAAAAATTGTAACCTGCATTGTATGCCGATGATACTGTTTTGAATGCTATTGCCCCCACAGTTGACTAGGCTCTATCTGAACTACAGTCTGCCTTCATAGTATTACAGAAAAACTTTATTGACCTGTACTGGATGCCGGTAAAACAAAGTATATGTTATTCTCTAGAGCACATAAAAAATAAATCAGATGATTTAAGCATATGTAGTTTGGATGGTGTACATATTGATCGTGTGTCCCTGCTTACAAATATCTGAGCGTCTGGATAGATGAAAAGCTGTCTTTTAAAAAGCATATTGACGAGTTAGTTGAAGTTAGTAGAAGCTGAGAATAAAAATGGGCTTCTATAGAAATCTTGTTATATAGCAGGTCGCAGATTATTCAGTCGATGCTCCTAGACCGTGTCCACATCTATATGAACGCAGCTGCCACGTCGTTAAAGCCGTTAGATCGCGTTTATCATAGCGCTTTATTACCGCCAACAATTTTAGTACTCATCACTGCATTCTACATCAGAAAAGCCCTCTTTGATGTCACGTAGCTTGATACACTATCATTTTTAATAATGCCCTTTTACAAATAGTCCCATAATATCATTACTAAACTTTAGACATACAAGCTACCACACCCTGTCTCATGGACGGCTAACTCTGGAAATTACTTTGGTCTCTACTGAGTTAAGTAAGTCAGCTTTTTTTTTTTTTTTGCACCTTATTTGTGGAACAATCTTCAAACTGTTCTTAAACTTGATGTTCTGGTGCCTCTAGGGCGATTCAGAACGCTGACTAAGGACCTTATTGTTTTTTAGGACTGTGTTTTTCCTTTCTGCTTTCATTTGTGATGTGTTTAATTTCGGTCATTTATGTCATTCAGGGCTCACCTGTTAAATAAACATTGGTCTCAGTATGAGATCAAATAAAGGTTAAATAAAATGTAAGTGTTCTAAATCCTAATTCAATGCATCAGTTAACATCATTTGAAAAAAAAACATTCTACACAACCATGGACATTTTTGCATCACAATACCAGGCAGCCATTGCGAGTGTACCCATGAGTTTACCAGTCAAATTGTCAGGGTTAGAGGTTCCAAGCCAGTTTTAATAATTCTATTTCTGTGCTCTACTTCATTGTGGGAGAAACCAAAGACTTGTGTGCTTGTTTCAGAAAGTAAGTAACAAAGTTTCCTCATGTTGTTAAGAGTCCATGTTATGGCAGAAATAGACTCAACCGCAAAAATGCCTGACCGTCCCGTCTTCAGTCAGCTGTTAGCTTTCTTGGGGGGTGCCAGCCCTAGTGTTGACTACAACAGCTGTCCCATATATACACAACTCTTTGTCAGGTTAAAGCAGGGTGCAAGCACTTTCCAAACCTCAAACAGTTGAGGATGTTTGTTATTTTCCAATGCAACTCCAAAAAATACAGCTCAATATATCACCACACAGAAACTGACCTGGGCTCAAATATCTGTTCTTTTTTAAATACATTTGCAGTTTTGGACTATTCCACTTGTTCTATTGTCACAGCCAGTCAAACCCAATCAAGGTCAACTACTGTATTTGAAAGAAAACAAATACTACTTGAAACCAGGTCAGAGGATACGCACAGTACAAACCATCCAAAGTTCCCCAGGGTCGTATTCTCTAAACACCAAACAGATGAAAACGTATTTTAATACGGGAAGGGACTACCTGAACTAGTGCACAAATGAAATTTTTTTCCGATGTGCACTATACCAGAACCTCCAACAGCACACATTTTTGTTGTAGCCCCAGACAAACTCAATGAGAGCTTGATGATTAGTTGACAAATTGAATCAGGTGTGCTTCTCTGGGGCTATAACAAAAAATGTGTGCTGTTGGGGGTACTGGAGGACTGGAGTTGGGAAACACTGCACTGTACGACCAAGGCTGAGGTAACATACCGTGATGGAGACCTTCTGGCGCTGCTTGGCCAGATCATTGACGTTCACCTCATTCCAGAGAAGGTTCTCAAGACACCCATGGAAGTTCCTCCTGGACAGAACCATCTGTGTTCCATGGCACTGGACGCCACCAAAGCTTATCTTGTGAAAGAACATCCAGCCAATGTTAACATTCTAAAATGTTCTTACCTACATTATCATGGCAAGCGACTATGACATAGGAACATGCTTGAACTAGTGGTGATAGAATAGGATTGGAAGTGGTTCATCAATGACCGATATTTAGGAAGTAATAAAAGGCCAAGTAAAGTAAGTCACTATCACATTAAAGTAAAGTGAAGTAATGATCAGATGTTGTGTATTTAGGTAGGGTCAACAATGGCACTGTACACATAACTGTCTCAGTAGGTCTTACATAGACTATGACCAGAAGTGAATTGTGTTTCAATTTCAATAGAAAATGATTTCCAACTCCCATTTATTGAAAACAGTCTAGAAATATTACATGGAGGTCGGGTTAACCTTTAACTGAAATGGGCTAAATCAGGGGCACACAGAGTGTTTCTTGGTAGTCTTAAACAAATCTACTTTGAAACAAAAATCTACACCTCACACACATGGTTATGGGCTTAAAGAAGGAAGATACCTGCACCATGTCAGATAGAGCTGAAATGTATTCAACTTTGAGTTTGAATTCCAATTTGACACTTTATATAGATCACAGAAGACAAATATAACAAAACTTTTTGACATAGAAATAGTGGATTTTGGGCATAAAGATAAAATAATTATGAAAAATGTTACCATTCCTCCCATGAGGCCACTTGAGGGCAATTTGGTAATTTGACTGTTATTGATTAGAATATTATTTTGTATGGCCTTGGATGAATCACTCTTGTAGGGAATTCAGTGGCTATTAGACATCCGTTATAGAAAGCTACAACTCTATTACTAAAACATATAGGTTTTATTGTTTGTGTGTGTGTCTCCCCTGTGTGTGTCTCCCCTGTGTGTGTACATTGTACAGTATCTGTGAGCACATCTGTTGGAGACAAATGGTGCATGCTATTTGGGAGAGCATGAGAGAATGCAGGAATGGCTGTGTGTGTGTGTGTGTGTGTGTGTGTGTGTGTGTGTGTCTATGTATCTGTGGAATGATTTGAGGAACAGGTCACATACAACACACCTCGTTTATCTCAAAAGGACTGAGTTCTGCAGGGACCTGGATCTGCTGAGTGCTTTTATCCACTGTGAAGTTGACATGGCCGCTAACGCGCTCGATGGCTACATGGTGCCATTGCTGGTCATCTAGAAGACTACCCAGTGACACGACCGTGTGGCTCTCAGGACCAGGAGAGGCACTTTTACCTAGAATACAACACAGAGTCTGGTAGAAGTGAAAGCGTTCTCCTTTCTAGGACAAGCAATGCTAGAAGAAGGAATGTTTCCAGCAGTGGAGGCTGGTGAGGGGAGGATGGTTCATAGTTATGACTGGAATGGAACAAACAGAATGGTATCGTACACATGGAACCCATGTTTTTGATGTGTTTTTGAAACCATTCCAGCTATTAATATGAGCTCATCCTCCCAGGTAAATTGCCACAAGCAACAACTGGTTTTCAGTGTTTAGGTCACCACATACTGAAATATTCAAGAGATACAAATAGCAGTAAGAGAGGCGCCAGTCAACTACTCAATCTATCAAGCAACATGACTTCCAAGCAGTCAACCGAAGTGACTCAGGGGAAAAAAGTTGAATAGTGCAAAGATCTTAACTACTCAGTGTTTCAATGTTTTAAAATACAATAGACAGTTAATTGAACCTCCGACAGGAGATTTGTGTGCGCCCTAGTCCCTACACAGTGCACTAATTTTGACCAGAGCCCATAAAACACATGCTCTGCATAAGGAATAGGGTGCCATTTGAGAATCAAACAGAGGCAACAACATCATTAACAGAGATTGCATGCTGCACGGACCTCTGGAAATTACGAATGTGTGTCACTTTAACACATTAATTATGTAGATGTTATTTGTATGATGTCAGATTAGTTGAGAAGAGATGGGGATGGGGCACGATGAAGAGGTTTTGAGGGCGAGCCTAACAAACAAATAAATATCAGTTTATTGGTATTGATTAACTGAGCTGCAAACTTATTCCGTCACCAAGGCAGTGTGGCCTATACCTAGGGTGCCTCCCAAATAGCCCTATTCACTATTTAGAGCATTACTTTTGACCAGGGCCAATAGAGCTCTGGTCAAAAGTAGTGCACTACTGTACATAGGGAGTAGGGTGCTCTAAGGCCCACAACTAATCCCCGTGAGCAGATGTGAGGGAGGAGTCTCGTGGCAGAGTTAGAGTCTTAAAAACACATTATTTTGCTCTGGTGTCAAACTTTAACAACTCTCCTCGTGATCAATCTTTCAGAGGGTAAGATTGGACGAGGTTGTCGCTATCTCACAGTGTCAAGATCTAAGCACGGATAACTTTGTAATTAAGAGCAGTGCTGTTATAAACAGGAATTCCAAAACCCAGGATACATCCCAAATGGTACCCTTTTGACCAAGACCCATTTGAGACACAACATTTCAATGAACCATGCTGGTGAACATCTGCTCGGGTACAGTGATGTTAAAGAAGACATTTTGGGAATATAAATAGAAAAACAGATGACAATGAGCACACAGCAAGGTACAGCATCTTTCTACATATGATATATTCTACACAAAGTCATTTGCAGAGACGGCCATCTGAAAACAGCCTTTTTATGTTCAGGTAGGTGCCAAAATAAAGGAAACATCAACATAAAGTGTCTTAATAGGATGTTGGGCCACCACAAACCAGAAAAGCTTAAATGCACCTTGGCATATATTCTACAAGTGCCTAGAACTCTATTGTGGGGATGAGAAACCATTTTTTTTCGAAGAGAAATTCCAGAATTCATTTTGTTGATGGGAAAACACTTTCTCGGGCACTGCTCCAGAATGTCCCGTAAGGGTTAAATTGTTTTATTGGTTAACATCGTTTTCCTGCTCATCAAATCATTCGGGTACGACTCGTGTCCTGTGGATGGGGGCATTGTCATCCTATGGGGGCATAGCCATGGTAGCCAAAATAATGACCAAAATAATAACCCTAAGCATAATGGGATGTTAATTGCTTAATCAACTCAGGAACCACACCTGTGTGGAAGCACATGCATTCAATATACTTTGTATCCCTCATTTACTCAATTGTTTCCATTATTTTATCAGTTACCTGTATATGTCTGCTGTTGACCAAGGAAATGCAGAGCTCTTATATAAAGAGGCAACCATAAAAGCCATAACTCTCCGTTGATGGGGTAGCGAATGCTTTGTGTCTGAAAGATCTGGTTTATTTAATGTCATTATATTTACTGGAGAATAAACTGGAATACTCAGGGGGACAGCCTGAAAAGAGAATAATTTAATTGTATTTATGCAATTATGTTACCGTCGTTTTCTGCAACTTTAAATCAGATTACCAATTAGGGCAATAAATAATAATATCTAGAGATGTAGGATCTTAATTCGATATTTTGTTGCTGAGAATGGTCCTGCAAAGCAGGAAATGCAAACTTGTAGTGTGTTTGTGTTTCAAAAAGGCTTCTAAAGTTTGTAATTCCCACTTAGAAATGTCAGACTTGATTTGCCCCAACTAAAAATCTATCAACACCTACACAAATGTCCATTAATTATAATCCACATAATAATTCAAATTTCCTGTTGCTGCATGATTATGTTCCTGCTGTAGCAAATTGGCTCAAATTCAGATGTAGGATCTTAATTAGATACAGTTTGCTACAGCAGGAAAATAATCCTGCAGGTCTACATCAGTTGCTGGTGGAAGGAGCTAAAGGAGGATGGGCTCCTCCCACCAGCCTCCTCTGGTCTACATGTATCATTGACAGAAAGGTTAAAGTCATTAAGAATGATGAGGGCAAGGCTTGTTGCCATATAATTGCTCTGACTTAGTATTATAGACTGCCGGTCTCAAAAAAAAGACTGCCGGTTTCAAAATTACAACCAACTGATGGCAGCATTACCGCAAAAAATGGAGGAGGCAAGTGGAAAGGGGAAAAAGGTAAGGAAATTGTCTGTCGGCCCTGTATTAAATGCAAAAATTGGCTATAGAAAACTGTGAAAAATAAAAAAGTATACCAGTTTTATTTAAGGACCAAAAAATTGACAGCTGCACCATACAGGTTGCAAAATATTTTGGGAATAGATTTTCGATGTACCACAAAACCACGCCGGATTCAAAACTTAGAATTTTTCACTTTAATTATACAAAATTCTTGCAACCAATAGAATACATGAAGGATATAACCATCGTTGGTACTTCCCATATGAAACTTGGTTTTGGTCGCAGGTTCAGGAATGGCTGAAAAACTGCAACATTTACTTGGAGCTAACTTTGCAAATGGCACTGCTGGGTGATTTGAAAAGTCAAAGTCAATCGATCAATAATATAATACTCTTAGCAAAATGTTGTCTCTTTAATTTACAATCAGTAGAAACTATGAGAATAGAAAGGTGCAGAATTTTTGTGACGCGTCACAACACAGTGGAAAAATATATGGCAGATAGAAATCAAAACTGGATGGTCTTCAGAGATAGATGGAAGGGGTTGAGGGTATTTTTTCACCTTTATTTAACCAGGTAGGCTAGTTGAGAACAAGTTCTCATTTGCAACAGCGACCTGGCCAAGATAAAGCGTAGCAATTCGACACATACAACAACACAGAGTTACACATGGAATAAACAAAACATACAGTCAATAATACAGTAGAACAAAAGAAAACAAAAAGTATATATACAGTGAGTGCAAATGAGGTAAGTTAAGGAAATAAATAGGCCATGGTGGCGAAGTAATTACAATATAGCAATTAAACACTGGAATGGTAGATCGGCAGAAGATGAATGTGCAAGTAGAGATACTGGGGTGCATGGAGCAAAATAAATAAATAAATACCAGTATGGTGATGAGGTAGGTAGATAGATGGGCTGTTTACAGATGGGCTATGTACAGGTGCAGTGATCTGTAAGCTGCTCTGACAGCTGGTGCTTAAAGCTAGTGAGGGAGATGTGAGAGAGAGAGATTTTTGCAATTCGTTCCAGTCATGGGCAGCAGAGAACTGGGAGGAAAGACGACCAAAGGAGGAATTGGCTTTTGGGGTGACCAGTGAGATATACCTGCTGCAGCATGTGCTACGAGTGGGTGCTGCTATGGTGACCAGTGAGCTGAGATAAGGCGGGGCTTTACCTAGCAGAGACTTGTAGATAACCTGTAGCCAGTGGGTTTGGCGACGAGTATGAAGCGAGGACACACAAACGAGAGCGTACAGGTCGCAATGGTGGGTAGTGTATGGGGCTTTGGTGACAAAACGGATGGCACTGTTATAGACTGGACACTCGGAGGCTATTTTATAGATGACATCACCAAAGTCCAGGATCGGTAGGATGGTCAGTTTTATGAGGGTATGTTTGGCAGCATAAGTGAAGGATGCTTTGTTGCGATATAGGAAGCCAATTCTAGATTTAATTATGTCTAACCAGACTCCCAGCTATTTGTAGTTGTCCACGTATTCTAAATCAGAGCCGTCCAGAGTAGGGATGCTGGACGGGCGAGCAGGTGTGGGCAGTGAACGATTGAATAGCATGCATTTCGTTTTACTTGTGTTTAAGAGCAGGTGGACGCCACAGAAGGAGAGTTGTATGGCATTGAAGCTCGTCTGGAGGTTAGTTAACAAAGTGTCCAAGAAGGAGCCAGAAGGATACAGAATGGTGTCGTCTGCGTAGAGGTGGATCAGAGAATCACCAGCAGCAAGAGCAACATCATTGATGTATACAGGAAAGAGAGTCGGCCCGAGAATTGAACCCTGTGGCACACCCATAGACACTGTCAGAGGTTCAGACAACAGGCCCTCCGATTTGACACACTGAACTCTATCAGAGAAGTAGTTGGTAAACCAGGCGAGGCAATCATTTGAGAAACCAAGGCTTTCGAGTCTGCCAATAAGAATATTGTGATTGACAGAGTCAAAAGCCTTGTCCAGGTCGATGAATACGGCTGCACAGTAATGTCTCTTATCAATGGCGGTTATGATGTCGTTTAGAACCTTGAGCGTTGCTGAGGTGCACCCATGACTAGCTCTGAAACCAGATTGCATTGCGGAGAAGGTATGGTGGGATTCAAAATGGTCAGTGATCTGTTTGTTAACTTGGCTTTCAAAGACCTTAGAAAGACAGGGTAGGATAGATATAGGTCTGTAGCAGTTTGGGTCTAGAGTGTCACCCCCTTTGAAGAGGGGGATTACCGTGGCAGCTTTGCAATCTTTGGGAATCTCAGACGATACGAAAGAGAGTAGAACAGGCTAGTAATAGGGGTTGCAACAATTTCGGCAGATACGTTTAGAAAGAGAGGGTCCAGATTGTCTAGCCCGGCTGATTTGTAAGGGGTCCAGATTTTGCAGCTCTTTCAGAACAGCAGCTATCTGGATTTGGGTAAAGGAGAAATGGTGGGGGCTTTGGTGAGTTGCTGTGGAGGCTGCCGGGCAGTTGACCGGGGTAGGGGTAGCCATGTGGAAAGCATGGCCAGCCGTAGAGAAATGCTTATTGAAATTCTCGAATTATAGTGGATTTATCGGTGGTGACAGTGTTTCCTAGCCTTAGTGGGCAGCTGGGAGGAGGTGCTCTTATTCTCCATGGACTTTACAGTGTCCCAGAACTTTTTTGAGTTAGTACTACAGGATGCAAATTTCTGTTTGAAAAAGCTTGCCTAACTGCCTGTGTATATTTGTTCCTAACTTCCCTGAAAAGTTGCACATCACGGGGGCTATTCGATGAGGGCAGACAGGTCTGGAGTGAAAGAGGCATGCTTATTGAGAGGGGCATGCTTATTTAAGATCGTGAGGAAGGCACTTTTAAAGAATAGCCAGGCATCATCTACTGACGGGATGAGGTCAATGTCATTCCAGGATACCCCGGCCATGTCGATTAGAAAGGCCTGCTCGCAGAAGTGTTTCAGGGAGCGTTTGACAGTGATGAGGGGTGGTCGTTTGGTTGCAGACCCATTACAGATGCAGGCAATGAGGCAGTGATCACTGAGATTTTGATTGAAAACAGCAGAGTCGTATTTGGAGGACGAGTTAGTTAGGATGACATCTATGAGGGTGCCCGTGTTTACTGATTTGGGGTTGTACCTGGTAGGTTCATTGATAATTTGTGTGAGATTGAGGGCATCAAGCTTAGATTGTAGGATGGCCGGGGTGTATCGAAGGCACAGCTGGGGGCAGAGGGAGGTCTACAGCAAGCGGCAACAGTGAGAGACTTGTTTCTGGAAAGGTGCATTTTTAGAAGTAGAAGCTCAAATTGTTTGGGTACAGACTTAGATAGCCTGCAGAGTTCTGTATTACTATATTTGCAGTAGATTGCAACACTGCCCCTTTTGGCAGTTCTATCTTGGCGGAAAACGTTATAGTTAGCGATGGAGATTTCAGGGTTTTTGGTGGTTTTCCTAAGCCAGGATTCAGACACGGCTAAGACATCTGGGTTGGCAGAGTGTGCTAAAGCAGTGAGTAAAACAAACTTAGGGAGTAGGCTTCTAATGTTAACATGCATGAAACTTTTACAGTTACAGAAGTCAACAAATGAGAGCACCTGGGGGGGTGGCAGGACCTGGATTAACCTCCACATCACCAGAGGATCAGAGGAGAAGTAGGATAAGGGTACGGCTAAAGGCTATACGAACTGGCCATCTAACACGTTCGGAACAGAGAGTAAAAAGAGCAGGTTTCTGGGCACGATAGCATAGATTCAAGGCATAGTGTACAGACAAAGGTAAGGTAGGATGTGAGTACATTGGAGGTAAACCTAGGCATTGAGTAATGATGAGAGAGATATAGTCTCTAGAGATGTTTAAACCAGATGATGAAGGCTGGGACTAAAAACAAACAAAAGATAACTAATGTAAAATATCCTGTCTGTAAAATGTATAGAGTATGTATAAGCTGGATGTAGAAGCCTAAGAATAGTTTATCCATTCATTTACTCCAATTAGGGGAGGGGTAGTAGGGTTAGGGGAGGGGTGGTAGGGTTAGGGGAAATAATAAACTAAAATATAGAGCTAGACACTGAGCTAGATTAGATTTACAAAAGGGCGAGACCCAAATGCAGGCACAGGAGGCAGATGGTTGGAGTCTTACAATGTTTAATAATCCAAAGGCATAGGCAGGAGAATGGTCATAGACAGACAAAAAGGTCAAAACCAGATCAGAGTCCAGGAGGTACAGAGTGGCAGACAGGCTCGTGGTCCAGGCAGGCAGAATGGTCAGGCAGGCAGGTACAGAGTCCAGAAACAGGCAAGGGTCAAAACCGGGAGGACTAGAAAAAGGAGAATGCAAAAAGCAGGAGAACGGCAAAAATGCTGGTTGACTTGGAAACATACAAGACGAACTGGCACAGAGAGAAAGGAAACACAGGGATAAATACACTTGGGAAAATCAGCAACACCTGGAGAGGGTGGAGACAATCACAAGGACAGGTGAAACAGATCAGGGCGTGACATATATGTGGGATTGGAAATTATGCAGACAATTACATTGATATAATTCTTTTTTTTTTTGAAGGATAAACACTCCAGACAGCCTAATGTGGGGGGGACATGTTCCCCCATCCCCAGTGAAAGTTGCGCCACTGTTCAGATGAACAAAATATGAGTTGGCCTACTGTATGTTATCTGGCTATATTCCATGCCATAGGATGTAGGCTTGTTCATTTAGCTGACAAGATATGCTTATAAGTCCCATGCCATTATTTTTATATTATATGATTTTATAGTAAGAAGAATAGAATTTAACATAGCTGAATAAAGTAAAAAGGATATTTTTCCCCATTCCCGGAGCGAGTTTGCATATATAGTGGCTACGTTGAACATAAAAGTGATAATTTGAAACAGGTCATATATACTAGATTTAGAGATATTTAGCAGCTTTAGTTGACACAAACCTTAGAATTCCAAACATATATGGGCTGCATCATCCGACTATAGGCTATTGATAATTTGAGAAAATCAACAACAACGAAAAAAGCTTGCACTGTGTCCCTTGCCTCGGGCTGCACAGCTGTTCTCTCCTCAAGTGAACATATTTTCATCCTTCAGACTATTCTCAATGTAATATTGTCTTTAGTAATATGTCAAATTGGTTTAAATTTAGAAAGTCTCACTATCAAATGGGCAAGAACAGAGGCAGGGGGGAACAAAATGACATGTCATTTGTATGCACTCGAATAGGGAATGGGTGGAGCACACTTTCCCGGTCTGTTTTTCAATGATGCCGGGTAGGCTACTTCGGTTTTATAGCGGAGCATGTGCTTGATATATGAGCAGCTGAGAAATGAATATAAAAACACTTATTTCGCTCCATGCATCAACCACTGTTTGAGGAGCATGCTCTCGCTAAGCGACAGGTGATATTCCACTCAAACTCCATGTGCCATGGGCTCTCCAACCCTGTTCCTGCTGCTACCCAGTGCTTAATTTGGGATACCTGAAATCTCAAACTCATTCCACAGAGGGTTGAGTTTCTGCAGGTTTTTGCTTTTTCCTTTCAATTAAGACCTAGACAACTTGGCGAGGGGAGTTCCTCACTAATTTAGTGACCTTAATTAATCAATCAAGTACAAGTGTGGAGCAAAAACCTGCCGGCCCTCGGTGGAATGAATTTGACTAGAGCTGTACATTCTGTCCCAGACTGGTGGATAGATTTTTTTTTTAGCTAACTTATTAAGGTAACCAATCTATCCAGTATGCATAATAAGGCAGTCCACACTCAAAGGGGATTACTCAAATGTGTTTCATTTTGGAGTAAAGGCTAGTCCAATAATGTACCAAAGACTCCTTAAATTGGCCAGAGCAAAACGCTTTTAGATTTTAGTTCACAAAACAACCCTTAATATACCTCTACGCATTTACAGTACCTTTACAATATTTACGGTTGACATATTTGTAACTCTGTTGGATACAATGACCCTCGTATATTTGCATCCAATAAATATTACAGATGACAGTTAAGATTTGGGATGAAATATGAGCCAGTGGGGCACAATATAAACCAACATTTTGATGAATGTAAACTACAAAGGAAATGGAATGGTTTTGGATACTGGACATAAATCTTGGCAAGCCCATTTGTTTCATTCATTTTCACGCACGGGCTGCGAAGTGGCTGCAAACAGCCTGTGACTGTCTGTCTGTGCCTTGGTCGTGGAACTGCCTATGTTTTTCAATGTGAGCACTGCAGCCTTGGTTCATGTTGGCTGCACAGTGTTGACTCATGAAAAGCCTTTTCCAAAGCTTCGTTGACACTGTGTGTATGTGTGCGCTCGTACATGGATACTGTATTTGAGTGTTTTGATGTCTGTATGGGCATGATGTAAGGCGCGAGAGTGGTTTGGTTGTTTCCCTCAACAACTGGTATGTAGGGGTTTATGGAATTTCACAATGAAGCTGTAGAGTATGAACATGTGTTTGTTTGAGCGTGCATTTGAATGTAACTCACAGAGCAGATGAAGTTGGTACTATAGTAGTAGCACATGTTTTCTACAAGTTCTCCATGCGGGTTTCTGCCAGAGCCAGTTTAGTAACAGCTTTAAAGTGCAGTGTGCCCCTACAGCACTGTAAATCTCTCCTTTCCCAATCCACTGAGGAGTGGATGGAGAAAGAATGGCCTGCCATCCCTCCTCACACTACCTCACACAGCCATGACAAGGCCCTTTGTGGTGAAAACTACTCTGACAAACGGCACTCACTGATTACCTCAAAGAGAAAGAACACGGGGCGGCGCGTCTCAAATGGCACCCTATCCCTTATATAGTGCACTACTTTTGACCAGCGCCCATTGGGCAGTGTGCACTATAGGGAATAGGGTGCCATTTGGGGGACACCACAAGGCGACTATCGCGTTTCACTTCAAGCTAGCCATCACGATAACAGAAACTGTGCAGAGAAAGCGTCTTGACAGGGGAATGACACCCGTTATAGTAGTAGAGAGAGGAGAGGACAATCCCCCAGATAACCATCTCCGTCTCCTCTACATTGTTATTGTAATATTGTGACATACATCAGCGTTGTGGGTACGAGAGGTACAGTATGCTCCAGTTACTAATGGCATATTGGATGTCTGATGCTTTCAAGGCACTTTTACCATCCTGTATAGAGGACTCAATCTCAATGCTTTCCTGTATTGGGACTGTTTCATTTCAGGATTTAACGCGTGTAAAATGGCTGTTTGCACCATAGCTTCAGGGCTAACACACAGTCAGAGGTACTGACCTAAATTACACAGTCTACAAACTGCAAGGCCCAGAGAGAGACAGACAGACAGACAGAGATACAGACAGAGAACAGAAGAGAGCACCTGTGTCAAATGAAATCATGCTGTATTTCAAGAGATCGTGCCAATTTGACCCAGCATTGTTATCAAGCAGAGGAAGCAGCAGACGGACGAAATAGACACAACGTTACATTCATGTCAGGGGTGGGGTGGCACGGAGAGGAAGAGTAGCAGAGACAGACAGAGCAGACAGAAAGGATACAACTGCAAATGGCACATTACTGCATGAGAAGCAAATTGGAAAGAGAGCGAGGGGGAGAGGGAGAGGGGTGAGGATTGGGATAAAAATGCGAAAAAGCCTGATGAATGACAAGAGGGAAAGAGGAAAACAGTGAAGTGACGTCAAATACGGAGATGGAGTGCGTTTCAGACAAGCACTTTGATTGAGTTGGAGACACATTGCTTTTGTCAGCGCCGGTCCATGTCAGGATAAGCAGAATAACATGTAATCTCTCGTCCCGTCATAAACGACGGATGGTTTTAATTTTCTCCCTCTGAGCTTTCCTTTCAAATGACAGAGCTGAACTGCGGTTTTACTGTCAGCACTTTGACAATCAGCTCGATTCAATCACAGGGTGGAGAGGAAAACAGCGATTGCAAGGGAAATGAAACTGCTGTTGAGGGAATTCAGTTTGAATTCAGTTTGTTGGAGAGGTGTCGGGGGGCGAGCAGGTGGCAGGGCTCTAAGATAGAACAGAAAAGGCAATACGTAGACTCTAGGCTCTAGAGCAGGCCTGGGCAATTATTTTCCATGGAGGACCAAATTAGAATATATTTTTTTGCCATCGCGGGCCAGAATCATATTACAGGAGTATACATCATGTGTATGACTGTGTTGACAGATATATCTACTGGAAATCACGTCCAGATAGGCCACTTATTTTACTTTTTTTTAACAAGCACAGAAATAAACCACATCGGTGTTCTCCTTTTGGTAGGTATTTTCATTATTAAACATGCAATGAACTACACAGAGGGAAAAGTACACTGTACATTCAGCACCACGGACCGAACTCTTGTTAACGGGTATGCGCAGGATTGCTGAGAGGTGAGAGTCAGTAAGAGATGATCTGTGCCTTGACTTCTTATATTTCATCACTGAACATGTCTGTTCACATACGTAGGTTGACCCAAACAGTACAAACATCTTCTGAGCATGACTCCTAATCTTTGGAAAGTCATCGAGAGATGCATAGAACCTTGTCAGTGACATTCTTTTGAATAGTTCTCCAATCACTGTATGAGACTGAAAATTGATAAGCTCAAGTTGCAGGTAAATTTCCCTTGGAGGCTTTGACAAGGCTGTACATCTGATGTGCAAAAAGGCCCTTCACTTGTAGTTTGGAATTCTGTTCATTCATGAGGGCTATGATGTCCACGGAGAAGGCAAAATCAGCCAACCATTCTTTATGTTGCAGTTGAGGGAAATCCACATATTTTCCTTTCATTTGCAAAAACTCAGCAGTCTCCGACTTCAGGTCCCACACCCTTTTAAGCACCTTCCTCAAACTCAGCCATCTCGTGTTTGTGTGCTAGGGGAGATTTGCATCACCCGACTCTGTCTCTTCAAACAGTGAGACAAACTGCCTGTGGTTTAAAGATTTTGCTCTTATGAAGTGTATCACTTTAGTGACTGTATCCACAACATGGCTTATTTTCAGAACACATTTACAGAGCACCTCCTAATGAATAATGCATTGCAGGAAAATAATTTTCTGATCTGGGTTCAACTCAGCTACTTGATCTTGTATCCTTTTCAAAAAGCCAATGTTTTTTCCGGTCAAGGTTAGGCGCCTATCAGTGGTCACACTGGATAACTTTTCAAAACTCAGTCCCAGCTTTGCCACACACTTATTAACCTCCTCCAACAAATATTTCCCAATTTCATTGACTGCACTGAGGCAAGCTCCTCTGTAATGTCAAAGTCTCTGGGGTTATGCCTCGTAATAATATCAACAACTGCGCCGTGTCACGTGCATCACTGCTCTCATCCAGGGCCCAGGAGAAATAGGTGAAATCCTTTACCTTGTCTTTCAACTGTTGTTCCATATTCTCTGCAATGTCCTCAACACGCCGTGTCACTGTTTGTCTTGACAGGGAAACATTTTCAAACCGCTCTTTCTTGTCAGGGCAAAGTATTGCTCCAGAGTCAATTAAACATTCTTTAATAAATTCAGCCTCATCGAATGGCTTGCTATGTTTAGCAATTTTGTGGTATATAGCGAGCTCTCGCAATTCCGTTGTTTGCTGAATGCAGTTTTGTGAAAAGTCCTTGCTGCTTTTGCAACTGAGAAAGCAACTCTTTCGATCCACTTGCCCCCTGCTCAGAAGACGTATTCCTATATCTCTCTGCATGCTTCGTCTGGAAGTGTCTTGACAAGTTGTAGTCTTTCAAGACAGCGACGCTCTCTTTGCACACTAGGCACACAGCTTTCCCTGATACCTCAATAAAGACATGTTGATGTCCACTCTTTCTGGGACACCCTACATTTCCCTGATACCTCAATAAAGACATGTTGATGTCCACTCTTTCTGGGACACCCTACATTCATTGTCTACTTTCCTTTTCTTTGAAATCCTTTGCACAAATTATAGTTAGCCGCCATTTGTAACTTTGACGTGTGCGCCAGCCTGTCAGTCACTGTCTGTCCTCGTGCAGTTGTTATTTATACGGGCCTTCAAAATAAATGTCCCACAAGCGGTGGGAGTTAAATCAAAGTTTTTCAATTTGAATGACAAAATACGTTTTTCAAAACTTGACTAATCGCAAATTCTTTTTGAATCAGGTCGCCGCATACGGCCCCTGGGCCGGTCTTTGCCCTGCTCTAGAGAGTGAACCCAACCTAGAACTGCCTAGAGGGAGTGCCTATAAGCTATTGTTGGAAGAGATATATGGAGGAGGTATTTTGACCTCAATGGGAAAACCTGGTCAAATAAATGTTAAATCATAAATGGGTATAAACTCCTACAAACAGACTTTTGAAATGTCCACACTATGCTCAGACAAGAGTGCCTGCCTATCCAGGTGTGTAAGTATCTACTTCCACCAGAAATGAAATGCTCAAACATCTTTGTCACTCAAATAGATTGTGGTCTCACAACCGTCTTCAGTTAGGCCTCAGTCATCAATGCACTGTAACATGGAATTTGAAAAAAATAAATCACGATGATAGATACTGTAGCCTATGGCCATTTTGATTGATTTAGTCCAGCAGGCAATTTGATCCTCTCAAGTAGTTTGATATACGATGATTGGTTTTTACCTTTTATTCTGTTTTTGGCACAGATCCACTTGCTTTCTCTTTTCCCCATCCTTCTATTTTGAAAATCATGTCTTTCCAGAAAAATATTGTCCAGTTAAATTTTTAGGTCTACCACTACTAATGAATAACAGAGCATCATTATAAAGACCCTTTATTGGGTTTTGGGATTAGATATCCTAACCAACTACAGTATACAGCAAACTACCATATCCAGCAACAAGGTATCCTGACCTAAATAATTCAGTAAGTATATTGTTATGCCCCTAAATTATCTTAACTGTCTCAACAATCTTATGTAGGCCAACAGAGTATTAGACATGCTTAATGTGCTGACAGTACATCTGCACTACAGTGTGCGTGCTTGCATGCATGTGCTCTGTGTGCTCCATGTGCTCTGTGTGTGCGTGTGTGTGTGTGTCTTGTACGCTCCGTAAAATTTTAGTAAAGTAGATCTGCACTAAGCACTAACCTCCCTGTAGAGACAGAGAGAGAGGTGTCTCTCCTGCCCTCCTTCTATCCTAGTGGAGCGCTAGGCTGAGCAAGGCTGGGAGGAGGGCCAGGAGGAGGGCAAGCTGGGAGGTGTAGTATGCAATAGACAGATGGTCCTGCTAAGAGGTGTAGCATATGTCGATGCCTTCGACAAGCTGGCTCCCAGACAACACAGTACCCACTTGAAGTTCAGCCCCACTTCAAACTTTCTTTTCCGGCTCTGCTGTGCTGTACGTACTAAGTAGTCAATGTATCGTATTTACTACAGTACGCTAATCTCCTGAAACCGCTGAGTCGGCACTAAACACGTGCCTAACTGTGAAAACCATACATCGCATAAAAAGTAGAGTAGACGCTGTAGGAGATTATGGGATGGTACTGTGATTAGTACTGTACCTTTTCTGAGGTGGAGTAAAAGTGTTCCTTTGTGCAACTCCAGCGTGAGGCTGCGATCGTGTTGTCCCTCTGTGTGTATCAGTGTCCCAGAGTTCTGCAGGGTTTTGAACTTCAGAGAGATACTGTCTTTGGCTGTTCGAATTGGTGTTGGGTTGGGGCTGAACCTGTAGAGCAAGCAGCCGCTGCCGTCAAAACTTGCCACATCAGACTCTGCAAAAAAAAAACGTATTCATAAGTAAAGATTCTACAGTAGGATGTAGTACAATCAGACTCTGCAAACAAGAGATTACATTACAGCAAGATTCTGCACTAGGAGAGTAGAAATGCATATTCAGCAGAAAGACAAACGCATACATTATTTTCAGTTCTAGTTGTAAACCAACTGGAATAACTGAATTTAAACCACTTAAGAGAATAGTAGAGGCATGATGAGGTGATTCAGTCTCAAAGTGGTGGTCATTCAGAGTGTTCAGTATTTTCATTAGCTATTAGCTATACATTATAGACTCCAGTGTGTGCTGGTTGAGTGAGATTCAGATAAGAAGCTAATTTCTCCATACTTAACTGCTTCTAATGAAGCGGGGTAGCCTTTGTCCCTCACACATCAAACCACTTCAATGATTGAAGACCTGCGATTAAGAACACTTTAATATGAGGGTACTGACACATTTGATCATTTATCTTATATTTGATCTTATTTATATTGTTGGTAATGTACAGTGGGGGATATACCATGAGGCAAAAGAGGCCTCACATCATCAATGGGCCTCATGAGCTGGGCATATTTATTATTATATATATTTTTGTATAAAAAATAATTTCTCCGTTTGAGGCGTAGTAACATCAAATGAAATCCCTCTGTTTAAGCTAGAGATATCTGTTTTTGTATAGGCTGCGTCTAAATCCAACGCATACGCCAATGTTGGTCTTCCATATCTGTGATAGAAGGTGGCTGAGCTACAGTGGTGTTTGTCAGACAAGAACACATACAGAAAATCGGTCTTCTCACAAAAAATGTCTGTAGCATAAGAGCGGTTTGGGCTACACACTAATATGACTGCAGCGGGTGCGTAATTGGCGACAGAGAAGTCAGGCGCAGGAGAGCAGAACTGGGTGATAACCAGAGATTTATTATGCAAAACCAACGGCATCCAGAACAAGAAGATAAATAGGCACAAAAATAACCCGTCGTGAGCTCACGGGGTACGTGCACAAGCACTATAATAAACAATCCCACACAAAGACATGGGGGGGAACAGAGGGTTAAATATACAAGTAATTGAGGGAATTGAAACCAGGTGTGAGGAAAAGCAAGACAAAACACATGGAAAATGAAAAGTGGATCGATGATGGCTAGAAGGCCGACCGCCGAGGGCCGCCCGAACAAGGAGAGGACCCGACTCCGGCGGAAGTCGTGACAGTAACCCCCTTGACACGCGGTTCCAGCAGCGCACCGACGCCGGCCTTGGGGACGACCCGGAGGGCGAGGCGCAGGGCGATCCAGACGGAGACGGTGGAACTCCCGCATCATTGAAGGGTCCAACACGTCCTCCACTGGAACCCAGAACCTCTCCTAAGGACCGTACCCCTCCCACCCCACGAGGTACTGAAGGCCCCTCGCCCGATGCCCGATGCCTCCAGTATAGAGCGAACGGAGTACGCCGGGGCCCCATCGAGGGGGCGGAGGAACCTCCCGCACCTCAGACTGCTGGAGCGAGCCAACCACCACCGGCCTGAGGAGAGACACATGGAACGAGGGGTTAATATGGTAATCAGGGGTAGCTGTAACCTATAACAAACCTTGTTCTCTCTCCTCAGTACTTTAAATGGCCCCACAAACCGCGGACCCAGCTTTCGGCAGGGCAGGTGGAGGGGCAGGTTTCGGGTCACTGTGGTGACGGTCTGCGCTGGTTTTCTGGCGCAGTACGGCCAGCTGGAGGTGAACATGGGCGGCGTCCCATGTCTCCTCCATGCACCTGAACCAGACGTCCACTGCAGGAGCCTCGGTCTGACTCTGATGCCACGGCACCAGAACCGGCTGGTATCCCAGTACGCACTGGAAGGGGGAGAGGTTAGTGGATGAGTGGCGGAGCGAGTTCTGAGCCATCTCGGCCCAGGGCACGAACGCTGCCCACTCCCCCAGCCGATCCTGGCAATACGACCGCAGAAACTTGCCCACATCCTGGTTCACTCTCCCACCTGCCCATTAATCAGAGGGAGGAGACAGCAGGACTTAGAGAACCGATCCACAACGACCAGGATCGTGGTGTTTCCCTGTGGGGGGGGAATCGACTGACAGGTGCGACCAAGGTAGTTTCCCTCTGGGCAGGTGCCTAGGAGCCTTACACTGGGCGCACACAGAGCAGGAGGAAACATAAACCCACGTCCTTGGCCAAGGTAGGCCACCAGTGCTTCCCAACCAAACAGTGCACCGTCCGACCGATCGCAGGATGACCAGAGGAGGTTGACGTGTGGGCCCAATAGATCAACCGGTCACGGACAGTAGATGGAACGTACAGACGACCAGCAGGATACTGGAGGGGATCGGGCTCTGCAGGTAACGCCTGCTCAATGTCCAGCTGCCACACTACCGCCACCATCAGGCAGGAGGCCGGGAGTATGGGAGTGGGATCCATGGGCCGCTCCTCTGTGTCATACAGTTGGGACAGTGGAACGTTGTGTAGAAAATCATTTTAGAAAATCATTTTGCCTTCACGTTTTGGGAACCTGGTCTGTAGGAAAGGGAAAAAACAAAACGGGTGAAAAACATGGCCCACCTTGCCTGGCGAGGGTTCAGTCTCCTCGCTGCCCTGATGTACTCCAGATTGCGGTGGTCAGTCCAGATGAGGAAAGGGTGTTTAGCCCCCTCCAGCCAATGTCTCCATGCCTTCAAAGCCTTGACAACAGCCAACAGCTCCCGATCCCCCACGTAATAGTTTCGCTCCGCCGGGCTGAGCTTCTTCGAGAAGAAGGCACAGAGGCGGCGCTTCGGTGGCGTACCGGAGCCCTGAGAGAGCACGGCTCCTATCCTAGCCTCGGACGCGTCCACCTCCACTATGAACGCCAAATAGGGACCTGGATGGGCCAGCACGGGAGCCGAGGTAAACAGAGCCCTCAGGTGAACAAAAGCCCTGTCCGCCTCACCCGACCACCGCAAACGATCCGATGATGAGTAGGGCGTTTCCACATCAAGAGGTATACGGATAATTCCTCGATAAATTACTTTTCAATTTTTTTATTATCAAAACATACTTCCTTGTAATTTCATCTTTGACAATTTTTTCATGTTTGAATCTGTTATTCTATGGACTAATACGATTAAGGACAAATTCAATGTTTAATCAGATGTACTCTACCGTTCAAAAGTTTGAGATCACTAAGAAATGTCCTTGTTTGTGAAAGAAAAGTGTTTTTTTTGTCCATAGCATCAAATTGATCAGAAATACAGTGTAGACATTGTTAATGTTGTAAATGCCTATTGTAGCTGGAAACTGCAGATTTTTGATGGAATAGTTATATAGGCGTAGAGAGGCCCATTATCAGCAACCATCACTCCTGTGTTCCAATGGAACGTTGTGTTAGAAAATAATTTTGCAATTATGTTAGCACAGCTGAAAACTGTTGTCCTGATTAAAGAAGCAATAAAGTTGGCCTTATTTAGACTAGTTGAGTATCTGGAGCATCATCATTTGTGGGTTCGATTACAGGCTCAACAAATAACTTTCTTCTGAAACCCGTCAGTCTATTCTTGTTCTGAGAAATGAAGGCTATTCCATGCGAGAAATTTCCAAGAAACTGAAGATCTCATACAATGCTGTGTACTACTCCCTTCACAGAACAGCGCAAACTGGCTCTAACCAGAATAGAAAGAGGAGTGGGGTGCCCCGGTGCACAACTGAGAAAGAGGACAAGTACATTAGTGTCTAGTTTGAGAAACAGATGTCTCACAAGTCCTCAACTGGCAGCTTCTTTAAATAGTACCCACAAAAACAAAGACATTTCTAAGTGACCTCAAACTTTTGAATGGTAGTGTGTATATGTATGTATGTATGTATGTATGTATGTGTGTGTGTATGTGTGTGTGTGTGTGTGTGTGTGTGTGTGTGTGTGTGTGTGTTTGTGTGTGTGTATATATATATATATATATATATATATATATATATATATATATGGCATTCTCTCAACCAGCTTCATGAGGAATACTCTTCCAACAGTCTTGAAGGAGTTCCCATATATGCTGAGCACTTGTTGGCTACATTTCCTTCACTCCGCGGTTCAACTCATTCCAAACCATCTAAATTGGGTTGAGATCGGGTGATTGTGGAGGTCATGTCAACTGATGCAGCATCCATCACTCTCCCTGGTCAAATAGCCCTTAAACAGCAAAGCACCCCCACACCATCAAACCTCCTTGTCCATACTTCACGGTGGGAACCACACATGTGGAGATCATCCGTTCACCTACTCTGCATCTACCAAAAATCTCACATTTGGACTCATCAGACGAAGAACAGATTTCCACTGATCTAATGTCCATTGCTCGTGTTGAGATGTGTCTGCTACTTGAACTCTGTGAAGCATTGATTTGGGCTGCAATTTATGAGGCTGGTAACTCTAAGGATCTTATCCTCTGTAGCAGAGGTAACTCCGGATCTTCCTTTCCTGTGGCGATCCTCATGTGAACCAGTTTCATCATAGCGCTCAATGGTTTTTGCGACTGCACTTGAAGAAACTTTCAAAGTTCTTAAAATGTTCTGGATTGACTGACCTTCATGTCTTAAAGTAATGATGGACTGTTGTTTCTCTATGCTTATTTGAGCTTGTCATAACATGGATGTTGTATTTTACCAGATAGGGCTTTCTGCTGTAACCACTCATAACATGTCAAAACACAACTGATTTGCTCAAACGCATTAAGAAGAAATTAACTTTTAACAATGCATTCCAGATCACTACCTCATGAAGCTGGTTGAGAGAATGCCAAGAGTATGCAAAGCTATCATCAAGGCAAAGGGTGGCTACTTTGAAGAATCTCAAATATGTAATAGTTTGATGTTTTCAGTAGAGAGAGAGACAGAGAGAGAATGAGAGAAGTCATGCAGGAGAACAGCTCCTGACCTGTTATAACATTCTGGTTGTTAAGAGTGAGATTAACAAGACTAAATTGCAAAAAATGCATAGGCAATCAAATTGTACAACTGAAGATCATAACAGGAGGAAAAGATTGACACGAGAGTGAGTTAAAAAACCAATCTTAATCGCGCTAGCTAGCCAAATATAAATGTGTCAGCTAGCTTACTTTAGCTCCAACTGTTTGCTGGTGGTAACCATATCAACATGGCCAATGAGGCAGCGCTAGCAGCACCAGCAGCAGCAGTGACTGAGCGACTTTCCCCCTATTTTTTTAAATAATTTCCAGCAGAAATCAAATCAGAGAAGGAAAGAATCCATTTTAAACACAGAATTCTGAGGGAGAACCCGGAAACTGTTTGCGGACTGCTCATGCAACAGGACTGTTCCAAACCTGTTATTTTACACAGACCACCCTACTGCCTGGCATACAGCGGTAACCAGGCATTTCAGCTGCAAGACAAAGAAAGGCATCTGCAAGAGAAGACAAATCCACATTTTTGAGGACAGCAAGAAGGATAAGGAAAACAGGTTTCTGACGGTAAACATGTACCAGAACGGAACTGTCATGGTCCAGGGCAGTGAGGCTGCACTTAGCTATTTTGTGCAGGACTTCTCCACACTAAAGAAGAGCGAAAACCAAAAAAGACCCACGAACTCTCCAACAGCAGGAGCCCAGACCCACACAACAGGTCTATCCTCCCCCCTGCCTGCCTACGACCACCAGAGCCAAGATCACACCACCATCAGCCTGCTGAAGGAGCAGCCCCCGAGCTACACCACCTCCAGCCCAGACACAGAGCTTCTTCAGGGCCAGATCAATCAGTGCAGGACCCACCTGAAGAACTCTGTCCAGGAGCTGAGACAGAGCCTTACCACAGCGCTTGAGGAGGTAAAGGCCACCATGAGGAGAGAACTAGTGCAGGTAAAGGAGGAGATGGCAAAGGAGGTCACAGTGTCTCCTGACCCCTCCTGTCTCAGCCTCCAGTATTTATGCTGCAGTAGTTTATGTGTCGGGGGGCTAGGGTCAGTTTGTTACATCTGGAGTACTTCTCCTGTCTTATCCGGTGTCCTGTGTGAATTTAAGTATGCTCTCTCTAATTCTCTCTTTCTCTCTTTCAATTGGAGGACCTGAGCCCTAGGACCATGCCTCAGGACTACCTGGCATGATGACTCCTTGCTGTCCCCAGTCCACCTGGCCGTGCTGCTGCTCCAGTTTCAACTGTTCTGTCTGCGGCTATGGAATCCTGACCTGTTCACCGGACGTGCTACCTGTCCCAGACCTGCTGTTTTCAACTCTCTAGAGACAGCAGGAGCGGTAGAGATACTCTTAATGATCGGCTATGAAAAGCCAACTGACATTTACTCCTGAGGTGCTGACTTGCTGCACCCTCGACAACTACTGTGATTATTATTATTTGACCATGCTGGTCATTTATGAACATTTGAACATCTTGGCCATGCTCTGTTATAATCTCCACCCGGCACAGCCAGAAGAGGACTGGCCACCCCTCATAGCCTGGTTCCTCTCTAGGTTTCTTCCTAGGTTTTGGCCTTTCTAGGGAGTTTTTCCCAGCCACCGTGCTTCTACACCTGCATTGCTTGCTGTTTGGGGTTTTAGGCTGGGTTTCTGTACAGCACTTTGAGATATCAGCTGATGTACGAAGGGCTATTTAAATCAATTTGATTTGATTTGAGTTAGAGCATAGAGAACATACTCTAGAGCCTCCCAGTGTCACGCCCTGATCTTAGAGAGCCGTTTTATTTCTCTATTTGGTTAGGTCAGGGTGTGATGTGGGGTGGGCATTCTATTTTTTGTTTTCTAGGTTTCTTTATTTCTATGTTTTGGGTATGGTTTTGGGTATGGTGAACCGGGTATGGTTCACAATCAGGGACAACTGTCTATCATTGTCTCTGATTGGGAATCATACTTAGGTAGCCCTTTTTCCCTCCTTTCAGGGTGGGTAGTTATCTTTGTTTGTGGCACTTAGCCCTGTAAGCTTCACGGTTGTTTCTTTCGTTAGTTGTTTTGTTGGCGACATTTTAAAATAGAATAAACTGTACGCTCACTACGCTGTACTTTGGTCCACTTCTTTTGATGGCCGTGACACCCAGAGAGAAGCTGCAGCCCTTCACCACCCCTAACACCTCCACTGACCCACTCTCATCCACAACCCCTTCCCATACCAACCACCCTTTACTCACACCCCCAGTCAACAAGGAAGCGGGGACACCAACTACAGAGAGAAGCTTCCTGGGCCCCCTGACACCCCCCCCCCCCCCCCCACCACGTACACAGACCCTGTTTCCAAGCCCCACACCGTAAACCCACTACTCTGGTAAAACCCACTGAGGTGGCCAAACTCTTCCCGCACCATAAGGTGTCCAAAATATGGTGCCCAAAAACACAGGATGCACTCCACATCCGGTCCCAGCCTGACTTTGGCACACCAGGCCACATTATTATTCACACCGGCCCCCACAACCTGCGAGAGGAGCAGGAGAGAGTAGGCAGCCTGGTCAACAGAGTAGCAGAGAGGGCCTTTGAGTGGTTCCCCAACTCCCACATCACCATCTCCACTCTGCCACCCCGCAAAGACTTTAATTCCCATACCATTCAGAAACTTAACGCTGACGTCAGAGGGTGTGGACTACTCCCGAATATGCACATTGCTCACCCAACAATCACTACAGAGCATCTGCACGACCACTCCTACCTGAGGAAGCAGACAGTAAGAATGTTTGCCAAGTCTCTAAAGGGTGTGACACTTGGTAGACAAACACCCCATGCCGCACTGGACAGAGGACCCCCCAGAGAACCCTACCAGACCACTGCACCACCAAGGAGCCCCAGGCCCCTTCAACGCCCCACCAGACCCAGCACACCCCACAGGTCCTACCCTCCACCAGAGCATCACCACTTCCATCGGCTTAGCCAGACTGGACCGGGCCCAGCCTACTAACCTGCACCAGACCACCACCTCTACCAGACCAGACAGGAAGCCCCCCTGCCCAGACCTGGCCCCCCTCCACTCCACCGGGCACAACAGCAGGACCAGCGCAGCTATGCGGAGGTCCTCAGAGGACAAGAGAACCCTGTAGGATTGAGTGAGATTAAACAGTACATCTGCACTAAACGCACACACACACACACCTGTTGAACTAAAAGTTTACTTGTTCAATGAGTATATATATATACACGGTGTATATATATACAGCAACTGTTTGCTGTTATCCTGTTCATCACATTCTTAACAACTTCTGACTGTGCTATTCTTTCTTCTTGCAACATGAAATCGCTATCAGTTAACATGTGGAACATTCAGGGCCTAAACTCATCAACCTTTGGACTGAAGAGTTTAGCATTGGAGTTCCAAAAATATTTTTAAGATGTTGACGTCATCGTCCTGCAGGAGACATGGTGTAAAGCAGACGTTGTCACTTACTGTCCCACAGGATACAAGGTAATTGAGTCGTCATAGAAACACAGCTCTGTCAATAGAGGCAGAGACTCTGGAGGATTGATCATTTGGTACAAATTCGACTACAAAATCGAATTGATCCCCTCAAAATTGGTAAATATCACAACTGGATCAAACTGAAAAAATAATTTGTACTGACAGAAAAAAAATGTGTTCCTTTGCGCAATATATAAAGTGCCTTGCGAAAGTATTCGGCCCCCTTGAACTTTGCGACCTTTTGCCACATTTCAGGCTTCAAACATAAAGATATAAAACTGTATTTTTTTTGTGAAGAATCAACAACAAGTGGGACACAATCATGAAGTGGAACGACATTTATTGGATATTTCAAACTTTTTTAACAAAATTATTCAGCCCCTTTACTTTCAGTGCAGCAAACTCTCTCCAGAAGTTCAGTGAGGATCTCTGAATGATCCAATGTTGACCTAAATGACTAATGATGATAAATACAATCCACCTGTGTGTAATCAAGTCTCCGTATAAATGCACCTGCACTGTGATAGTCTCAGAGGTCCGTTAAAAGCGCAGAGAGCATCATGAAGAACAAGGAACACACCAGGCAGGTCCGAGATACTGTTGTGAAGAAGTTTAAAGCCGGATTTGGATACAAAAAGATTTCCCAAGCTTTAAACATCCCAAGGAGCACTGTGCAAGCGATAATATTGAAATGGAAGGAGTATCAGACCACTGCAAATCTACCAAGACCTGGCCGTCCCTCTAAACTTTCAGCTCATACAAGGAGAAGACTGATCAGAGATGCAGCCAAGAGGCCCATGATCACTCTGGATGAACTGCAGAGATCTACAGCTGAGGTGGGAGACTCTGTCCATAGGACAACAATCAGTCTATCAGTATATTGCACAAATCTGGCCTTTATGGAAGAGTGGCAAGAAGAAAGCCATTTCTTAAAGATATCCATAAAAAGTGTTGTTTAAAGTTTGCCACAAGCCACCTGGGAGACACACCAAACATGTGGAAGAAGGTGCTCTGGTCAGATGAAATCAAAATTGAACTTTTTGGCAACAATGCAAAACGTTATGTTTGGCGTAAAAGCAACACAGCACATCACCCTGAACACACCATCCCCACTGTCAAACATGGTGGTGGCAGCATCATGGTTTGGGCCTGATTTTCTTCAGCAGGGACAGGGAAGATGGTTAAAATTGATGGGAAGATGGATGGAGCCAAATACAGGACAATTCTGGAAGAAAACCTGATGGAGTCTGCAAAAGACCTGAGACTGGGACGGAGATTTGTCTTCCAACAAGACAATGATCCAAAACATAAAGCAAAATCTACAATGGAATGGTTCAAAAATAAACATATCCAGGTGTTAGAATGGCCAAGTCAAAGTCCAGACCTGAATCCAATTGAGAATCTGTGGAAAGAACTGAAAACTGCTGTTCACAAATGCTCTCCATCCAACCTCACTGAGCGCGAGCTGTTTTGCAAGGAGGAATGGGAAAAAATTTCAGTCTCTCGATGTGCAAAACTGATAGAGACATACCCCAAGCGACTTACAGCTGTAATCGCAGCAAAAGGTGGCGCTACAAAGTATTAACTTAAGGGGGCTGAATAATTTTGCACGCCCAATTTTTCAGTTTTTTATTTGTTAAAAAAGTTTGAAATATCCAATAAATGTCGTTCCACTTCATGATTGTGTCCCACTTGTTGTTGATTCTTCACAAAAAAATACAGTTTTATATCTTTATGTTTGAAGCCTGAAATGTGGCAAAAGGTCGCAAAGTTCAAGGGGGCCCCGAATACTTTCGCAAGGCACTGTATCCCCACTCAGAATCCCCATATTACTCAGAGGAGATAACTCTCTCTTAGATAACTTTCTGGATACCACATCCACTCACAGTAAAGAAGGTTAGCAGTAGAAAACATCAACTATATATTCAGGCAAACGGCAAAAGAAGCACAACTGAAATTGATAACAAAAAAGACCACAGAGGACAACTGGTTTGAAGCAGATTGTATAACTATTAGGAAAGAACTTAGGACACTATCAAACCAAAAGTACAGAGACCCAAATAATGGTGAAGTACGCCTTCATTACTGTGAGACTTTAAAACTCTAGAAATTTACACTCATAACCAAAAAAGCACAGTACAACAACAAGCAGCGGAGGAGTCCATAAACAAACAACTTCTGGCAAAATTTGAAAATAATCTAAAAATCAAAACAAGAGGAACTAGAGATACAAAATAGTGACATATGGACAACCCATTTTAAAACACTCTACAACACAGTTCAAAGTGACACAAAAATTCATTAGAAGTTGAATGGAAAGCTATAAAGGCCTATCAAAATCCATTGGACTCCCCAATTACTGACCAGGAGCTCTATAAGAAACTTCAGTCCCTCAAATGTAAAAAGCATGCGGACCTGATGGCATCCTAAATGAGATGCTCAAATTCATTAGCGCAAAATGTCAATTGGCTATTTTAAAACGGTTTAATTTGATCCTGAGTGTAGGTTATTTCCCTGACATCTGGAATCAAGGACTCATAAACCCAATCTTTAAGAACGGAGACAAATTTGAACCTAACAATTACAGAGGCATTTGTGTGAACAGTAACCTGGGCAAGGTTTTCTGTAATGTTATAATAATGTATTACAAAAGTAATTTGAAATGTTTTGGCAAAGTTTACAGGTACCTTTTGAGATATTTTGTAGTCACGTTGCGCAAGTTGGAACCGGTGTTTTTCTGGATCAAACGCGCCAAATAAATGGACATTTTGGATATATATCGACGGAATTAATCGAACAAAAGGACCATTTGTGATGTTTATGGGACATATTGGAGTGCCAACAGAAGAAGCTCGTCAAAGGTAAGGCATGAATTATATTTTTATTGCTGCGTTTTGTGTCACGCCTGCAGGGTTGAAATATGTTCTCTCTTTGTTTATGGAGGTGCTACCCTCAGATAATAGCATAGTTTGCTTTCGCCGAAAAGCCTTTTGAAATCTGGATTCACAATACGTGTAGCTTTAATTTGGTATCTTACATGTGTGATTTCATGAAAGTTTGATTTTTATAGTAATTTATTTAATTTTGGCGCTCTGCATTTTCATTGGCTTTTGGCCAGGTGGGACGCTAGCGTTCCACATATCCCAGAGAGGTTAATAAGCACAATGTCTTGAGTAAAAGCCAAATTGGATTTATACTAAAACATCGCATGAACAATTATAATCTCAGCAATAAAAGAAACATCCCTTTTCAAGGACCCTGTCTTTCAAAGATAATTAGTAAAAATCCAAATAACTTCACAGATCTTCATAGTAAAGGGTTTAACCTCTCTTGGGCTAGGGGGCAGTATTTTGACATCCGGATGAAACGCGTGCCCAAAGTAAACTATAGAAAACACTCAAACATTTCTAAAACTGTTAAAATGATGTATGTGGGTATAACAGAACTGATATGGCAAGCGAAACCCCGAGGACAAACCACCCCCCCCCCCCCCCCCAAAGAAAATTCAGCCTTCCACAATTTTCAATGGCTACCACTTTTATTATAAGGCCAAGTCCTCCCAGATTTCAGTTCCTATGGCTTCCACTAGATGTCAACAGTCTTTAGAAAGAGTTTCAGGCTAGTTTTTGGAAAAATTAGCCAGAAATTGTAGTTTTTCTAAATGTCTCCCATTTTGGCTGTAGTGTTTCCAAGCGTGTGGAAGAGAGTGCATTCTTTGGTATTTTTCTCCGGTAAAGACAATAACGATAAAGAAAATTGAATTGAGAGAGAGGAAGAGAGCTCCTGAGTTCTTCTGCAAAGAAGATAGAATTAGAGTTGGATAAATGTAGATAAACTTTCCTTTTTTAGAAGGATTTATACAGGATACTAACCTCAACATTAAAACCTTTAATCCATATTAAAATTCCATTACTAAAACCTTGATTTTTTTTTAAATGTGCTAAATGGATTATTACTACCAAGGACTATCAAGAAAAAACTTCTAACAAACCAAAAACTGCAGAAGAAACACAGCGGAACCTGGAAATACCATCCAACACAAAACTGAGTGAGTAATATTCAGTCTGAAGCTACTTCTGAAACCAAAGAGTAGGTCATTTTGTTACATAAAGCTAAGTAAATATGTATACTAAGCTACCAAGCTGCTAGGACAGAACAGACCCAGCAGCAATTTCAATTAGCACTGAAGTGTGAAGTCCGTTGTGTAAACTCTTGAGCCCCACAATGGCAGGAGAGTTTCTTAGCCCCCTCCCCCCCCTGCCCAAATGTAGAGGCCTATGAAGCCCCAATGGCTTATCCATGTCCAGAGGTCATTACAATGCAGTACCTCATGGAAATTAAAAATATCCCTGCAAAAAAAAGCTCTTCAAGGACAATCCAGACATGTGTACAAGTCTGGTACACTAATGGTGCAGGGCATCCTCATGCAGTTCCAGCAGAACTTTTATGGGATTAAAGAGAGAGCACAGCAGGAAAAGCTCTCTCTCTGTGATGACTCCCCCATCCTGAGTGAGTCTGATCACACCTCTTCAAACTGTCCTGCAGACGAGGATTGTCATCCTCCCAGCACTGAACACACCCTGGTCCCATAACTGCACTGCTCCTCCATCAGTGAGGAGATAAATTCACAGAGCTGGAGAGAGACATGGTGGAGTTCAGAGAGCTAGCCCACACAATACAAACAGGACAAGCCCACAAAACAGACCAGCACAACAACACCCCCTAACAAGACCAGGAGGACAGAAGGTGGAGATGGATGACTGTCTGAGAGAGATGGATGCTCTACAGACTGAGGTGAGAGAACTTGAAGAGGCACACATGGCACTGAAGGACAAGATCAGAAAGCTGAGGTATGACAGAGAGCATAGTCCCCCCCCCCCCCCCCCCCCCGAATGGCGCAGCGGTCTAAGGCACTGCCTCTCAGTGCTAGAGATTTCACTACAGACCCTGGATCGATTCCAGGCTGTATCACAACCGGATGTGATTGGGAGTCCCATAGGGCGGCGCACAATTGGCACAGCATCACCTGGGTTAAGGTTTGTTCTTAACTGACTTGTCTAGTTAAATAAAGGTTCAATAAAAAAATAAAATAAATAATAATAAATCCACTGAGGACACACAAAAGCCAGAGATTGTGTTCCTCATGGATTCAAAAGGCAAATATATTCAAGAGGATACTATTTTTCCCAAACACAAAGTGGCTAAACTCTGGTGCCCAAACATTAGACATGGCCTGGAGCTGTTATCAGAGGACAGACTAGGGTCCCCCAGCCACATCATAATTCACATGGGCACAAATGACTTGAGGGCCCAGCAGGAAATTGAGGCAAAAGCACTCAAGGGAGTGATTGAAAAGGTTTCTTCCACTTTCCCCAATGCACTAGTGGTTATCTCCACCCTGCTACCACAAAAATACTTTCACCTTGCCACCATAAGGCGAGTGAACGCAAGCACCTCAAAACCTAATCTTACCTGGCCCAACACTCCACCCTTGACTTGAACAGCCTTTACGACCAAGTCCACCTCTACAAAGCAGCAATCCCAACTTTTGCCAGGACCCTGAAGGAAGTCACCCTCAACCCTAGCCCCAGCACCACACACTGGAGCAACAGAGCAACGGACACCCCGCTCAGACCAGCGAGACACCCCCCAGACCTGCCAGACCCCCTCCTGAAGGACCTGCACCGAGAGAACCCACGCCAAGAGGACCTACACCCAGACCACAGCATCACCAGCCACATCCAAAACCAGCTACGACCACCCCAAGCAAACCCTAGCCACACCCTATATAAGTCCCCATATCAGACCAATGCCCCTTCTGCCCACCCCATGACCCCGCCCCTGCAACAAGGACCTCAATATGACAGCAGAACATATGCCCAGGCCGTAAGCAGAGCAACAGGCCCAACCCCCACTATTACTCCCGCCCAAGCCCCATCCGGTGACCTAAGATGCTCAACACAATCTGCTTACACCTACTATGATGGTCCAGGCCTAAACCACACAAAAACAATACCAGACACTAAGTAAAAGCTTTGTGTTTCAATCTCGTCCTGGAATATACAAGGTCATCTTCCTTTGGCCTAAAGAGCAGGAACACAGACTTCCTCAAAGAAATTTGAAATACAGACATTGTTATCTTACAAGAAACATGGTTTAAAGGAGACAGACCCACTGGTTGCCCTCTAAGTTACAGAGAGCTGGAAGTCCCATCCACCAAACTACCCGGTGTTAAACAGAGGAGACTCAGAGGGTATGCTAATTTGGAATAGAGCAGACATAACCCACTGTATTAAATTAATCAAAAGAGGAACATTTTACATCAGGCTAGAAATGAATAAGGAAATTATCTCAACAGAGAACAATTTCCTCATGTATGCTACCTATATCAAATCAAATTTATTGGTCACATACACATGGTTAGCAGATGTTATTGCGAGTGTAGCGAAATATTTATGCTTATAATTCTGACAGTGCAGCAATATCTATCAAGTAATATATTTAACAATTCCACAACAAAAACCTAATACACACACATCTAAGTAAAGGAATGGAAAAATAATATGTAAATATATGGATGAGCAATGTCAGAGTTGTATAGGCTAAGATGCAATATATAGTATAGAATACAGTATATACATATGAGATGAGTAATGCAAGATATGTAAACATTGTTAAAGTGTTGTTATTAAAGTGACTAGTGTTCCATTTATTAAAGTGACCAATGATTTCAAGTCTGTATATAGGCAGCAGCCTCTCTGTGCTAGTGATGGCTGTTAACAGTCTGATGGCCTTTAGATAGAAGCTGTTTTTCAGTCTCTCGGTCCCAGCTTTGATACACCTGTACTGACCTCGCCTTCTGGATGATTACGAGCCAAGGAACTTAAAACTTTCCACCTTCTCTACTGCTGTCCCGTCGATGTGGATAGGGGAGTGCTCCCTCTGCTGTTTCCTGAAGTCCACGATCATCTCCTTTGTTTTATTGATGTTGAGTGAGAGGTTATTTTCCTGACACCACACTCCGAGAGCCCTCACCTCCTCCCTGTATGCTGTCTCGTCATTATTGGTAATCAAGCCTACTACTGTTGTGTTGTCTGCAAACTTGATGATTGAGTTGGAGGCTTGCATGGCCACGCAGTCGTGGTTGAACTGGGAGTACAGGAGGGGGCTCTTAACCAACCATGCAATTATTATTTTTTTCTTGCGTTGTTCATAACTTGTTTTGTACATAATGTTGCTGTTACCATCTCTTATGACCGAAAAGAGCTTCTGGACAACAGAACTACGATTGCTCACCTCAAACTGGACGAAGAGTTCTTCTTCAGTGAGTCGGACAGGAGGGATCTAATACAGACACCCAACCATGCCAGATCCCTGTTATTCACTGGAGAAGGAAACCGAGATTTCACTGAAAGAGATCGGGGTGCCTTGTGAGGATCAGGCGACGAGTGGCAAATTTGTCCTTGCAGTCCGTCCTGCTAGCTAACGTTCAATCGCTGGAAATAAATGGGACGAACTGAAAGCACGTTTATCCTACCAATGGGGCATTAAAAACGGTAATATCTTATGTTTCACTGTGTCATGGTTGATCGACGACATTAAGAACATACATGGCGGGTTATACACTCTATCGGTAGGACAGAACAGCAGCCTCTGGTATGACACGGGGCGGGGGCCTATGCATTTATGTAAACAACAGCTGGTGCATGATATCTAAGGAAGTCTTGAGGTTTTGTTCGCCTGAGGTAGAGTATCTCATGATAATCTGTAGACCACACTATCTACCTAGAGAGTTTTCATATGTATTTTTCGTAGCTGTCTACATACCACCACAGACTGATGCTGGCACTAAAACCACAGTCAATGAGATGTATACCGCCATAAGCAAACAGGAAAACACTCATCCAGAGGCGTCGCTCCTAGTGGCCGGGGAGTTTATTGCAGGGAAACAGCATGTTAAATGTGCATCCAGAGGGAAAACAATTCTTGACCACCATTACTCCGCACACAGAGAGCTCTCCCTCTCCCTCCATTTGGCAAATCTGACCATAATTCTATCCTCCTGATTCCTGCTTACAAGCAAAAATTAAAGCAGGAAGCACCAGTGACCAGTCTATAAAAAAGTGGTCAGATGAAGCAAATGCTAAACTACGGGACTGTTTTTCTAGCACAGACTGGAATATGTTCCCGGGATTCTTCCGATGGCATTGAGGAGTACACCACACCAGTCACTTGTTTTATCAATAAGTGCATCGAGGACGTCATCCCCACAGTCACTGTACATACATAACCCAACCAGAAGCCATGGATTACAGGCAACATTAGCACTGAGCTAAAGGGTAGAGATACAGCTTTCAAGGAGCGGGATTCTAACCCGGAAGCTTATAAGAAATACCGCTATGCCGTCCGACGAACCATCAAACAGGCAAAGCATCAATACAGGACTAAGATCAAAATGTACTACACCGGCTCCGAAACTCATCGGATGTGTCAGGGCCTGCAAACTATTACAGACTACACAGCCGAGAGCTGCCCAGTGACAGAAGCTTACCAGACGAGCTAAATGACTTCTATGCTCGCTTTGAGGCAAGTAACACTGAAACATACATGAGAGCATCGACTGTGTGATCACGCTCTCTGCAGCAGATGTGAGTAAGACCTTTAAACAGGTCAACATTCACAAGCCGCAGTGTACGCCGAGCATTCGCTGACCAACTGGCAAGTGTCTTCACTGACATTTTCAACCTCTCCCTGTCTGAGTCTGTAATATAAACATGTTTCAAGCAGACCACCATAGTCCCTGTTCCCAAGAACACTAAGGTCACGTCTGTAGCCATGAAATGCTTTGAAAGGCTGGTCATGACTCACATCAACACCATTATCCCAGAAACTCTAGACCCACTCCAATTTGCATACCACACCAACAGATCCACAGATGATGAACTCCACACTGCCCTTTCACACCTGGACAAAAGGAACGCCTATGTGAGAATGCTATTCATTGACTACAGGTCAGCTTTCATCACCACAATGCCCCAAAAGCTCATCACTAAGCTAAGGACCCTGGGACTAAACACCTCCCTCTGCAAATGGATCCTGGATTCCTGACAGGCCGCCTGCAGGTGGTAAGGGTAGGTAACAACACATCACCCACGCTGAACCTCAACACAATGCTTTGAAAGGCTGGTCATGACTCACATCAACACCACCCCTCAGGGGTGCGTGCTCAGTACCCTCCTGCACTCCCTGTTCACTCATAACTGCACGGCCAGGCACGACTCCAAACACATTTAGTTTGCTGATGACAACAGTGGTAGGCCTGATCACCCACAATGATGAGACAGTCTATAGGGAGGAGGTCAGAGACCTGATCGAGTGGTGCACGGACAACAACATCTCCCTCAGCGTCATCAAGACAAAGGAGATGATTGTGGACTACAGGAAAAGCAGGACCGAGCACGCCCCCATTCTCATCGGCAGGGCTGTAGTGGAGCAGGTTGAGAGCTTCAAGTTCCTTGGTGTTCACATCACCAACAAACTAACATAGTCCAAGCACACCAAGACAGTCGTAAAGAGGGCATGACAAAACCTATTCCCCCTCAATAGACTGAAAAGATTTGGCATGGGTCCTCAGATTCTCAAAAGATTTTACAGCTGCACCATCAAGAGCATCCTTACGGGTTGCGTCACTGCTTGGTATGGCAACTGCTCGGCTTCCAACCGCAAGGCACTACAGAGGGTAGAGCATACGGCCCAGTACATCCCTGGGACCAAGCTTCCTGCCATCCAGGATCTCTATACCAGGCGGTGTCAGAGGAAAGCCCTAAAAACTGTCAGACTGCAGCCATCCTAGTCATAGACTGCATCCGCACGGCAAGCAGTACCGGAGCGCCAAGTCTAGGTCCAAGAGGCTCCTAAATAGCTTCTACCCCCAAAGCCATAAGTATCCTGAACAGCTAATGAAATGGCTACCCAGACTATTTGTATTTCCCCCTCCCCCCTTCTGGAATGCTGCTGCTACTCTCAAATATTAGCTATGCATAAAAACTCTACCTACAAGTACATATTACCTCAATTTCCTCAACACCGGTGCCCTCGCACATTGACTCTATACTGGTAACCCCTGTATATATCCCCGCTATTGTTATTTACTGCTGCTCTTTAATAATTTGTTATTGTTATCTCTTACTCTTTTTTGTTAGTATTTTCTTAAAACTGCATCGTTGGTTAAGGGCTTGTAAGTAAGCTGTTGTATTCGGCGCATGTGACAAATACAATTTGATTTGATTTTGATTCCCCCCCCACATGCCCCCATAGACACAACTACGACAACACAACCAACAAAAACGGTTCACAACTCCTGCAGCTCTGTCGGACACTGGGTATGTGCATAGTCAATGGTATGCTTCGAGGGGACTCCTATGGTAGGTACACATATAGCTCATCTCTTGGCAGTAGTACTGTAGACTACTTTATCCGTGACCTCAACTCAGCGTCTCTTAAAGCATTCAGTCAGTCCGCAGATCACAGCAAATCACACTCTACTTGAACAGAGCTATCCTCAATCATGAGGTATCAAAGCCAAATGAACTGAATAATATTAAGAAATGCTATAGATGGAAGGAAAATAGTGTGGAAATCTACCAAAAAACAAATAGGCAACAAATAGACAATTTCCTGGACAAAAGTTTTAACAGTAATAGTGAAGTTGTAAACTTGGCAGTAGAAAACCTAAACAGCATATTTGACCTCTCAGATTCCCTATCAAATCCCATAATTTCAAGCAGACAACCTAAGCAAATCAACAACGATGACAAATGGTTTGATGAAGAATGCAAAAACCTGAGAAAGAAATTGAGAAACCTATCCAACCAAAAAGATGGCACCAACAAAGAGCGCTGCCTCACTTCTAGCCTGCCTCACTTCTAACTTTGCAGTATTTTGTTTTTTTTAATGTATTATTTCTTACATTGTTAGCCCAGAAAATATTAAGTGTTATTGCATTCAGCCGGGAAGAACTATTGGATATCATCGTGACGTCAACTTACCAGCACTCCAACCAGGAATTCGACTTTCCCGAAGAAGATCCTTTGTCCGAACCACCTAGGACATTTGAACTGATTCCAGAAGCTGACCCAAAACAACGCCGCCAAAGAAGAAGTAGATGCAGCGGTCTTCTAGTCAGACTTGAGATGCGCCGAACACCACCCACCTCTTCCGAGTATATTACTCGTTACTGTCCAGTCTCTAGATAACAAGGTAGACGAAATTAGGACAATGGTTGCATTCCAAAGAGACATCATGGATTGTAACATACTCTGTTTCACGGAAACATGGCTCTCTCGGAATATTCTGTCGGAGTCGGTACAGCCACCTGGATTCTTTGTGCGACACGCCAACAGGAATAATCATCTCTCGGGAAGAAGGATGGGGGGTGTATGTTTCATGATTAACGTCTAATGGTGTAATTGTAACAACATACAGGAACTCAAGTCCTTTTGTTCACCTGACATAGAATTCCTCACAATCAAATGCCGACCATATTATCTCCCAAGGGAATTCTCCTCGGTTATTGTCACAGCCGTGTATATCCCCCCTCAAGCCGATACCATGCCCTCAAGGAACGTCACTGGACTTATGCAAACTGGAAACCATATATCCTGAGGCTGCATTTATTGTAGTTGGGGATTTTAACAAAGCAAATAGGAAAACAAGGCTACCTAAATTCTGTCAGCATATTGTCTTTAGCACTCGTGCTGGTAAAACACTGGATCACTGCTACTCTAACTTCCGCGATGCACACAAGGCCTTCTCCCGCCCTCCTTTTGGAAAATCTAACCATGACTTCACTTTGCTTCTCCCTTCCTATAGGCAGAAACTCAAACTGGACGCTAAGGACAATTCAACACTGGTCTGACCAATCGGAATCCACGCTTCAAGATTGTTTTGATCAAACGGACTGGGACATGTTCCGGGAAGCCTCAGAGAATAATATTGAAGTATACGCTGATTTGGTGAGTGAGTTTTTAAGGAACTGTATTGGAAATGTTGTCTATTAAAACATACCCTAACCAGAAACCGTGGATAGATGGCGGACTTCACGCAAAACTGAAAGAGCAAACCATCGCATTTAAACATGGAAAGGTGATTGGGAATATGGCTGAATACAAACAGTGTAGTTATTCCCTCTGCAAGGCAATCAAACAAGTGAAAGGTCAGTTTAGAAACCAAGTGGAGTAGCAATTCAATGGCTCAGACATGAAACGTATGTGGCATGTTCTACAGAGAATCACGGACTACAAAAAGGAAAACCAGCCACATCACGGACACCGACGTCTTGCGTCCAAACAAACTAAACACCTTCTTTGCCAATTTTGAGGATAATGCAGTGCCACAGACGCGGCTGGCTACCAAGGTCTGTAGGCTCTCCTTCTCCGTGGCAGATATTTAAACGTGTTAACCCTTGCAAGGCCGCTGCCCAGACGGCATCCCTAGCCGTGTCCTCAAAGCAAGCGCAGACCAGCTGGCTGGTATGTTTATGGCCATATTTAATCTCTCCCTATACCAGTCTGCTGTTCCCATATGCTTCAAGATGGCCACGATTGTTCCTGTACCCAAGAAGGAAAAGGTAACAACTAAATGACTATCGCCATATAGCAATCACTTCTGTCATCATGAAGTGCTTTGAGACACTAGCCAAGGATCATATCACCTCCAACTTACATTTCACCCTAGACCCACTTCAATTTGCTTACCCCCCCCAAAGACGATGCAATCGCCATCACTCTGCACACTGCCCTATCCCATCTGGACAAGAGGAATACCTATTAAGAACGCTGTTCCTTGACTTTAGCTTAGCATTCAACACCATAGTACCCTCCAAACTCATCATTAAGCTTGAGGCCCTGGGTCTCGACCCCACCCAGTGCAATTGGGTCCTGGACTTCCTGACGGGCCGCCCCACTTCACTGATATTCAACACTGGGGGCCCACAAGGGTGACTGCATGGCCATGCAAGCCTCCAACTCAATCATCAAGTTTGCAGACAACACAACAGTAGTAGGCTTGATTACAAACAACGACGAGACAGCCTACAGAGAGGAGGTGAGGGCACTCGGAGTGTGGTGTCAGGAAAACAACCTTTCACTCAATGTCAACAACACAAAGGAGATGATTGTGGACTTCAGGAAACAGCAGAGGGAGCACCCCCCTATCCACAACAGGACAGCAGTGGAGAAGGTGGAAAGTTTTAAGTTTCTCAGTGTACACATCACAGAAAACCTTAAATGGTCCACCCACACAGACAGTGTGGAGAACCTCAGGAGGCTGAATAAATTTGGCTTGTCACCCAAACCCTCACAAACTTTTACAGATTCACAATTGAAAGCATCCTGTCGGGCTATATCGCCGCCTGGTACGGCAACTGCACCAGCCACAACCGCAAGGCTCTCCAGAGGGTGGTGCGGTCTGCATCATCGGGGGCAAACTACCTGGCCTCCAGTACACCTACAGCACCAATGTCACAGAAAGGCCAAAAAGATAATCAAGGACAACTTTCTAGGCAGAGATGCAAAGAAAAAGCCATATCTCAGACTGGCCAAAAAAGTGATTAAGATGGGAAAAAGAACACAAACACTGGGTAGAGGAACTCCGCCTAGAAGGCCAGCATCCCGGAGTCACCTCTTCACTGTTGACATTGAGACTGGTGTTTTGTGGGTACTATTTAATGAAGCTGTCAGTTGAGGACTTGTGAGGCATCTTTTTCTCAAACTAGATACTCTAATGTTCTCTTGCTCAGTTGTGCACCGGGGCATCCCACTCCTCTTTCTATTCTGGTTTGAGCCAGTTTGCACTGTTCTGTGAAGGGAATAGTACACAGCGTTGTACGAGATATTCAGATTCTTGGAAATGTCTCACATGGAATAGCCTTCATTTCTCAGAACAAGAATAGACTGAGAAGAAATAACTTTGTTTCTAGACATTTTGAGCCTGTAATCGAACCCACAAATGCTGATGCTCCAGATACACAACTAGTCTAAAGGCCAGTTTTATTGCTTCTTTATTCAGGACAACAGTTTTCAGCTGTGCTAACATAATTACAAACAGGGTTTTCTATTGATCAATTAGCCTTTTAAAATTATAAACTTGGATTAGCTAACACATCGTGCCATTAGAACACAGGAGTGATGTTGATGATAATGGGCCTCTCTACGCCTATGTAGACATTCCATAAAATATCTGCCATTTCCAGCTACAATAGTCATTTACAACATTAACAATGTCTACACTGTATTTCTGATCAATTTGATGGACAATAAATGCTTTTCCTTCAAAAACAAGGACATCTCTAAGTGACCCCAAACTTTTGAACGGTAGTGCACTTAGCTAGCGAATGCAGTTCAATTTGATGTCATTATTTTACAAAAAATGTGCTTCTCTTTCAAAAACCAGGATATTTTTAAGTCACCCCCAACTTTTGAGCGGAAGTGTATGTACTGTATTTTATATACCATGTATTTTATATACCATCTATTGCATCTTGCCTATGCCGCTCTGGCATTGCTTATCCATATATTCATTTGTACATATTCTTATTCCATTATTTTACTTAGATTTGTGTGTACTAGGTTGTTGTTGTGGAATTGTTAGATTACATGTTAGATATTGCTGAACTGTTGGCACTAGAAGCACAAGCATTTCGCTACACTCGCAATAACATCTGCATGTGACCAATACAATTTGATATGATTTGACATAGAGACCGAGAAAACCTGAGCCTACGCCTTCACTATTGTGAACTACTAAAACAATACAGAAATACACCATGGAAAAAGAAGGAACAGCACGTCAGAAATCAGGTCAATGTAATTGAAGAATCCATAGAATATAACCACTTATTTGAAAAATTTGAAAACTCTAAACAAACAACACGAATAGTTATTTATCCAGATGTATGGAAAAACCACTTATCCAGTCTTATTGGCTCTATAACAAAGCACAAACAGCAAAATCATATCATGATCAAATACAAGTCTTAGAATCAACTATTAAAAACTACCAGAGCCCAGTGGATTCTCCAATTTCATTGAATGAACTGCAGGACAAAATGGACAAAATGAGACAAACACCAAATTGAGACTGCAAAAATATCCTCCGTGTACAACGTAAAACACTAAATAATTAATGCAGAGTAGAATTAGGCCGATACCCGGTAATGATAAAAATCCAGAAAATAGACTTCATAATTCTACAAGTACCTAAAAGGAAGCGATTCCCAAAAGCCATCACCTACAGAGAAAAGAACCTGGAGATTTTTTTTTAATCCAAATACTGTCACGCCCTGACCTTAGTTATCTTTGTTTTCTTTATTATTTTGGTTAGGTCAGGGTATGACGAGGGTGGTATGTGTGTTTTAGTCTTGTCTAGGGTTTTTTGTATATCTATGGGGTTTTGTTATGTCTAGGTATATGTAGGTCTATGGTGGCCTGAATTGGTTCCCAATCAGAGACAGCTGTTTATCGTCATTTTCCATTTTGGTTTTATGGGTTATTGTCTCTGTGTAGTTGCATGTCAGCACTAGTTGTTTATAGTGTCATGTTCGTTTTGTTGTTTTGTTAGTTTGTTTAAGTGTTCTTCGTTTTAATAAAAGGCGAATGTATTCCAATCCCGCTGCGCCTTGGTCTCCTTGTTACGACGAATGTGACAAATGCGTTTTTTGGCAGAAATGCCTTCTCGAACATGTGAACTTTCATGTGCCTTAATAACAAACTTGTATGCCATCTGTAAAAAAAAAAATGTTAAATTACGAGCCTAGTTGGTTTAGCCACAGAAAAAGACAGAAACCTTCCCGCTAGCTATGATTGGCTGAGGTAATGAGTGGGCTGGAAATGCCGAGAGATGAGTTTGGATTGGTCGGATTTGAGCTGGTCAGTATGTGTTGGTAATCCTGTAAAAATGCAGCTTTTTTTAATGAATTGCGTAGTAAAACTGTGTTGCTCTCCACTTTCTGGAAGTAGAAATAAGTGGAATTCGAGTATGATAGCTAAGAATATGGAGAAAACACTAATCTCCGGATTGCATTCAAGTGGACTGTTAGCTAGCTGGCTGGCTCACTAGTTAACGTTACGTGTATGGTCTTATTATTTGTATCTCAGAGCCATTTGCTTGGCTAATTATAGCCTAATATTAGCTAGCTAACATTAAAACTGGTTGGTTAGCTACTTGAGAATTCATGCAGGGTAGTAATGTCATGAGTTGGGGTTATGGTTCATTGTTTAGCTAGCTAGCTAGCTACATGTCTTAACAAAAGACTCCACTATGCAAGTAACCATTTCGGGTGCGTTGGTAAATTCACCTACTCCGATTTCAGAGCACTCTCATCTGTGTGCCAGAGTGCAGATTAACTGATACATTTATGAATGCTAAACACCCATTGAATGTGGCCGGTAAATGTCGGCTAAAAAGCGTAATTAAATTGTTGCCAGCAGCACAGTTACAGTCACCAACGCTCTGGATAATATAAAAATAGCCTAACCAGCTCTGCTAGGGCGAGTAAAATGGTCAAAGTTTGGGTGGGGGCTAAAGCTTAAGAGGGTGTGAATGATGCTGAATGGGTGTAGACAAAGAAGAGCTCTCCAGTTTAAGGCAAATTTCTCAAAACATTATAGGGCAAATTTCTCAAAAGGTGAGGTTACAAGTTTATCAACTTTCAAAGTAGAATTACTTTCCCACTGTTCCTCAAATGCAGTGTATGAACCAGTGAAGAACAAACCCCATTGTAAATACATCCTATATTTATGTTTATGTATTTTCCCTTTTGTACTTTAACTATTTGTACATCCTTACAAAACTGTGTATAGACATAATATGACATTTGAAATGTCTTTATTCTTTAGGAACTTTTGTGAATGTAACATTCACTGTTCTTTTTTTCACTTGTGTTTATTATCTATTTCACTTGCTTTGGCAATGTAAACATATGTTTCCCATGCCAATAAAGCCCCTTAAATTGAATTGAATTAGAGAGAGAGCGAGTTTGTATACCTACAGGGTCCAACATTCAAATTTCAATAGCTAAATGATCCTTGGTATATTAAAACAATTCCTTATGCTAGTTTACTAGAAACCCAGCCCTGGGCCCTTAGACTTTAGGGGGATAGAATACGCATTTCTTCAGTAAAAAGACAGGTGCTGCTGATAATACTGACATCGTTGTCAAGGCACAGGCAAAGGACAAAGTGACTTCAGAAAGTATTCACACCCTGTCACGTTCTGACCTTTATTTTCCTTTGTTTTGTCTTTATTTAGTATGGTCAGGGCGTGAGTTGGGGTAGGCAGTCTATGTTCGGTGTTTTTATGTTTGGGTTTCTGTTTCGGCCTAGTATGGTTCTCAATCAGAGGCAGGTGTCGTTAGTTGTCTCTGATTGAGAATCATACCTAGGTAGCCTGGGTTTCACTGTTGGTTTGTGGGTGTTTGTTTCCTGTGTCAGTGTTTGTGCCACACAGGACTGTTTCGGTTTGGTTTATTTCATGTTATCATTTATTGTTTTGTATTTCATAGTGTTCAGGCTTTTCTTATTAAAATTCGTCATGAACACTTACCACGCCACATCTTGGTCCGATCCTTACTCCTCTTCAGACGAAGAGGAGGAAATCTGCCGTTACACACCCCTTGACTTTTTCCACATTTTGTTGTGTTACAACATGGGATTAAAATGGACTTAATTGTAATTTTTTTGTCAACGATCTACACAATACGCTGTAATGTCAAAGTGGGGAAAAAAATACAACCTTTGTAAAAAAAAATATGAAAAATAAAACGAATATATGTTGATTAGATAAGTATTCAACCCCATAAGTTAAGAAATATATACAGGATTGTTCTTTTAAAACAAGGACATTAAAGACCTAGATTGACTACATGCAAATGTTTAAAATATAATATGTTACCGTTGGCAGTGATTATAGATGTGAGTCTTTCTTGGTAAACCTCTAAGAGCTTTGCATACCTGGATTGTACAATATTTGTATATTATTCTTTTTAAAATTCTTCAAGCACTTCGGGTCCCGCGGACCGACTTTGGGGAACTCTGGCGTAGCCCATGTATCGGATGCTGCCTGGCCAAAAATGTCATACTTTTTTTGTCCAGCCAGCATCAGATACATGGGCTACATTTAATAAAACAGAGGGGTGCTGTGTCGCTTGCTCGGTTGCTTTCTATGGTGAGATATTTTCAGCCACTTGCAAATTGAACGAAAGTTTGCCAGTGTCCTGTTCGGATGCTGGAATTATTTTGGATGAACGTGCGAAGAGATCTGAAGTGATTTGTTTGACAATCAGATGAGAACATCATGACTGGTTATGTTCATGGCACTTTACAGTTCAATGACATGTCTTTACTATAAATAAATCCCTATTATTTTGAGGTGGGGGGGGCTCAGAATGGCCTCTGGCTGGGGTGTTCAAATCACTGCCGTACATACTTTAATATACACTGAGTATACTGCTGTAAACAATACGAACACTTGATCTTTCCATGTCATTGACTGACCAGATGAATCCAGATGAAATCTATAATCCCTTATTGATGTCACTTGTTAAATCCACTTCAGTCGGTGTTGATGAAGGGGATGAGGCAGTTTAAATAAGGATTTTTAAGCCTTGAGATAAATGGATGGACAAGACAAAACAGGTTTGTGTCAACAACTGCAACGCTGCTGGGTTTTTCTCGCTCAACAGTTTTCCGTGTGTATCAAGAATGGTCCACTACCAAAAGGACATCCAACCAACTTGACACAACTGGGGGAAGCATTGGAGTCAACATGGGCCAGCATCCCTGTGGAACGCTATCGACACCTTGTAGAGTTCATGCCCCGATACATTGAGGATGTTCTGAGGGCAAAAGTGGGGGTTGCAACTCAATAGGAAGGTGTTCCTAATGTTTGGTAAACTCAGTGTATAATATATTGTAATTTCTGTAACACTGTTTTACAAGGCTACTTCCCTGGCATTTACTTTACATGGTTACTGATTACATGGTCATTACAGAAAAATGACCAAATACAACAATTTATTTGAATTGGGCTGTAGAACAATTATAGCACGGGTAGCACTCACTGAATGTTTAAAACAAAAAATTCCAGATTGTAATTCCATACCCAAAAGTCAGATAAATTCACTATCAATAAGTATAAACAAACCCTGGACACTAATTGTTTTGAGAGTGAAACCATCTGTTCTCACGTATATTCATTCAAAACAAAATATAACATATCAAAACACATCCACTCTGTCCTCTCTCATTTATTTCATAATACATTTCCTCCCACTAGTGCCACCTACAAAAAGAACAAAAAAACAATTCATATATTAATGTAATACAACTCATAAATCATCACTCTACATGGTGGACTGATTAAAAAACAATCCAGGGATAGGTTGTTGGACTGAGGGAGAAACAGAGGCCTAGCTGCCAGAGTATGCATATGTCTGTGCGAGACAGAAATGACAACAGTGAAAATAAAATAGATTCAACTTTCGCATATTGTTTGTTGGCTCATCTTAAGAAAAAAGCTGTTAGTACATGTACACCTACAGTAGTTTCTTTCCTAGTTTAATAATGGAAAAAATACCCTGGGGGCAAAACTGGTTGCAATGACATCAATACAACCAGATTAGAGTAATCTCATTGCAATAAGGAAATGATGTCCTGTCCACGCCCCCTGGTTGTACTTACTGTAAGGGCATCCATAGGCCTCCAGCCTCAGGCCTATCCTCCCGTTAGGGTTCCAGTCTAGAGGAAGTAACCGTAGGAACCTGGCAAAGACTGGCTGCTGCAGTTTGAACTGCACCACACTGTCTGCATTGCTGTTTCCAGTGAATGCCTGGAGAAACACAAAGAGGGCACAAATATACAGAGAGGGTTAGGGTTAATGGATAGTTCATTGAAATGTTGTTGACAGTTAGTTGAACATCTACAAACCGTCTATTTGGGACTATCCAAATAAGGAGTTACCATATGCACTACCTGATTTACCACTGTATGATATGATTGTTTTTCTTCTTTGGGTCAGAGGAGGCTGGTAGGAAGAGATATAGGAGGACGGGCAACTTGTAATGGCTGGAATGGAATTCATGGAACTGAGACAGACATGTGCTTTCCATATGTTTGACGTGTTTGATACCATTCCATTCCAGCCATTACAATAATCCTGTCCTCCTACAGCTCCTTCCACCCTCCTCCACTGCTTTGGCAAACCCACTTTTTTTTCATGAAATAAAAATAGATACTCCCACACTGATGAATGCTCCCAATAGCTTTGCCTCCACCTATTGAGAAGAGCATGTGGCCACATTGATAAAGTGGGTTCTGAAAGGGGTTTGTTACTGATGAGATTAATAAGAAATGTAATACTGATGCTCTTTCCGTCTCATGTTTGCTGGCAAATACTTAGGTCTACTATTTGAGTAATGAGCGTCGTTAACCTCTCTGATCCTAACTTATGTTTCTAATAAGACATGCACATATTACATAGCAGTATTGTGTTCTATTATTTGTCCTCTCCTCCTGTTCCCTGGCCGTGTCCCAAATGGAATGCTATTACCTATTTAGTGTACTACTTTTGACTAGTGCTGTGTATGGTCCCTGGTCAAAAGTAGTGCACTAAATACGGAACATGGTACCATTTGGGACACAGCCCCTGTCTCTCATTAAGATGGATAAATAATGGGTTCATCCCCTAGGAGTTTTCCATCCTACCTTTGAAGTTGACACTCCAGTTAATTGGTGGTTCACACGCTAAAATAAGGGTGAAATACCCAATTAACACTGTTAACGTCCTAACTATTATTGTGAGATAGACAAGAGCCAGGCCAGTAGCTCCCTTTCATGTTGGCTAGGGGAGACGATAAAGTGCATTCGGAAAGTTTCCACATTTTGTTACGTTAACAGCCTTATTCTAAAATGTATTAAATCGTTTTTTTCCCTCATCAATCTACACAGAACACCCCATAATGACAAAGCAAAAACAGGTTTTTAGAAACTGAAATATCACATTTACATAAGTATTCAGACCCTTTACTCAGTACTTTCTGCACCTTTGGCAGCGATTACAGCCTCAAGTGTTCTTGGGTATGACGCTACAAGCTTGTCACACCTGTATAGTGTTGTTGCATAATTTGGAGGGCTGAGAAGCAGCATCATCATCGTCTTTGAAGAGAGCGGATGAGCCGTGCGTCTGGTGAAGCAAAATGTTAAGCCCAACAAATTCCACTGTTTTCTGCTAAGAAAGCTCAGTAAGCTGCATCTTATTTGTGTGTGTGTGTGTGTTCCCATAAGTGCATCTCATTTGCTCCGGGAGGGAGGTGTCCCTTTGAAATATGCCTGAGTCAAGGTGCAAATCCCTCCAACGCCTGCCCCCGTCAGACAAGCCTTCGCTCATAGAAGAGAAAGAGAATAACACTCATCCCTTAAACTCAAACTTATTAAGCCCGGTCTGAGGAAACAAAAAACACGTACCAGGACTTGTGACTGGTACTGATAGTAGACTCCTGCTGTCAACTAGAGTTTAAAACCCTCTAAGAGGTTCTTAGGATTGATGAGAATGTGTAGAAATGTGATGCCAAGTACTTCAAAATATGCGTTGTCAAACTGTGAGTACAGAAGAGGACTGTATGCACATATGTTGTGAAATCAGAATTTTCTTTTTGACAATCTTTTTAATTCTCTCTTCCTCATGTCAGCTAAAATTAACAGAATGCTATTTAGTAAAAAAAGCACATAACAAGGATGGCAACCCACTAAAATGCAGCTATATCCAACAATTCTCTCAGCCAACAATATAGAGCTAAGCTGGGCTTTTCCTGCCTTCCAGTGATTCATCTATTATTCATTGACAGTGAAAGGACGCTTATGAGGCTATTTGAGAGTTTGGCTACATGGTGTACATGGCAGCGTCTGAAATGGCACCCTATTCCTATATAGTGCACTACTTTTGACCATAGTCCATGGGCCCTGGTCTAGCCTCTGCTGCAGGCTTTCACCTCACCACAACGTGAGCGAAGCCTAGGAGCAGAGGCTAGCCCTGGTCAAACGTAGCATAAGGGTGCCACAGGGTGCAATTTCAGATGCAGCCATATGGTCTTTGCTCAGTGACTCACCCCAATGCTGTCTTGGTTTAAATGACTTCAACCAGTCAAGGTTGCCCCCTGACCCTGACACTGTCTTCCAGGTATGATTACCTACAATGCACACTAGTCAAGGTTGCCCACGGAGACTTACCCCGATGCTATCCTCCTGGCGGTACTGTTTCCAGTTGCGTCCCGTGTCGCTGAACATGAGGAGGAAGGAGGAGACCCAGTCTGAACTGCCGTAGCGACCCTGCGTGGCCACGGCTGTGATCTCCGTTCGCTCCCCCAGGTCCACCTCCAACCACTGGTACTTATTAGACTCTACAGGAGCCCAGCCTCCGGCACCTGAAGGAAAAACACACAGGGATCCCAGATATGGTAACTCAATACATTATAAACTAACTCTATGAGAAGAGGAACAGACACACACAGACACAAAGGGGCAGTTTCCCGGACAAAGTTTAAGCCTAATCGTGGACATTAAAAGCATTTCCAATGGTGATTCCATTGAGAATGGTTTTCAGTCCAAGACTAGGCGTCTGGGAAACCGGCCTTATGACAGAAGGAACACGCACAGGCATAGTTACACATCCAACATCATGTAACTTATTGTCAATGATAGTCTATCGGTAGTTTGTTGAGCATAGGGGGCATGTCAAAATAAAGTGTTATCACAAACCCTGTAAGAACAGGCATAAACTTTGAGGAGGATAGTGTGATAATGTGTATTTGTTTATGAGTGACCATTGAGTATTACATAACTCAATGGTTCTCAACTGTTTTTTGGTCATTTTACCCCAAGCACATTTTGCTCTGCTTGAAGTACCCCCTCATGTGCAACTGATCGTTAGGTCTATATTCTTATGAGTCTTCCCACGGACCCCCTGTGAATAGGCCAGGTAACCCGCTGATGGTGCCCATCATTATATTGTCAACTCTATGAGAGGAGCAATACACTTTTGAGGGAAACCGTTTGGGAAAGTGTGTTTTTAACATATGGGTGACCTTATAGCTCAGGGGATGGACTTTCGTTTTTTTAAAAGAAACAAATGGGCTTTAGATAAACCTGTCAACACAAACAGCATACGATAAGGTTGTGCATACTCCAGTTTGGTAGCAGTCTAGTATCCTATAGTATTGTAGCACATATGACATACACTGAATTAACCAAACATTAGGAACACCTTCCTAATATTAAAATGCACCCGTGAGCCTGGCACCTACTACCATACCCTGTTCAACGGCACTTAAATGTTTTGTCTTTCCCATTCACCCTCTGAATGGCACACATACACAATCCATGTCTCATTTGTCTCAAGGCTTAAAAAATCATACTTTAATAACCTTTTACTGCAGTGTGCTAAATTAGGGTCAGAGAGTGTTTCTTGGTAGTCTTAAACAAATCTTCTTTAAAACAAAAGTATACACCTCACACACGTGGTTATGTGCTTAAAAAAAGAAGACACTTGTACCATGTCAGATATAGAGTTGAAATGTATTCCATTTTTAGTTTGCATCCCAATATTACACTTTATATACACATCACAGAAGACTGAAATATAACAAAAACCTTTGACATAGAAACACCGGATTTTCCAATTAACCCTTCATCTACACTGATTGAAGTGGATGTAACAAGTGACATTTATAAGGGATCATAGCTTTCACCTAGATTCACCTGGTCTGTCTATGTCAATGAATGTTTTGTATACTCACTGTACATATTCAATTAACAGATTCTGTACAGTGCACTGTATATCATCTCTGGGAATATAGCAGCCTTGCACAACGACATTGAACCTAAACACATCAACATCCATTACAGAGCTGGTAGCAAAACGAGGAAGAATGATCCAACATCAGGTGATGTGCTCATGGGATACATTCTTCTCAGGTATCATTGGTATTCAAGGCTCATATATGAGCAAGCAGTCACTCTCCATTTGCCAGTAGCAAACACATGATACAATTATATTCATATGACAAAGCAGAGCAGCTCCAGTGATGCAGCAGACTGGTTTAAATGTGCAGAAAAGTCCTCCGTGACATTTCAAGTCACATCATTGGATTCAAAATAAAGTAACCACTCAAACTGGAGCTCTGGGTATGACTGCAGTAGGGTTTAGAGTCAATCCCCTAGATGTAATGACAATCCCCTACTTGCAATGACTGTGATATATGGTTGTCTTACCTTACCTACCTTAGTTGAATGCACGTTCTGGATAAGAGCGTCTGCTGAACGACCAAATGTAAATGTAGATAGAAAAAATAGAGCAATCGAATCAGCAAAGTGTCCTGTTCCATGAAACCACACAACAGGCTGTGGAACAGGAACAGGTCTTTGGCTTCTGCAGGAGCCAGGAGGAGGGAGAGAGAGGGGGTAGCCAAAGAGAGACATGAGGAGGAGGAGGAGGAGGAGGAGGAGGAGGAGGAGGAGTGATGAAATAGCACTGTAGAATGAAGACACCATCGTGAGAAAGAAGGGACCACAGGATGAGAGGTGTGCTAATGTCTGTGACAGAGGGGAAGTAGAAAATGCTGAGTCGGGCAACACCAGATGGACGGAGTGGGAGCAGAGAGGAGTTTAGAGGAGGTACCCAGGCTTCCAGCAGGGCCGCCCCAAAGACACAACACAGCTAGAGGACCGAAACTAGTCACACCGCAGCTGGGAATAGAAATGTCCCAATAACCTGCAGTGGGCCTTACTCTATACAGAGAGACACACAGAGCCTTTGAAGTAACCAACACAAAAACACAGAGGTTAAAGGCCACTTAACATTTGCAAAGACGATGTCATCTAACTAAGCTGACGCAAAAACTCTCCAGGAACTGGTAGGAGACATAGGGACCAGATTCTCCACACTTCTCCCAAAGTGTGCACCAGCACAATACCCATACTATGTAGACAACATGTAAGGTTCTATTGAATTACATCCTTCAGCACCTCACACCTGCAGCAAACTAAATAAGGACGATAAAGATAATCTAGGACATACTACATACACTCACACAATGTACATGTTTAGATGTTGTACACTAAGCTATGTTTCATTCCTTATCTGAATGCGAAGTGAATGAGTTGGTAGTTATTTATATTCATTATCCTACTTTTATTGTTTATATGACCGCCTATTGGTTCCACTCATACTGTCTGTCTGTTCAGGGGCAAGACAACACGCTGCCCGTATGTGTTGGCATTTAGGACGAGAGGCAGCGAAAGGCCAGGTTGAATAAGTACTTAACTTTAGTAGCAGACAGATGCTGCCATTGACACAGCGATGAGAGGCAGAGAGCAAACACATTGACCTTTGCTCAATACTGGCGATGGAATAGACAACATGCAGGGGGGAACAAAGAGTAGAAGAGTACACAATACCAGGAAGGAATCCACCTACAAAGACAGAAGACAAAGACAGAGTATTCATCCCAAATGGGCCCTGGCCCAGGTCAAGAGTAGTGTATAGGGTACCAACAGTACCAACAGTAGGGCATTCTATAGGGGACAGAGTGCAATTTGGAAGCACGTTTCTCAGTTTTTATCTCTCATTCTCACAAGCAGTTAACACATTCGTGTGTTTTATTCTGTCTTAAAAATGGGCAATTCTTAACAGGAGGGCTCGTGTGTCTATTCATGGCTGCTGGGAAGAAGAACTGGGATAACTATAGTTTTAATTGTACTTTCTGAAAAGTAAAACAAATTTGCAGGGGAACAAATAGTTATTTTGGAGGTAACAACAAATTTTTAAATACAGATCCCCAAAAATTACTACTTTTTAAAACTATTGGAATAAAGATCTCAGAAAGTAACAACTAAAAAAAGTATTTGAATACATATCTCAGGAAGTGACTACTTCTCTGAAACTATTGGATTGGCTTCCTTCAATTAATGGCAGGGCTGTATCTGGAACGTCATGTTGAAAATAGAAATATAATTAATAGAGCACACACAATCTCCTAAACTTTTCCAATCTATCTGACAATCATATTTGAGCTACACAATACATTTCAATCTGTACATTTTATAAATTCTCCTTAAACAACCTCTACAGGATCGGTGTCCCCCCCCAAGGGACGGTTAAGCTAACGTAGGCTAATGTCATTACCGTGAGGTTGTAAGTAAGATGAACATTTCCTAGGACATAGACATGTCTGATATGTGCAGAAAGCTTAAATTCTTGCATTTCGAAGACGGTACAAAAAACGCATTGTTTCTCTTTGTTTTATCTTCTACCAGATCTAATGTGTTATTTTCTCCAACATTCATTTCACATTTCCACAAACTTCAAAGTGTTTCCTTTCAAATAGTATCAAGAATATGCATATCCTTGCTTCAGGTCCTGAGCTACAGACAGTTAGATTTGGGTATGTCATTTTAGGCAAAAATTGAAAAATGGGATTGATGTGAGGTTTTAATGTCCATTGCCCCAGGTGTACAAAATTAAGTTAAACTAATTAGCCAATGATATTTTGTAAAGATAAGTATACTGAACAAAAATATAAACTCAACATGCAACAATTTCAAAGATTTTACTGAGTTAGAGTTCATAGAAGGAAATCAGTCAAATTCATTAGCGCCAAATCTATGGATTTCACATGACTGAGCAGGGCGCAACCATGGGTGGGCCTGGGAGGGCATAGTCCCACCCACTGGGGAGTCAGGCCCAGCCAATCAGAATATGTTTTTTCCACAAAAGCGCTTTATTACAGACAGAAATAATCCTCAGCACACCCCCTCCCCCTCCCTTAGACGATCCCGCAGGTGAAAAAGCCGTATGTGGAGGTCCTGGTTACACGTGGTCTATGGCTGTATGGACATTTGGATGTACTGCCAAATGCTCTACAACAACGTTGCAGGTGGCTTATGGTAGAGAAATTAACATACAATTATCTGGCAACAGCTCTGTTGGAAATTTCTGAAGTCAGCATGCCAATTGCACGCTCCCTCAAAACTTGAGACATCTGTGGCATTGTGTTGTGTAACAAAACTGCATATTTTAAGTGGCCTTTTATTGTCCCCAGCATTAAGCGGCAACTGTGTAATGATCATGCTGTTAAATCAGCTTCTTGATTTGCCACATGTCAGGTGGTGTCACGTTCACAGTCTTCAAACTCCTTGTCATAAATGAGCCAAGGCGCAGCGTGCATGTAGTTCCACATCTTTAATAAAGTGAAACCTTCACAAAACAACAGGTAAACAGAAACCGAACGTGACGCAACTGTTGCGCACACAAACACACACAGAAAACAAATAATTACCCACAAACAGAGGTGGGAAAAAGACTGCCTAAGTATGATTCCCAATCAGAGACAACGATAGACAGCTGCCTCTGATTGTGAACCATACCCAGCCAACAAAGAAACAGACAAACTAGAATGCCCACTCAAATCACACCCTGACCTAACCAAATTAGAGAATAAAAAGGATTTCTAAGGCCAGGGCGTGACAGGTGGATGGATTATCTTGGCAAATGAGAAATGCTCACTAATAGGGATGATAATAAGGATGTTAACAAATTTGTGCACAGAATTTGAGAAATTATATTTTTGTGCATATGGAACATTTCTGAGATCTTTAATTTCAACTCATGAAAAATGGGACAAACACTTCACATGTTGCATTGATATTTTAGTAGAGTATATAAATACGTTTTGATGCTCAACTACTGCATGACTCTTTCAACACGTCATTGAAAAGGTCAAAAGCTGCAATACATTTTACAATACCTGAACATACTGCACAGTAAATCAAAGCCATTTGCAAACATTACAAAACAGCAAGTTGGATGCTTAGAAAAACAACTTTGAACATCTTCTCCATCTGAGGGTAAGTGCTCTTGTTTCAAACACATTGGCTGTAGTTGATTCAAGAAGGCAGTTTTGGGATATTTAGTTTCCTGTTGACACTTAATAGCCATATTTTGTAACTGTTCATATTCTCAGTAACACTTAACATTAAACTGTGGTTGTGCCTGTGATATAAAACTGTAATTACTTTGAGAAAAAGTTTATTAGCATGTTGTTACATAATACTTTGGTCATTGCATTTTAATTGCAAAGCAATGAGCTAATAGTGACTGTTCCTTATTCCACTTATGTAATTTATCCATTATTATGCAATTATAAAGCAATTTCCAAAGTCCTATGTAACAACAATGTTGCTATTGTCATAATCAACATTACAACATTACTACACATGTAGACATGTATACACATGTATCTGGACTTGATGTCAAGTGTTACTGTGTGTCTAGTGTCTAGTTTAAGAAACAGACGCCTCACAAGTCCTCAATTTAAATAGTACCCGCAAAACACCAGTCTCAATGTCAACCGTGAAGAGGCGACTCCGGGATGCTGGCCTTCTAGGCAGTTACAAAGAAAAAGCCACATCTCAGACTGGCCAATTACAAGAAAATATTAAGATGGGCAAAAGAACACAGACATTGGACAGAGGAACTCTGCCTAGAAGGCCAGCATCCCGTAGTTGCCTCTTCACTGCTGACATTGACACTGGTGTTTTGCGGGTACTATTTAAGGAAGCTGTTAGTTGAGGACTTGTGAGGCATCTGTTTCTCAAACTATACACTCTAATGTACTTGTCCTCTTGCTCAGATGTTCATGGGGCATCCCACTCCTCTTTCTATTCTGGTTAGAGCCAGATTGCAGTGTTCTGTGAAGGGAGTAGTGTACAGCGTTGTACGAGATCTTCAGTTTCTTGGCAATTTCTCACATGGAATAGCCTTCATTTCTCAGAACAAGAATAGACTGACGAGTTCCAGAAGAAAGTTATTTGTTTCTGGCCATTTTGAACCTGTAATCGAACCCACAAATGCTGATGCTCCAGATACTCAACTAGTCTAAAGAAGACCAGTTTTATTGCTTCTTTAATCAGAACAACAGTTTTCAGCTGTGCTAACATAATTGCATAATGGTTTGCTAATGATCAATTAGCCTTTTAAAATTATAAACTTGGATTAGCTAACAGAGTGTGCCATTGGAACACAGGAGTGATGGTTGCTGATAATGGGCCTCTGTACGCCTATGTAGATATTCCATTAAAAAAACAGCCGCTTCCAGGTACAATCGTCATTTACAACATTAACAATGTGTACACTGTATTTCTGATCCATTTTATTTTATTTAATGGACAATAAATGTGCTTTTCCTTCAAAAACAAGGACATCTCTAAGTGACCCCAAACTTTTGAACGGTAGTGTACTTAGCTAGCGAATGCAGCTTAGCCTACTGAAACACCCAGCTCAAATCAGAGAGAGATGCTATGTTACCTAGCTGGCTATGGCTATCCAACACGGAAACTCTTCCAGGTCAAGGTAAGCTTTTGGTTTTATTAATTCATTGCCACCAGGGCCTACCGGTGTAACTGCTAAACTGCTTGCTAACTGTACACTGTACATGATTGTAGCGGGTTTACTAATGCATTAGTTCTAGTAGCTATGTTGACTTGACGTTAGCTAATATGGTGACAACTATGTAGGCTGTGAGTAAGGGTTAGCGGTTGTGATATGAAGGTTTAGCTTGGAAAGGTTTTTTCGACTGGTCAGAGAGCTGATGTGTTCTGCACTGAAATCCACAAGCAAAGGGAAAAGGTGAGAGGAGGAGAGTGCATAGATGCGATATGGAATTATCAAGCGATTAAAGGGATCATGCTGTTTGTATATGGCTGTTATGAAAGTGACCTGTGTTTGCATGTGAACAAGGGTGTATTCTTTCTGCTGATTCTGTTGAAAAGAGTTTCTTAAATGGAAGCAAACAGAATGAAACGGGGATAAACACACCTGAATTTGTCCAATAGAACTCTCGTTTGCAACTGTTGGACTAATGATTACACCATAGATCAGCTAGATGCAGGCAAGATTATGTCAATGTCTGTCACCTTGATTACTCAAATTTGCACCTAAATTATAAACTTTCATACATAGGCTAGGTTGTAGCAATCTTATGATGGGTATAAGGAACATTTGAGTCATGTAGTAGCCTAAACCTATCGATGTTACATTGAGCTGGGTGAATGGAATATGAATGGCAGTCATCCAATATGCTGTAGTAGAAATAAGGCCATGCTCATCAAAAATGTTATATCGTCCTCCCTCATCTTAAACGGCACTGGCCACCACTGCTGTGCATGGTTATTAGGGTTAATGAAGTGTCATGGACGTGGGCATTAAACCACCGCTGTGCTGCTGCCCATTTACATCAACACATGAAACAATATCAGTAGGAAATCATATTTTCTCTAAAATCAACACTTAAATTAACCATAAGTTTTCCGTGAGCAAAAAAATGTGACAAGTGTAATATTTTACCCTACAGCACTTGCTGTAGCCAAACAGTGTAACATTTCTATAATGTCAATCTCAAATCAAAAATAAATTTTTATTGGTCACATGCACCTAATACAACAGGTGTAGTAGACCTTACAACGAAATGCTTACTTACTAGCCCCCAACCAACAATGCAGTTTAAAAAAAACAAATAATAAGAGACAAAAGTAACAAGTAATTAAAGTGCAGCAGTAAAACAACAATAGCGAGACTATAAACAGGGTACCTGTACCAGGTACCTGTTACGCTCGACTTCGGATGATAAATGAGAGGACCAAGGTGCAGCGTGGTAGGCGTACATTCGCTCTTTATTTGAAAACGTAACACCGGGAAAAAACAATGAACATAAACCGAACGTAAAGCTTGTCATGCCTAAAGCAACAAACAAAGACGAAAGTGCACAATTCTGTAAGGAAAAATAAACTATACAGAAAATAAGATCCCACAAAACCAAAAAGGAAAATTACAACTTCTATATGATCCCCAATCAGAGACAACGATAGACAGCTTCCTCTGATTGGGAACCATACTCAGCCAAAAAACACAAAGAAATAGAAAACATAGATTTTCCCACCCAAGTCACAGCCTGACCTAACTACACATAGAGAATAATAAGGATCTCTAAGGTCAGTACCGGTACAGAGTCAATGTGAGGGGGCACTGGTTAGTTTGTGGTAGTACGTACATGTAGGTAGAGTTATTGAAGTGACTACGCATAGATGACAACAACAGAGAGTAGCATGGTGTAAAGAGGGTGGGGGGGGGCAATTAGTCTGGGTAGGTGTTTGATTAGATGTTCAGGAGTCTTATGGCTTGGGGGTAGAAGCTGTTTCGAAGCCTATTGGACCTAGACTTGGAGCTCCGGTACCGCTTGCCATGCGGTATACAGTATGTTGCACGAAACTACTTCACAGGAGAAAAACATGTGGAACATGTGAACTTTCAAATCAAATCAAATTTTATTGCTCACATACACATGGTTAGCATATGTTATTGCGAGTGCAACGAATTGCTTGTGCTTCTAGTTCCGACAGTGCTGCAATATCTAAACATGTAATCTAACAGCTCAACAACAACTACCTAATACACACAAATCTAAGCAAATGAATGGAATAGAAATATATACTGTACATATAAATATATGGATGAGCAATGACAGAGCGGCATAGGCAAGATGCAATAGATGGTATAAAATACAGTATATACTTATGAGATGAGTAATGCAAGATATTTAAACATTATTAAAGTGGCATTATTAAGGTGACTAGTCATCCGTTTATTAAAGTGGCCAATGATTTCAAGTCTATATATAGGCAGAAGCCTCTCTGCGTTAGGGATGGCTGTTCAACAGTCTGATGGCCTTGAGAAAGAAGTGGTTTCTCAGTCTCTCAGTCCCAGCTTTGATGCATCTGTAACCCCACATATGCTCTCTCTAATTCTCTCTTTCTTTATCTCTCTCGGAGCACCTGAGCCCTAGGACATTGCCCCAGGACTACCTGACATGATGACTCCTTGCTGTCCCCAGTCCACCTGGCCGTGCTGCTGCTCCAGTTTCAACTGTTCTGCCTTATTATTATTCGACCATGCTGGTCATTTATGAACATTTGAACACCTTGGCCATGTTCTGTTATAATCTCCACCCGGCACAGCCAGAAGAGGACTGGCCACCCCACATATGCTCTCTCTAATTCTCTCTTTCTTTCTCTCTCTCGGAGGACCTGAGCCCTAGGACCATGCCCCAGGACTACCTGACATGATGACTCCTTGCTGTCCCCAGTCCACCTGACCGTGCTGCTGCTCCAGTTTCAACTGTTCTGCCTTATTATTATTCGACCACCCGGCACAGCCAGAAGAGGACTGGCCACCCCACATAGCCTGGTTCCTCTCTAGGTTTCTTCCTAGGTTTTGGCCTTTCTAGGGAGTTTTTCCTAGCCACCGTGCTTCTACACCTGCATTGCTTGCTGTTTGGGGTTTTAGGCTGGGTTTCTGTACATCACTTTGAGATATCAGCTGATGTACGAAGGGCTATATAAATAAATTTGATTTGATTTGTACTGACCTCACCTTCTGAATGGTAGCGGGGTGAATAGGCAGTGGCTCGGGTGGTTGTTGTCCTTGCTGATCTTTTTGGCCTTCCTGTGACATCGGGTGCTGTAGGTGTCCTGGATTGCAGGTAGTTTGCCCCCGGTGATGCGTTGTGCAGACCGCACCACCCTCTGGAGAGCCTTAGTTGTGGGCAGTGCAGTTGCTGTACCAGGCGGTGATGCAGCTTGACAGGATGCTCTCAATTGTGCAGCTGTAAAAGTTTGTGAGTGTTTAGGTGACAAGCCAAATTTCTTCAGCCTCCTGCGGTTGAAGAGGCGCTGTTGTGCCTTCTTCACCACACTTGTCTGTGTGGGTGGACCATTTCAGTTTGTCAGTGAATTGTACGCCGAGGAACTTTCCACCTTCTCTACTGCTGTCCCGTCTATGTGGATATGGGGGGTGCTCCCTCTGCTGTTTCCTGAAGCCCACGATCATCTCCTTTGTTTTGTTGATGTTGATTGAGAGGTCTTTTTGCTGACACCACACTCCGTGTGCCCTCACCTCCTCCCTGTAGCCTGTCTCATCATTGTTAGTAATCAAGCCTACTACTGTAGTGTCATCTGCAAACTTGATGATTGAGCTGGAGGCGTGCAAGGCCACGCAGTCATGGGTGAACAGGGCGTACAGAAGGGGGCTGAGCACGCACCCTTGTGGGGCCCCAGTGTTGAGCAGCGAAGTGGAGATGTTGTTTCCTACCTTCAGCACCTGAGGCGGCCCGTCAGGAAGTCCAGGACCCAATTGCACAGGGAGGGGTTGAGACCCAGGGCCTCTAGCTTAATGATGAGCTTTGAGGGTACTACGGTGTTGAATGCTGAGCTATTGTCAATGAACAGCATTCTTACATAGGCATTCCTCTTGTCCAGATGGGATAGGGCAGTGTTCTGTGTGATGGCGATTGCATCGTCTGTAGACCTATTGGGGCGGTAAGCAAATTGAAGTGGGTCTAGGGTGACAGGTAAGGTGGAGGTGATATGATCCTTGACAAGCCTCTCAAAGCACTCACTTCATGATGACAGAAGTGAGTGCTACGGGCGATAGTCATTTATTTCAGTTACCTTTGCCTTCTTGGGTACAGGAACAATGGTGGCCATCTTGAAGTATGTGGGAACAACAGACTGGGATAGGGAGAGATTGAATATGTCTGGAAACACACCAGCCAGCTGGTCTGCGCATGCTCTGAGGACGCGCTTAGGAATGCCATCTGGGCTGGCAACCTTGCAAGGGTTAACACATTTAAATATCTTACTCTGAAAAGGAGAGCCCACAGACCTTGGTAGCAGACCACGTCGGTGGCACTGTATTATCCTCAAAGTGGGTAAGGAAGATGTTTAGTTTGTCTGGAAGCAAGACGTTGGTGTCCGTGAAGTGTCTGGTTTTCTTTTTGTAGTCCGTGATTGTCTGTAGACCCTGCCACATAAGTCTCGTGTCTGAGCCGTTGAATTGCGACTCCACTTTGTCTCTATACTGACATTTCACTTGTTTGATTGCCTTGTGGAGGGAATAACTACACTGTTTGTATTCGGCCATAATCCATGTCATCTTTCCATTGTCAAATGCAGTGGTTCGCACTTTGAGTTTTGCAAGAAAGCCGCCATCTATCCACGGTTTCTGGTTAGGGTAAGTTTTAAATGTCAAGGTGGGTACAACATCTCCTATGCACTTCCTTATAAAAACTCACTCACCGAATCAGTGTTTATGTCGATATTATCTGAGGCTACCCGGATTATCTACACTGTATGCTTGTGTGCCATCTGTAAGTACAAATAAAATTGTTAAATTACAAGTCTAATAGCCACGGAAAAAGCCAGGAACCTTCCCACTAGCCATGATCGGCTGAGATAAAGGATGGGTTGGACATACTGCCAGATGAGTCCAGATTGGTCTGCCAACCCATCCGCTACCTCCCTCTGGTCAGAAGAAACACAAACAAATATCACAAGTCCACAACAGGTGCACCCAGCTCCTTTCCCACACACCCTGAAATCACAAATGGATCTGCCAAAAGGCAAAGATCCACTTCTCCAAAAATGTCACTCCTACTGGACCAAACATATCTTCATCATAACTAGGTCCATCAATGCAAGGCTCAAACTCCTCACAACACTTTCTTCCCCTTCTATTTCACCTCCTGAACTAAAACTGGCAACCAGCTAACTCTGTTTGAACATTGTTATTGCTAGCTTCAACAGATTCAAACCCATCCGCTACCTCCCTCAATCTTTTCAACCTCCTTTCTCTGTCCCTCCATCCTCCTCCCTTATCCAATTACCCAACTCCTTCTGAAAATATTAAACTTTTCCAAGCCCAAATCTATTTTTATCCTCTTCGAAAGACATGCTAAGCTCTGTAATCCCTACACTTCATACTTTTCTCTTTAGATTTGGTTATGTTGTGTATGACAGGTTCAAATCATTCTCTTCCTGTTATGGGATGATTCCAAAATGACAACCTATTTGCGTCTTCTTCTGTGATTTTTAGATAGCGGTTTGCAATGAAAAGGTGCATTACCGCCACCAACTGGACTGGAGTGTAAGTCCTTTACACTTTGTGATACAAAAACAGGAAAAAGAGAAAATGAAGAAAAGTGCCCTGCCAACTAACCCTAGACTCATTAAAAACCCACCACCCCATTCCACTACTTTGGCCTTACCTGATCCCACACCAGGTCAACGGCCTGGGAGGACGGGACACTACCATTCAACACACCCTGTAACTCGTCTGCAGTATAATCTCATAAACCAAAGTACTTCTCTGCAGCTGCCATCACAACACCTTTTCTGTGAATTATGTTCCATTTCTACAGTACAGTTGGTAACCATGGCATTGAATGCTAAAAAGTCAATCTTACTGAAGCACATTTCATTCGTAGGCCTATCACTTTGTACTGGCAAAATACTTTTACTATTCACCGGGAACCTCTTAGGATCCCTCACCCTTTACCCGGCAGGGTAGCCTAGTGGTTAGAGCGTTGGACTAGTAACCGGAAGGTTGCAAGTTCAAGTTCAAATCCCCGAGCTGATAAGGTACAAATCTGTCGTTCTGCCCCTGAACAGGCAGTTAACCCACTGTTCCTAGGCCGTCATTGAAAATAAGAATTCGTTCTTAACTGACTTGCCTAGTTAAATAAAGGTAAAATAAATAAATAAATAAAATCCTCTACTTTCTTCACTGCCTAAGCATACAACACCTTCTGTACAACTCTGACTATGGTAACCTCAACCTGCCTCTCTCGCACTGGACACTTCTGTATAGGGAGTAGGGCACTATATAGGGAGCAGGATACCATTTGGTATGCACACAGCTCTGTTAAGAACCTATTTCAGGCCTGGTCTGTGCTGCTCTCTCTCTCTTTAAGAGAAGACATGGGGAAATCATGGCCGACATGACTTTGGCAAGTTGTACCAGCTTTTTAGCGAAGAACAGATGCGTGTCTAATGAACGGGTGACTCTCTCATCAATTATGTACTGTTTTTCCACCTGCTAGCAAATTAATGAGAAATAGAGAACCATTTAGGGTGCGGGGTCTTGGGTGACATAAACCCTCCAATAATGGCCATATGAATAGCATGGCAGATCGTCAGAGGGAAAACACCGGGCGGAATTAGGGAGGTTTAATTGCAACATAATTAGGCCAATACAACGCTGATAGGACTTTCCAAGCTGGCATCTGGCTGAGCTGCCAGTTAAGGTAAATGTTCACCAGACCAAATACATGGAGAGACCATCAGACCATGAAACAGGAGTGGGAAATAGATCAATATGTGATTAGCCAATAGTTCTTAGTTAATTTCAATGAATGGGTTTTAATTTCAATTTAAAATCTAATTTGATCTTTTTAGAAAGTGATTACCTGGCGAGGGGATATTTGGCGAGGGCATGAACTGAAGTTGTCCGAAATTCTTCGACACTGTATATCTCCATTAATATATTATTAATATCTACATTTCCGGTAGAAATGGACCATCTACATTTCCTGCTTGTAAGCAAACCACAATATCCAGAATTCATAGTGATTTCAGGATGTAGTACAGCCCCTGTCAAGATGGTTCCAGTTGAGAATGAGAGTCAACAGGTAGCTAATGTTCCTTACGGGACCAGCCACTCTTTAGTAGAACATCAGATTGCGAAGAACTATTAAACAACTGTAAAGTTTATTCATGGTATGGTGTTCAGTAACTGGATGTGAAAACCTCAAGCAAGCACAGGCTGCTGAGGTAACATTCCATTGGTTACTTTGCAAGCTAACGATAGCTACGTTAGATTTCGTTAGCTACAGCCCGCCGGACCGTATCTAACCGTTAACTAGCGAACTACTGCAAGTGACTGGCCTGTGTGTTCTATTTACAGAGTCCAATCCCATCAACATCTGCAGCACCAGGAACTAGTCTAAATCATCTTTGACTGCACAATGCTGGCAAGAGCCAAAGTGTATAGTCTATGAGTCCAAGGTCAATGGAGCTCATGAAGTTCTGCCAGACCAGCTGAAGAACATTCAGGACCCTGCCTAAAACATTCTGCCAACATAATATCCACATTCAGTTAGACTGATGTTGTAGGTGTCACGCCTGCTCCTGCTCCCCCTCTCTGGCGCTCAAGAGCCATCATTACACACACCTGTCACCATTTGATACACGTACAGTGCCTTGCGAAAGTATTCGGCCCCCTTGAACTTTGCGACCTTTTGCCACATTTCAGGATTCAAACATAAATATATAAAACTGTATTTTTTTGTGAAGAATCAACAACAAGTGGGACACAATCATGAAGTGGAACAACATTTATTGGATATTTCAAACTTTTTTAACAAATCAAAAACTGAAAAATTGGGCGTGCAAAATTATTCAGCCCCTTTACTTTCAGTGCAGCAAACTCTCTCCAGAAGTTCAGTGAGGATCTCTGAATGATCCAATGTTGACCTAAATGACTAATGATGATAAATACAATCCACCTGTGTGTAATCAAGTCTCTGTATAAATGCACCTGCACTGTGATAGTGATAGCAATCTCGGATAGACGGTGCACGGTAACATAGCTCCCCGTGAACCTGTGAAACTAATACCGACCCCGTTTTGATAAGCCTGCCTTTCGCGGGTGGGAACACAATTGGAAAAGGAAGCAGGACTCCCGTCAGTCTGTAGTCTTTACAAGGCCTGGGAAAATGAGTCAACCTAGATACGTTGCAATGTCGTGGCACATAGCAATGGCTCCATTGAACAAGGACAACCATGGCTCTACTGTCCAATGGCTCCATTGAACAAGGACAACCATGGCTCTATTGTCCAATGGCTCTATTGAACAAGGACAACCATATCTACTCACTTCTAGCGTGATCGTGCAATCGGTGAAACACAAAGCCCACAATAATTGCTACAAAACAGGACTCCATTCATTTTGCGGTCTCCCACCGCATAAATAAAAGAATACCTCTATGGTACCTAATTATGTCTGAAACACCTCTCGTCAGTCATAACTATGTAGGGATACTGGAAAAACACCCCAAATAGTGTCTAGTGGTGAAGTTTCCCTTTTAAACTGGAGACAGAGTAACTCATAATTAGAATTAAACACACCGTTGCTGCATTCAAGGGGACAGGGCAGTGATGATGAGAGGGAGGGAATGAGAAAGGGAAAAGGAGAGAGAAAAGTTATTAGAAAGAGAGAAGGGGGGAAAGGGAGAGAGAGCAGAATAGGTATGAAAGAGAGAAGAGGAGGGAGGGAATGGAAAGGTAATGAGAGAACGGGAGAGGGAGGGAGGGATAGATAGATAGAGGGAGAGAGAGATATAGGGAGAGGGGGAGGAAAGCGAGAGAGAAACTGGGTTGAACTAAGTAAACAAATTATGTTTTATTGGAGGAAAGAACGAGAGCGTGACAGGGAGAAAATAGAAGTCAGAGGGAGATCAAAACCTGGCCTGCCATAATGTGTTCTTGTCCCCCTAGGGAGCGGGTTTAACCAGATCTGATCCTGACTGGATCTCAATGGGTTTTTGATGTTTCTACACAACCTTGGATTGCATGGACATGGCACATATCTGATCACAGCATGTGTAGAATAGTTGGTGGGTTGGTGTGTGTGTGTGTAAGTGAAAGTGCAGAATTGTGGGCCTGAATAGCATTCTAATTCTAATTTGAAGCTCAGATGGTAGAGCATGAGGCTTGTAACGTCAGGGTTGTGCGTTCGATTCCTGGACCACCCATATGTAAAATGTAGGCACGCATGACAGGAAGTCGCTTTGAATACAAGCGTCTGGTAAATTAAATGTATTTTTATATTATATTATTGACTAGAGAGGGGAACCAACCAATCGACTCTGAGGACAGTCTGAGGACAAACAATATAATTTGCATGGATCAGTCAATGGACCATTTTGATATGTTCATACACAATAACCTTACAGACTATATACTGTATGCAATCCTATCACCACTGTTCTCATGTTGCTGTTCTCTGACTATAATTAGTGAATGGAAGTATTTCATTCACTATTTCAATCAACTTAGTTGTCAGATCACAAAAGACCATTCTTAATAATTAACAGAGAAGATATTATACCAGTAGAACTGAACAGAGGGCAAGATTATGAAGCTTTTGACAGTTACCACTGTTCATTTAGTCAGCAAATTGAATCAGTAATGTGAATATCCTCTGAGAAACACTAGAGGATGCTGAGTGTTACATTTTCCAGACAGAGATGTAAATTAGATGCATCCATTAATTGATTCATTGATTTCTTCTTAGAACAACTGGGATATTGTCATCTAGTGCATTTTGTAATTAACATCACTGTTTCAATACTTTGCGATGCCATGCTAGATCCTCCTCCAGTCACATAAAGAACAGAGTGTGACCTTAAAAAGTGGTCAAAGGTCAAATAGAAGAGTGGTTGTTGAGAGGCAACAACCATGTAACCTCTGCCATGTAAACAACCGATGACATACTCCAACATTACATGAGAGGGAGAAATGTTCAACCTGTCACGCCCTGATCTGTTTCACCTGTCCTTGTGCTTGTCTCCACCCCCCTCCAGGTGTCGCCCATCTTCCCAACAGATACTCTGGGTATTTATACCTGTCTTTTCTGTCTGTCTGTGCCAATTCGTCTTGTTTGTTCAAGCCTACCAGCGGGTTGTCTCAGCGCCTGCTTTTTCCAGTCTCTCTTTTCTCGACCTCCTGGTTTTGACCCTTGCCTGTGCTGACTCCGAGCCCGCCTGCCTGACCACTCTGCCTGCCGTCCTGTACCTTTGCCCCTACTCTGGATTGCCGACCTCTGCCTGACCTGACCCCTGGGCCTGTCTGCCATCCTGTACCCTGACCCACTACTCTGCATTATCGACCCCTGCCTGCCTTGACCTGTCGTTTGCCTGCCCCAGTTGTTACAATTTTTATTTTTTTATTTTTTTTTTATTTCACCTTTATTTAACCAGGTAGGCTAGTTGAGAACAAGTTCTCATTTGCAACTGCGACCTGGCCAAGATAAGGCATAGCAGTGTGAACAGACAACACAGAGTTACACATGGAGTAAACAATTAACAAGTCAATAACACAGTAGAAAAAAGGGGAGTCTATATATACATTGTGTGCAAAAGGCATGAGAAGGTAGGCAAATAATTACAATTATGCAGATTAACACTGGAGTGATAAATGATCAGATGGTTATGTACAGGTAGAGATTGGTGTGCAAAAGAGCAGAAAAATAAAAATAAATAAATAAAAACAGTATGGGGATGAGGTAGGTGAAAATGGGTGGGCTATTTACCAATAGACTATGTACAGCTGCAGCGATCGGTTAGCTGCTCGGATAGCAGATGTTTGAAGTTGGTGAGGGAGATAAAAGTCTCCAACTTCAGCGATTTTTGCAATTCGTTCCAGTCACAGGCAGCAGAGAACTGGAACGAAAGGCGGCCAAATGAGGTGTTGGCTTTAGGGATGATCAGTGAGATACACCTGCTGGAGCGCGTGCTACGGATGGGTGTTGCCATCGTAACCAGTGAACTGAGATAAGGCGGAGCTTTACCTAGCATGGACTTGTAGATGACCTGGAGCCAGTGGGTCTGGCGACGAATATGTAGCGAGGGCCAGCCGACTAGAGCATACAAGTTGCAGTGGTGGGTGGTATAAGGTGCTTTGGTGACAAAACGGATGGCACTGTGATAAACTGCATCCAGTTTGCTGAGTAGAGTGTTGGAAGCAATTTTGTAGATGACGTCGCCGAAGTCGAGGATCGGTAGGATAGTCAGTTTTACTAGGGTAAGTTTGGCGGCGTGAGTGAAGGAGGCTTTGTTGCGGAATAGAAAGCCGACTCTTGATTTGATTTTCGATTGGAGATGTTGGATATGGGTCTGGAAGGAGAGTTTAGAGTCTAGCCAGACACCTAGGTACTTATAGATGTCCACATATTCAAGGTCGGAACCATCCAGGGTGGTGATGCTGGTCAGGCGTGCGGGTGCAGGCAGCGAACGGTTGAAAAGCATGCATTTGGTTTTACTAGCGTTTAAGAGCAGTTGGAGGCCACGGAAGGAGTGCTGTATGGCATTGAAGCTCGTTTGGAGGTTAGATAGCACAGTGTCCAAGGACGGGCCGGAAGTATATAGAATGGTGTCGTCTGCGTAGAGGTGGATCAGGGAATCGCCCGCAGCATGAGAAACATCATTGATATATACAGAGAAAAGAGTCGGCCCGAGAATTGAACCCTGTGGCACCCCCATAGAGACTGCCAGAGGACCGGACAGCATGCCCTCCGATTTGACACACTGAACTCTGTCTGCAAAGTAATTGGTGAACCAGGCAAGGCAGTCATCCGAAAAACCGAGGCTACTGAGTCTGCCGATAAGAATACGGTGATTGACAGAGTCGAAAGCCTTGGCAAGGTCTATGAAGACGGCTGCACAGTACTGTCTTTTATCGATGGCGGTTATGATATCGTTTAGTACCTTGAGCGTGGCTGAGGTACAATAAACATTGTTACTTCTACACAGTCTGCACTTGGGTCTTACCTGACACATGATACACCCAGAGAGTTATTTGTAGAATCTTTGAGACTGTGAAAGGTTCTTTATAGAACTATTATCCACAAAAATTCTATAAATAACCATTAAGGGTTCTAAACAGCACCAGAACAGGTTGTAACCATAGCAGAGCCTTTTTTTAATAGTTCTTAAAACCTCTACAGCACATATGTCAGAGTCAAGGCCCGCGGGCCACATCCGGCCCGCAAGAAGGTTTTTTACGGCCCCTGGGATGATCTTGATTTATTATTAGAACCGGCCCGCAGCAAGCCGGCAGCCCGCAGATCTTTTACACGCACCAATACTACATTTCCCACAATGCAAAGGTGACGCACCGAGCAGTAGGCTGCTTCATTTCAATATTTATTGGCACAGCAGTCGTCAGCATCACAGTAAAATTAACTTTCAGATACCCATCAAAAATGGCAAAACGGAAGGTGGATACTGAGAACCGGGGGTTTCAAACAAGGTGGGAGTCGGAGTATATGTTCACGAAGGTAGCTGGAAAACCTGTGTGTCTTCTGTGTGGAGAAAGTGTGGCGGTACTGAAAGAGTATAATCTGAGACGACATTATGAAACGAAACACGCGGACAAAAACAAGAATATGGACATGGAACAAAGGCTACAAAAGGCAGAGGAATTAAAACGAGGCCTCAAATCTCGACAGGCTCTGTTCAAAAAAGCCAAATCACAAGGCCAGGCTGCTGTCAAGGCCAGTTTTATTTTGGCAGAAGAGATCGCTAAATCAGCCCGGCCATTTACGGAGGGGGATTTCATCAAAAACTGCATGATTAAAGTTTGTGACGAAGTTTGCCCAGAAAAAAGGCAACTCTTTTTAAATGTGAGTCTGAGCAGAAACACCATTGCCGAGAGAGTAGACCAGTTGTCCATCAATCTAAAAGAGCAGCTTGTGAAAAAGGGAAAAGATTTTATTGCATATTCCTTGGCTGTGGATGAGAGCACCGACATTTCTGACATTGCCCAGTTGTCAATTTTCATCCGCGGAGTGGACTCCAACCTAAGCGTGACAGAGGAGTTTTTGGCTTTACGTCCTATGCATGGCACAACTACGGGGCATGATTTGTATGAAGAGGTGTCAAGATGTGTAAATGAGATGGAGCTGCCTTGGGAAAAACTCGTGGGTTTGACAACCGACGGAGCACCTGCGATGTGTGGACACAGGAGCGGACTGGTGGCGAAGATACGGGAAAAGATGCAAGAGGAAAACGCGACAGGTGAGCTGACAGCTTATCATTGTATCATACACCAGGAAGCGTTGTGCGGTAAAGCCTTGAAAATGGAGCATGTAATGAGCATCATCACGCGCACAGTTAACTTTATCAGAGCCAAAGGTTTGAATCACCGCCAGTTCAAGGCATTTCTGACGGAGTTAGAAACGGAGCATGGTGATTTGCCTTATCACACAGAGGTGCGATGGCTAAGCCAGGGAAAGGTGCTTCAAAGATGTTTCGAGCTTCGTGAGGAGATTTGTCTGTTCTTGGACAGCAAAGGGAAAGACACAACACAACTCCGAGACGAAATGTTTCTGTGTGAAATGGCTTTTCTGTGTGACATTACGAGTCATCTGAATGCAATAAACTTGCAGCTGCAGGGTCGGGATCGTGTCATCTCTGATATGTACAGTACAGTGAAGGCATTTAAAACCAAACTGACTCTGTGGGAGACGCAGATGCGGAAAGAAAATTTGAGCCACTTTCCCAGCTGCCAGACCATGAAAGAGAAGCTCTCTACCAGTGCGTTCCCGAGCACACAGTTGGCTGATAAAATAGGTATGCTTGCCGCTGACTTTCGACGCCGATTTGCTGACTTTGAAGCACAAAAAAGCAGGTTGGAACTGCTCGGTAACCCATTTGCTGTTGACGTGGAAAGCTCACCACCAAACCTCCAAATGGAGTTGATTGACCTCCAATGCAATGATGCACTGAGGGCAAAATATGCGGCAGTGGGTGCTGCGGAGTTCGCCCGTTTCCTCCCCGGCACAATGCCCCAGCTGCGCATCCAGGCTGCTCAAACGTTGTCTATGTTTGGCAGCACATACCTGTGTGAACAACTGTTTTCTTTGATGAACCTGAACAAAACATCACACAGAAGTCGACTTACTGCTGAACACCTCCACTCAATTCTGAGGATTTCTTCAGCTCAGAGCCTTACCCCGAACATTGATGAACTTGTGGAAAAGATGGGACACCACCAAGTATCACCCTCAACCTCAAACAAGTGAACATTACTGTGCAATCACATATTTAGAGTTTTTACTCAGTTCAAGTTTAAAAGTTAAAATTTAATATTTGTTTTCACTGCATGTTACTTCTCCTTAAACAAAGTGTTGTTTTTGATTAATAGATTTTTGCACTTTATTTTTTTGTATTTCAATCCAATTATATTTTAAAAATATTTCAGTTGAGTGGATGATAGAAAATTGCTATTATTGTTTTTTCTTTGAAGTAAATTTAGCCCACTTTTGCTAAAATAGAAAATATAGTCTACTGATTGAATACCGGTTTCTTTCATTTAATGTTCATGTTATGGGGATATTTATATAAAGGAAATTTGTCTTTTGTGTCTGTTGAAAATTAAAGATTACTGACAGAGCCATAAGAAAATATTGCTTTATTTATCTGATCATATTGTAATATATTTGTTAGGTTTTCAGTAGGTTCAATTAGGTTCACTAGACTATATGCGTCATTTAAAAATTTTTCAATGAACATTCGAACAGTCCGGCCCTCGTCTTGTAGCTGATTTTTTTATTTGGCCCTCCGTCCATTTGACTTTGACACCCCTGCTCTACAGGATCGCTGTCCTGTGTTAAATATCTACAACAAAGCTTTCTTAGTGTCCAACAAGCTTTCTCCACCCTTAACCTTGTTCTGAACACCTCCAAAACAAAGGTCATGTGGTTTGGTAAGAAGAATGCCCTTCTCCCCACAGGTGTGATGACTACCTCTGAGAGTTTAGAGCTTGAGGTAGTCACCTCATACAAGTACTTATGTATGGCTAGACAGTACACTGTCCTTCTCTCAGCACATATCAAAGCTGCAGGCTAAAGTTAAATCTAGACTTGGTTTCCTCTATCGTAATCGCTCCTCTTTCACCCCAGCTGCCAAACTAACCCTGATTCGGATGACCATCCTACCCATGGTAGATTACGGAGACATCATTTATAGATTGCAGGTAAGGGTGATCTCGAGCGGCTAGATGTTCTTTACCATTCGGCCATCAGATTTTCCACCAATGCTCCTTATAGGATACACCACTGCACTCTATACTCCTCTGTAAACTGGCCATCTCTGTATACCCATCGCAAGACCCACTGGTTGATGCTTATTTATAAAACCCTCTTAGGCCTCACTCCCCCCATCTGAGATATCTACTACAGCCCTCATCGTCCACATACAACATCCGTTCCGCCAGTCACATTCTGTTAAAGAGCCCCAAAGCACACACATCCCTGGGTCGCTCGTCTTTTCAGTTTGCTGCAGCAACAAACACTCAAACTGGACAGTTTTATATCAATCTCTTCATTCAATCATGGACACTCTTACTGACAGCTGTGGCTGCTTTGCGTGATGTATTGTTGTCTCTACTTTCTTGCCCTTTGTGCTGTTGTCTGTGCCCAATAATGTTTGTACCATGTTTTGTGCTGCTATCATGTGTTGCTATCATGTTGTTGTCATGTTGTGTTGCTAACATGCTGTGTTGTCATGTGTTGCCGCCTTGCTATGTTGTTATCTTAGGTCTCTCTTTATGTAGTGTTGTGTTGTATCTTTTGTTAATCCCAGCCCCTGTCCCCACAGAAGGCCTTTTGCCTTTTGGTAGGCCGTCATTGTAAATAAGAATTTGTTCTTAACTGACCATCCTAGTTAAATTATGGTTAAATAAAAAAAAAGGGGCATATCTGTGTAGTCTTTTGCCTAAATGTGCCTTTTGAAAAGATATACGATTGTTCATTGGATCAGTCTAAAACTTTGCAAATACACTTGTGCCATCTAGTGGCCAAAACCTACATTGCTCCTGTCCTAGAATAATACATTATGGCCCCTCTCTTGCATTTCAAAGATGGTACAATTTTATTTACAAAAGAAAGCATGTTTTTTTTCATTGTATCATATTTTACCAGATCTAATGTGTTATATTCTCCTACATTACTTTCACATTTCCACAAACTTCAAAGTGTTACTTTTTTGAATGGTATCAATAATATGCATATCCTTGCTTCAGATCCTGAGCTACAGGCAGTTAGATTTAGGTATGTAATTTTAGAGGAAAATTGAAAAAAAGGGTTGGATCCTTAAGGGGATTAGGAAAGGGTTCTTTATAGCACCATAAAGGTTCTGTTTAAAACTGTATGAGCATAGCTCTTATAGAGCCTTATTTGGCACAGAACCACCTGTTTTATTGTGTAGCAACATATAGTAATTTCATACAGCTTTGCTCTGGTGCATATATTATCTGATATGAATAAAAACAGTTAACCTGACTGATACAACTTCATCATGGTCAAACACAGAGAAATACATTATACCAAACTGATAATACCATAGACAGTTTTAGACACCTATTGATCCACTTCACTCAGCTCAACTCAGATGGGAATAGTGAAAAACCAACAGTGTGCTTACTGCTACAGCCATCAAAGACAGCTTAGAAGAAGCATCCAACAAGCTTAGATTGCTTTGGTCTCACAGTTGAAGAAAATCATGTGCACAGATCCTGTTATGTGCCTGCTAAAAATCCCTCCTATTCCCATCTGAGTTTCTGCTTTCAAGGTTGGTTAAACCACAAAATAGATCAACCCTACCAGTTTTAAAACATTCATACAAAGAACCACCGTGATAGCATTTTCCCGTCTAAGCAATAAAAGGATACCATTCTATCAGCATTCAGCATCCAAACCAACCAACAAAACCAACCAATCCCATTTTGATTTTTTTTCTGGATGAATTCAGATGCATTGCAAAGGTAAAGAAGGGTGACCTTGCACTGGGGCTTGTAATGTAGTATTCCAATATCTACCTACTGTAGGCGACCCGCTGGGGACGAGGTAACAGCAGCTCTCTGTCTCTCTCTCTCCTTCCTTTCTCAAACTGAAGTCACCAGCAAGGGAATTCAGTTAAAAAAAGGGATCTGGTTCCTGCGCTACTGCTGCTGCTGCTGAAACGAAACCTGCCTTTGATGTTCTCTATGCACAGTCCTGTGGGGAATCCAACCCTCTCTCTCCCTCTCCGCAATGAGCATCTGAGCACCACAACACAGCAGCCCACTGTGTACGGCCGGAATACAGGCTCGAAATAACAGTGGAGATACTAAGGAATCCTACAATCAATACAGTGTCCATATCAGGCAAATGTGTCAAAAGTCCAGTACTCACCATCTCTCCTGTTTACTTTGGCAAAGCCGGGTCCATGGCTGTTGGATAACTGTGATGAGCTTCTGAAGGAGGACTGGGGCAGGCTGGACACCAGTGGGCCATCACAGCTGTCTGTCAAGCAAACAGGGAAACACAAAGGACAGGGTTAGGTTTTACAATCACAGGTGATCTCTGAACTATTAGTAACGTTATTATTAGTACAGTATTTCCAAATGATTCAGAGGTGTAGTCTAAAACATCATCAGGGAGGAACCATGTTTAAAGCAATTTCAGAGACACTATTTTCCATTTTGTCACAATTTGATCACCATGTCGACCACCATTTCACACGCTGTTACTGCTCTCTGCCAGCAGCAATACTACGCACCAATGACACCATTGAAGTGATGCTAATAATAACTAAAATCACTAGAGTGCAGATCACATTGTTATGTTCCAACACCTTCACAAATGTGTGCATGAGTCCCATCCCTCTGGTCACACCACGTAATTTCAATGTATTTTTTATTTATCTGTTATTTTACCAGAGAAGTTGACTGAGAACACATTCTCATTTGCAGCAATGACCTGGGGAATAGTTACAGGGGAGAGGAGGGGGATGAATGAGCCAATTGTAAACTGGGGATTATTAGGTGACCGTGATAGTTTGAGGGCCATAATGGGAATTTAGCCAGGACACCGGGGTTAACACCCCTACTCTTACGATAAGTGCCATGGGATCTTTAATGACCTCAGAGAGTCAGGACACCTGTTTAACGTCCCTTCCGAAAGACGGCACCCTACACAGGGCAGTGTCCCCAATCACTGCCCTGGGGCATTGGGATATTATTTTTTTAGACCAGAAGAAAGAGTGCCTCCTACTGGCCCTCCAACACCACTTCCAGCAGCATCTGGTCTCCCATCCAGGAACTGACCAGGACCAACCCTGCTTAGCTTCAAATGCAAGCCAGCAGTGGTATGCAGGGTGGTATGCTAATGACTATGTGGAAATGTGGGTAATATTTGTTTGAGATGTTGACCAATGAGATTTCAACCTTTATTCACCCACTCAAAAAGACAGCCAGATGTTTGTTGAATGCTCAATGTGTTATCACTATGCTTTCAACGACCTAAAAGCACAACCAAATTCCAAATGGGAAAACAATGTCTGATTCGGGATTTAGGGCTCGATTCGCCAAAATTCTGCGCTATAGTGCGCCTGAAATGTAAAGGTAATATCCGATTGAGCTGACATATGGAGTGTTTGCAATGAATGCGGTCTCCACAAATGTGGGAACGTTGCCTTTAAATTTCAATCGCGCTATAGCGCTGAACTTTGGTGATACGGATTGAATCGAGCCCTTAGTTTTCATATACATGTGCTACCACTGCACTTTCAACCATTTAAAAGCACAAGTTCAAATGGGAATACAATGCCAGATATGTTGGATTTATACAACAACTTAATGTGTTATCATTGTGCTTCATCCAACAGTACAACAAAAAAAAACTGGATTGCACTTGAGAATACATTAAAAGTACATAGTGCAAGTGATCAACGTTGTTCGAGATTCTGTACAGATTATTATAGCAATTGTGAAGATCTCCACAGACCTGCGAACTTTTGCATGCTATCTCGAACATGTACACTTTCTACGATTACATAAGACGTTTACAGTATACTTAAAGTAACCTCAACATGTGGCCACGGATGTGTTTCTCATGTTAAGGTTGAATAAATACTTTTACATTTGTTTGAAAGATAGCCTTAACTTTAGGCTATTTACTGATGTACTGGGCCGTACTCACTACCCTCTGTAGTGCCTAGCGGTCAGAGGCCGAGCAGATGCCATACCAGGCAGTGATGCAAACCGTCAGGATGCTCTCGATGGTGCAGCTGTAGAACCTTTGAGGACCCATGCCAAATATTTTCAGTCTCTTGAGGGGGAATATGTTTTGTCGTGCCCTCTTCGCAACTGTCTTGGTGTGTTTGGAATTAACGTTAGCTAGCTAACAAGCCAGGAACAAACCAAAACTTTGTTAAGAAAGTTGCTTTTAGTTGCCTGGTTTTCTAGATTGACGTAAACTAAATTCATTTTTAAAACGGTTTATTGGTGTTCAAATACACCAGTTATGCTATTTTGGACCGTCAGGCTGCTGATATCATGCAATCTGTTGTTTTTGTGTTTATACTTCTTCACAACAACAATGATGTCACTGCAACAACTTTATACAGACATGTCGATAGACGTAGTATACATCAATCTTTAGTCTTGAAAACTGGTTGTTTAGTACACTACTGTACTCACTCTGTGAGTGCCCTCACATGTGAATCCTTAAAGAGATAGGTGGGGCTAAGGCTTAAGAGGGTGTGAACAATGTTGAATGGGTGTAGACAAAGAAGGGCTCTCCAGTAGGTGAACCAAAATATTCAAGGGCCATTTTCTGAAAAGTTGGATTACAAGTTTATCAACGTTCAAAGAATAATAACTTTCCCATTGTTCCTCAACTGTAGTGTATGATATACCATTTCCTAGCTCTGGGTCTCTACTTTTATCCAATGTAAAAAACACGATTTCAAATGTTGTTACATAAGACAGATTCGAGCCAGTCGGTCACAAATATGTAGAATTGCAGGAAATTAGATATAAAACTGCAACAAAAAAAGTTATGTACAGCAAACATATTTGTTTACCTTAATGTACGTACTTATTAAATTATAGTTTTCAAACCCAATGCTGAGTTAATGTGAGTTAATGTTTAGGGGCTAATTGTACAGCTAATAGTCTACGTTTTTGTAGATTGGTTGCTGTAGCTTCACTCACCTCAATCAATGTGATAATGGCTGAGGTAAGTTTTGCTTGTTTTTGCTGTTCTCCAAATAGCATTTTAGATGATGACATTTCAACTAGATAATGCTAGAAAAACCAGCTTGCCGAACCTCTTATCAGTAGTGCACACATGCTCTCCTCATGACCAAACTACATTCCCTGTCTCTCAATGACTAGATTAGGGTTGTTTGTTGAGTATTCAGTGTGAAAAGCTTTTCAATTATAGTGTTTTAGAGTGGGAAATGGGAAAGTGCACTCCAAAGAACAGAGCAGAGGAGTAAAAGCTAAGTTGAAAATCACTAATGAGAGTTCTCGTTGAAAACTACTTGACAGAAAGAGCAGAGCGTTTGAAAACACAAGAGCCATTTATCGGCGTTCAGAGTTTGGCATTTCAGTGCCGTTACCCACGTCTCTGACTGACTCTGTGATCAGTCGTGCACAGACGTCCGTTGTGCGGAGTCAGAAATTGTAGGTAAATGCTGAATATCTGGTTGTTTGCATCCATGATGGAAAACTCACCATCCCTTGTGCTAGAGCCACCTTCGCAAAAATATGCCTACTGCACCTCATTCCTTCAGCTAGCTCTATCCCAAAACAACACTTAACTACGAAGGTAATGTTTTGTTTTGTCTTAGAAACACAATATATGTAATAATTAGCTGGATTCTCTATAACGCTTCGCTACATAACACTACTTACTACCTTAGATAATGGGTGCGTCCCAATATGGCAGCCTATTCCCTATATAGTGCGCTATGGGCCCTGGTCAAAAGTCGTATAGGGAATAGAGTGCCAATTGCGATGCAGTCATTACCTCGTTCAAAGTAGTACTTCTCGGGGAGTGTCAGTGGCGTCAGAACCCACCAGAAGTGTTTAAATCACTATTGATACAGGACTGATCCTTGGCAGGAGCTCCAGCCGATAGAGTGAGACAGGCTACTGTACATCTACTGTGTCCCATTTCACATTTTGCTGGAATAACAATCTGCCCACAGTCAAGATGATGGAAATAGAGAGTGACTACTGATGAAGATGATGCATCACCTTCACAAGCAACAAATATAAAAACAGTATGGATAAGAAACCATACCCTTGGCAAGGCACTGGACTGAACTCCACGACTCCAAGAGTTCAGTCATATTCACTGTGTGTCTTTTGGATATGTAAAACAATTCAGACCATACTGCATTTGGCAGACATATACCCTAATGAGGGCCAATAAAATGCTTGTTTGTGGAATGGAATTAGGTCATGGAACACAAACAATTCAAACTAAAGCGCAGTACTCTGTTTTTCCGTTCTATTCTACACAACTTGGTTCCACTCTATTTTGACCCATGGGGCCTATAGTCTCAGTCTCCAGACAGATTGAAGAGCAGAACGATAACTACACACACCCAACCTAATGTGCCAGGGGTATTCAACCTGTAGTCCGCTGACCCCTACTGCAGGGGATCCGCAATGTATTTTTATTTTTTTCTCTAAAAGTACATTTTTCTTAAAATGCTTTTATAAATACAGAAAATTAATTTTGAATTACACTGACTGAGCGTTAGTCCCATGCTTCATGAGCTGAAATAAAATATCCCAGAAATGATCCATAAACACAAAAAAACTTTTTTTTTTAAATTTTCTTTACATCCCTGTTAGTGAGCATGTATCCTTTGCCAAGATAATCTATCCACCTGACAGGTGTGGCATACGAAGAAGCCAATTAAACAGCATGATCATTACACAGGTGCACCTTGTACTGGGAACAATAAAAGGCCACTCTAAAATGTGCAGTTTTGTCACACAACACAATGCCACAGATGTCTCAAGTTTTGAGGGAGGGTGAAATTGGTATGCTGACTGCAAGAATGTCCACCAGAGCTGTTGCCAGATAATTTTCTGTTCATTCCTCTACCTTAAGTCGCCTCCAACATTGTTTTAGAGAATATGTTCAACTGGCCTCAAAACAGAACGCCACGTGTATGGCGTTGTGTGTGCAAGCAGTTTGCTGATGTCAAAATGGTGAACAGAGTGCCCTGTGGTGGCGGTGGGGTTATGGTATGGGCAGGCATAAGCTACGGACAACAAACACAATTGCCCTTTATCGATGGCAATTTGAATGCACAGAGATACCATGACGAGATCCTGAGGCCCATTGTTGTGCCATTCATCCGCCACCTTTATGGCCCCATCTCGCAGGCTCTGTAGACAAATTCCTGGAAGCTGAAAATGGCCCAGTTCTTCCATCTGCATACTCGCCAGATGTGTCACCAATTGAGAAAGTTTGGGATACTCTGGATCGACGCGTACAACAGTGTGTTCCAGGTCCCGCGAATATCCAGCAACTTTGCACAGCCATTGAATAGGACTGGGACAACATTCCACAGGCCACAATTAACAGCTTGATCAACTCTATGCGAAGGACATGTGTGGCATTGCATGAGGCAAATGCTGGTCACACCAGATACTGACTGGTTTTCTGATCCACATCCCTACCTTTTTTTAAGGTATCTGTGACCAACATATCTGTATTCCCAGTCATGTGAAATCCATAGATAAGGGCCTAATGAATGTATTTCAATTGATTGATTTTCTTATATGAACTGTAAGTTTATATTTTTGTTCAGTATACACACCTACAGTAGAAAGGAGGAGAATATCTTCTTTCTAATGATTTTATTTCTCAACTGCTAATATTGAGAAAATTACCCTAATTGGAGCTAAATACACTCACTGGAGTACCTGACATAGGCTTTGAAAAAGCACCCGTGAGTACCAGTTGCTTCAAGTGCTGCTGGCTGCTGTTAAGCTTTCTTGACATGGACATACATTTTCCCAACAATTGGCTAACTATCATAACTCAAGGTGAGACCCAGATGCAGACACAGGGGGCAGATGGTTGGAGTCTTAGGTGTTTATTAATCCAAAGGGGTAGGCAAGAGAATGGTCGTGGACAGGCAAAAGGTCAAAACCAGATCGGAGTCCAGGAGGTACAGAGTGGCAGGCAGGCTCGAGGCCAAGGCAGGCAGAATGGTACAGAGTCCAGAAACAGGCAAGGGTCAAAACCAAGAGGACTAGAAAAAGGAGAAATAGCAAAAGCAGGAGAATGGGAAAAAAACGCTGGTTGACTTGGAAACATACAAGACGAACGAACTGGCACAGAGAGACAGAAAACACGGGGATAAATACACTGGGCAAAACAAGCAACACCTGAAGAGGGTGGAGACAATAACAAGGACAGGTGAAACAGATTAGGGTGTGACAGCTAACCTTTGTTTATCCAGCTAAACAGCGGTTATTAACAAAAATGTGTTAGGAGTTACATTTCTAGCTAATAGGCTATGTTAGAGTTAACACTTCCTCTTTCAATTATTATATCGGGAGGTAAAAATTATGAAAAACTATCTACCAAATGTTGATTAATTCTCCTTTCCAATATCATTCATCAGGTAATAAGATGTTTTGTACTTAAAAACAAATATATATACAGGGTTGCTGATATACCTGGGTGGGGGTCCCTGGGCAAAAAAAATGTGCAGACCCCTTTGTTAACTGAATGTAGTGACTTTTCAGGGGTGCTTCAGTAAATTAGCTTGTTCCTCTGGCAGGGAATGAATTGGCAAGATTGAGAGAGAGGGAGAGCCAGATTGTGCTTGTGGCCAGCTAGCACAATGTGGTTAGTAGTACTTGCATCTCAAATAGCACCCTATTCCCTATAGGCTCTTGTCAAAAGTAGTGCACTATATAGGGAAGAGAGTGCCATAGGACACATCCTATAACATTTGCACCGACTGCCACAGGAAGTAGAGCAGCTAGAAGCTTCTGTAGAGTGAAATACATGCATAACCAACCTCCACAGGGAAAGAAATGTCCAAATAATAAAAATGTACTTATTAGACCTTGTTTTACATATTGGCCCCAAAAGATACTCTACTGGTACATCTACAATAATACAAAATGCCAGAAGTTAATTTCGAAAAAAATACGTCTGAATATGGAACCGATGGAGGAAGTTTGTGAATGACTTCTGCTCTCCAAAGGGAAAAAGTTCACAAAAGTCAAGTTAGTCAAAAACATGGATAATCAACTTTAATCCCGTCTATGGCTTTTGAAGAAAAAAAAACTGAGTGACCAGTACCTTTCTCTGCAGCATGTTTGTGACCAGTTTGAAACGGCTAGCTAACTAGCGGTGCGCGCTAGTAGCGTTTAAATCGGAGACATCACTCACTCTGAGACCTTGAAGTACTGCAGTTGTTTCCCTTGCTTTGCAAAGACCGTGGCGTTTGTGGAGCGATAAGTAACCATGCTTATAGAGTGACTGTTGTCAATGTGTGCAGAGGGTCCCCGTTTCAAGCCCAGGTTGGGGCGAGGAGAGGGACTGTTACATGAGCACAGGATGGCTCTGCAGAAATAGTGGTGAGTGAGCATTAAATAATGTACTAATGGGCCTGCAAACTGCCTTGTAGTGTGATCTGTGAACTGTCATTGACTGCTATTACACAAAAGCAAGATCTGGCTCTCCAGAGCAAAACTATCCAATCATTGAGATGTTATGATAGCTGCAGCCTGTAATGGGGCATTATCAAGCCCCAATTCTCCAATCTGTAGTGGAACCCTGCTATGTTTCAGAGGTCATTTGCTTTGCAGCAGTTACGTGCACGCACATACACACACACACACACACACAAGGATAGCTGCACTAAACTACAGAAGCATAATCAGAGTGTCTGTAACTGTGAGCAAGCAAACAGGGCTCTCTCTCTCTCTCTCTCTCTCTGATGTTGTTGTTACTGGCACTAATAGACAGAAATGTTCGCTAGCTCTCCTCTAACTTCTCATTTACTGCTGCTCAGTCAGATACCTCTCCCAGCAGTCTCTCTGTCTCCCCCTCTCTCTCTCTCTCTCTCTCTCTCTCTCTCTCTCTCTCTCTCTCTCTCTCTGTCTCCCTCTCCCTCTCTCCCTTTCCTCTCTGGAAGCTGTCAAATGGCAAGCTGAAGCTCTGCTACTGCGCTAACAAACTGTGTTTGTGTGCGTGTGTGTGTGTACTGATGCGCTAACAAACTATGTTTGTGTGCGTGTGTGTGTGTACTGATGCGCTAACAAACTGTGTGTGTGTGTGTACTGATGCGCTAACAAACACAAAGAGAGAGGTGTTTGATCCTCATCGCTGTAGCCTCCAGCAAACACACCTGGCATCCTTGTGACGCCTCCTAACTTCAGCTTCCACCAAAATTATCCAGTTAAACAATGCAGCAAGACAATAGTTAACAATAGCTGACAATAGCTATCCACATCCATGGATAAACCATGCTCAGTTCACCAAACAAGCAATCTTCATCTTTGAAATGATATGAAAACAATAATAACACCATACTGTAGCACTAAGGTTGACCACAGCCAAGATAAATGTAATCAGAGAGGGCTACGATCAATGGGAGGATGATTTTTTTTTAAAACTCTTTATCCTGAATCTGTCAGTCTGCCAGTCTTAACTCTCTTTACAATACCACGCAGACACAGAGTTGAAACAAGCAGGCAGCAGCTGCAAGGCTGTCACTCACGTGATTGGGTTCAAACACATTTATTATTAGAGAACAGCCACACCAAGGAACATTCACTGACTGCAACACTTTGCCTTGCTATCATGCTAATGAAGATTACAGCAAAAATCATTCAGGTAACTTCCCTTATACTAATAGTCAGTAGCGGTGTGGGGGTAAAATCACTAGGGAAGCCAAGCCCTCCCCCCCTTTAAAACAATACCTGTTGATTCATATGCCTTGCAGCCGAGACAATAATAATAAATTCAACTACACCTTTGTTTTATCACAAAACCGGATAGCAACCTCTGTCCAGTGAAGTCCACAAAGCATATTGTGTGTAACAGACAGTTGCATGACCTACACAGCATGGTCAAGCAAGTTAATGTTTCCAACATTTTTGAACAACTAAGCAACTATTGATTTAGAACCACAGAGAGTTACTGCCAGTCACAAAGAAATCAGGAGCAGCCTCCACTATTCCACCATCATTTCAACATCATCAAATCACCTCTGCTTAGTCTAATACATTGACAACTAAAAGATACCAAAAACAATTGAGTCCAATCAACGTAAGCTAACTATGATCTGGCTGCCCATGGTTCTGATTTCTGTGTGTGTGCGTGTTCGTGCAAGTAGAAAAAGATGTTGACTCACCCTACTTGTAGAGAAATGCCAATGCCATCCTCCTCTCTTTCATGTTAACGAAACATGTTATTTGTTGTTGGCTAAAATGCTTGCTCCCTAGCCTAACTTTGATTCATGGGCAAAGTTAGCTAGTTAACATTAGCCTTCTACATCTAGCTACATGTTGAAACTCCATTCTCTCAGGCCAGGGGCACAACAATGTATGAATTAATGGTTGGATCAGAATCACAGTTATAATCATTAGCCAGTACGGAGAATTAAGTAAAACCACAAGTCCAAATCCCTATCTCCATCCATGTCTAATTTAGGAAAGGGATCATTTTAGCTAACTAGCTAGCTAGACACCGGAGGACAACAACACAACGAGACACAACAATTCAACAATGCAAGCTGGCTTGACACTTCCTTTGGTGCGCCAGGACCATTCACAGTTAATCTCGCTCAGTTTAGCTCAATGCTGATTGGCACATTTTTTAATACTTTTTTTATCAAGGGAGGCCAAATATTCGCTGGCTTCCCTTGCCTTCAATGCTACAGGAAGTAACAATGTCATACTCGTTTGGACCAGACAGCATCAGATAGATGGCCTACACATAGAGAGACAGAAGGGAGCTGTTTCGCTCACTCGGATGCTTTCTCCTGTGAGATACATTAATCCTCTTGGGAATTCAAGGAAAATTATAAAACATAAAGAGAGGGGAAGCCTGCCTTCCCTTGGCATCAATGAATACACACCACTGCTAATAGTTACCAAGAATGGGTAATCAAAAAGAAACTAAGATGCTCTATAACCCAGCAACGAGACTAAGGATTTGGCCCAGATGACACCCTTTTCCCTTTAGTGCCCTAGGCCCGGGTCAAAAGTAGTGCACTATTAAGAGAATAGGGTGCCATTTGGGAAACATACTAAGATGTTTTCAACCATTATTGCAGCCAGCTGGGTCCTGCCCTCCCTTCACCTCTACTCCTCTGTGATGGGCCTGGCTTAGACATGAAGAAGACATGAAGATACACCTGTCTTGTGATATATAGTCATTCTCCCACTACAGCGCTTACATTTGACATAAGCCTCCAATGTCCATCCTCTGCACTGTGGTCTGGTGTGTGGGTGAACAGTGTACTTTCTCCAGAGTGACCATAAAAGAAGTGACAGCTTTGATCCAGGTGATAGGTATAGGTCTATTCCACAGGACACACTATACCCGTGGTCACCAACCAGTCGATCCAAGGCATTCCTAGTCGATCACCAAGCATTTCTGTGGAAAAAACAACGATTCCTATTTATTTAATTGTTTTATTTTTTATTATTTAGCGCTGTTTTCATTGGCCCTTGCGCCTGGAAGGAAAGCGCATTTCATGTGCCTGAAGGTAGAACTCTGCCTATCCGGCAGATCCAGAGAGCAAATCAAGTGCACCTATAGGCCTAGTGCTGGTCAATCCGATAGCTCAGATCACTGTGTGTGCACAGTTTCCTCAAGCCGTTGACTGTAAAAAGAAACCTTGAATGCACAGCAAAGTTGATATTGTGAGATTTCAAAACTTTTAAAATCATAACAGGCGAGAGACTCAACGAATACAGTAAAGATGTCACTCCCTGACCTTAGATATTTCTGTTTTCTTTATATTTTGGTTAGGTCAGGATGTGACTAGGGTAGATACGCTAGTTTTTGTAATGTCTAGGGTTTTTGTATGTCTAGTGCTGTTGTAGGTCTAGGGCAGGGGTGTCAAAGTCAAATGGACGGAGGGCCAAATAAAAAAATCAGCTACAAGACGAGGGCCGGACTGTTCGAATGTTCATTGAAAAAATTTTAAATGACGCATATAGTCTAGTGAACCTAATTGAACCTACTGAAAACCTAACAAATATATTACAATATGATCAGATAAATAAAGCAATATTTTCTTATGGCTCTGTCAGTAATCTTTAATTTTCAACAGACACAAAAGACAAATTTCCTTTATATAAATATCCCCATAACATGAACATTAAATGAAAGAAACCGGTATTCAAGGCACCATCAGTAGACTATATTTTCTATTTTAGCAAAAGTGGGCTAAATTTACTTCAAAGAAAAAACAATAATAGCAATTTTCTATCATCCACTCAACTGAAATATTTTTAAAATATAATTGGATTGAAATACAAAAAAATAAAGTGCAAAAATCTATTAATCAAAAACAACACTTTGTTTAAGGAGAAGTAACATGCAGTGAAAACAAATATTACATTTTAACTTTTAAACTTGAACTGAGTAAAAACTCTAAATATGTGATTGCACAGTAATGTTCACTTGTTTGAGGTTGAGGGTGATACTTGGTGGTGTCCCATCTTTTCCACAAGTTCATCAATGTTCGGGGTAAGGCTCTGAGCTGAAGAAATCCTCAGAATTGAGTGGAGGTGTTCAGCAGTAAGTCGACTTCTGTGTGATGTTTTGTTCAGGTTCATCAAAGAAAACAGTTGTTCACACAGGTATGTGCTGCCAAACATAGACAACGTTTGAGCAGCCTGGATGCGCAGCTGGGGCATTGTGCCGGGGAGGAAACGGGCAAACTCCGCAGCACCCACTGCCGCATATTTTTCCCTCAGTGCATCATTGCATTGGAGGTCAATCAACTCCATTTGGAGGTTTGGTGGTGAGCTTTCCACGTCAACAGCAAATGGGTTACCGAGCAGTTCCAACCTGCTTTTTTGTGCTTCAAAGTCAGCAAATCGGCGTCGAAAGTCAGTGGTAAGCATACCTATTTTATCAGCCAACTGTGTGCTCGGGAACGCACTGGTAGAGAGCTTCTCTTTCATGGTCTGGCAGCTGGGAAAGTGGCTCAAATTTTCTTTCCGCATCTGCGTCTCCCACAGAGTCAGTTTGGTTTTAAATGCCTTCACTGTACTGTACATATCAGAGATGACACGATCCCGACCCTGCAGCTGCAAGTTTATTGCATTCAGATGACTCGTAATGTCACACAGAAAAGCCATTTCACACAGAAACATTTCGTCTCGGAGTTGTGTTGTGTCTTTCCCTTTGCTGTCCAAGAACAGACAAATCTCCTCACGAAGCTCGAAACATCTTTGAAGCACCTTTCCCTGGCTTAGCCATCGCACCTCTGTGTGATAAGGCAAATCACCATGCTCCGTTTCTAACTCCGTCAGAAATGCCTTGAACTGGCGGTGATTCAAACCTTTGGCTCTGATAAAGTTAACTGTGCGCGTGATGATGCTCATTACATGCTCCATTTTCAAGGCTTTACCGCACAACGCTTCCTGGTGTATGATACAATGATAAGCTGTCAGCTCACCTGTCGCGTTTTCCTCTTGCATCTTTTCCCGTATCTTCGCCACCAGTCCGCTCCTGTGTCCACACATCGCAGGTGCTCCGTCGGTTGTCAAACCCACGAGTTTTTCCCAAGGCAGCTCCATCTCATTTACACATCTTGACACCTCTTCATACAAATCATGCCCCGTAGTTGTGCCATGCATAGGACGTAAAGCCAAAAACTCCTCTGTCACGCTTAGGTTGGAGTCCACTCCGCGGATGAAAATTGACAACTGGGCAATGTCAGAAATGTCGGTGCTCTCATCCACAGCCAAGGAATATGCAATAAAATCTTTTCCCTTTTTCACAAGCTGCTCTTTTAGATTGATGGACAACTGGTCTACTCTCTCGGCAATGGTGTTTCTGCTCAGACTCACATTTAAAAAGAGTTGCCTTTTTTCTGGGCAAACTTCGTCACAAACTTTAATCATGCAGTTTTTGATGAAATCCCCCTCCGTAAATGGCCGGGCTGATTTAGCGATCTCTTCTGCCAAAATAAAACTGGCCTTGACAGCAGCCTGGCCTTGTGATTTGGCTTTTTTGAACAGAGCCTGTCGAGATTTGAGGCCTCGTTTTAATTCCTCTGCCTTTTGTAGCCTTTGTTCCATGTCCATATTCTTGTTTTTGTCCGCGTGTTTCGTTTCATAATGTCGTCTCAGATTATACTCTTTCAGTACCGCCACACTTTCTCCACACAGAAGACACACAGGTTTTCCAGCTACCTTCGTGAACATATACTCCGACTCCCACCTTGTTTGAAACCCCCGGTTCTCAGTATCCACCTTCCGTTTTGCCATTTTTGATGGGTATCTGAAAGTTAATTTTACTGTGATGCTGACGACTGCTGTGCCAATAAATATTGAAATGAAGCAGCCTACTGCTCGGTGCGTCACCTTTGCATTGTGGGAAATGTAGTATTGGTGCGTGTAAAAGATCTGCGGGCTGCCGGCTTGCTGCGGGCCGGTTCTAATAATAAATCAAGATCATCCCAGGGGCCGTAAAAAACCTTCTTGCGGGCCGGATGTGGCCCGCGGGCCTTGACTCTGACATATGTGGTCTAGGGGGTTTTGTATTTCTATGTTGGCCTGATATGGTTCTCAATCAGAGACAGCTGTTTATTGTTGTCTCTGATTGGGGATCATATTTAGGTAGCCATTTCCCCTTGGTGTTTGTGGGATCTTGTCTACGTGTAGTTGCCTGTCAGCACTCGTTTGGATTGCTTCACGGTTTGTTTTGTTATTTTGTTCAGTGTTCATTCTCTTGATACTACCCATCCCGGGTCCGGGAGCGTTGTCATCAACTGACACTAATTAGCATAACGCAACGGACATAAATATTACTAGAAAATATTCATGTTCATGAAACAAGTGAAATATATTGAAACACAGCTTAGCCTTTTGTTAATCACCCTGTCATCTCAGATTTTGAAAATATGCTTTACAGCCAAAGCAAGACAAGCATTTGTGTAAGTTTATTGATATCCTAGCATAGCATTATGCCTAGCTAGCAGCAGGCAACCTGGTCACGTAAATCAGAAAAGCAATCAAATTAAATGGTTTACCTTTTATGAGCTTCGGATGTTTTCACTCACGAGACTCCCAGTTAGATAGCAAATGTTCCTTTTTTCCAAAAATATTATTTTTGTAGGCGAAATAGCTCCGTTTGTTCTTCACGATTGGCTGAGAAATCGACCGGAAATTGCGGTCTCGACAACGCCGAAAAATATTCCAAATTAGCTCCATAATATCGACAGAAACATGGCAAACGTTATTTATAATCAATCCTCAAGGTGTTTTTCAAATATCTATTCGATAATATATCAACCGGGACTGGTGGCTTCTTAGTAGGCGCGAGAGAAACAATGGATGCATTTGTCCTTTACGCACAAAACACTCTGAGAGACTTCAGCTGACCACTGACGCAATGTTGACGTTCAGGCTCATTTTTCAAAATAAAAGCCTGAAACTATGTATTGTGACACTAGACACATTAGGGAAGCCATAGAAAAAGGAATCTGGTTGATATCCCTTTCACTGCTCAATAGGGACGCATAGGAACGCAGAGGTTTCTAAATAAGAGTCACTTCCTGATTGGATTTTTCTCAGGCTTTCGCCTGCAATATCAGTTCTGTTATACTCACAGACAATATTTTTACAGTTTTGGAAACTTTAGAGTGTTTTCTATCCTAAGCTGTCAATTATATGCATATTCTAGCACCTTGTCCTGACAAAATAGCCCGTTTACTTTGGGGACGTTATTTTTCCAAAAATGAAAATATTGCCCCCTAGATTCAAGAGGTTATAAATAAGAATGTACGTATACCACGCTGGGCCTTGGTATCATCATTATAACGAACGTGACAAAAGAGATGCTGTTTTTATTAGTACGTTCGTGTTTTGGTTATTCAGCACTGTCAACACTGTTCAACACTTTTATATGCCATAAAATGCACCTTCTTCATACTTCCACTCATACTTCAATGACTGAGTATAGCAGTTTTCGATAAGCTTGCATTGTTATTATTACTGACTTGTGTCTTTTTTAATATTGTGGAAAATTAAACTTTCTCTCGTCATAGGAGTAACAACATGAATTGGTGCATGAGGCAGAAATAATGGAAGGATATTGACCTCATACCGTCAGTAGAGGATGCCTGGTTATTCTTTAAAAGTGCTTTCCACACCATCTTCAATAAGCATGCCCCATTCAAAAAATGTAGAACTAAGAACACATATAGCCTTGGTTCACTCCAAACTTGACTGCCCTTGACCAACACAAAAACATCCTGTGGCGTACTGCATTAGCATTGAATAGCCTCTGCGACATGCAACTTTTCAGGGAAGTTAGTAACCAATATACACAGTCAGTGTGGAAAGCAAAGGTTAACTTTATCAAACAGAAATTTGCATCCTGCAGCACAAATTCCCAAAAGTTTTGGGACACTGTAAAGTCCATGGAGAATAAGAGCACCTCCTCCCAGCTGCCCACTGCACTGAGGCTAGGAAACACTGACACCACCGATAAATCCACAATAATCGAGAATTTCAATAAGCATTTTTCTATGGCTGGCCATGCTTTCCATCTGGCTACCCCTCCCACGGTCAACAGCCTTGCGCTCCACACAGCAACTCGCCCAAACCTCCCCCACTTGTCCTTCACCTAAATCCAGATAGCTGATGTTCTGAAAGAGCTGCAAAATCTGGACCCCTACAAATCAGCCGGGCTAGACAATCTGGACCCTCTCTTTCTAAAATGATCTGACGAAATTGTTGCAACCCCTATTACTAGCCAGTTCAACCTCTTTCGTATCGTCTGAGATTCCCATAGATTGGAAAGCTGCTGCGGTCATCCCCCTCTTCAAAGGGGAAGACACTATAGAACTAAACTGCTACATACCTATATCTATTCTACCCTGCCTTTCTAAGGTCTTTGAAAGCCAAGTTAACAGATTACCGACCATTTCGAATCTCACCGTACCTTCTTCGCTATGCAATCTGGTTTCCGAGCTGGTCATGGGTGCACCTCATGTGCCATGATTACAGACACCTGTGTCTTTTGACACTATATAAACGAGTCATCCCGCAGTGTTTGTGATTATACCCTGATGAAGACAGCTTGACTGTCAACGTTGGTATTACATTTTTGCATCTGAGCTCTTAGAGTGTGCGGCTCTCTTTTATTTTCATGGGTGCACCTCAGCCACGCTCAAGGTCCTAAATGATATCATAACCGTCATCGATAAGACATTACTGTGCAGCCGTATTCATCGACCTGGCCAAAGCTTTCGACTCTGTCAATTACAACATTCTTATTGGCAGACTCAACAGCCTTGGTTTCTCAAATGATTGCCACGCTTGGTTCACCAACTACTTCTCCGATAGAGTTCAGTATGTCAAATCGGAGGGTCTGTTGTCCGGACCTCTGGCAGTCACTATGGGGGTGCCACAAGGTTAAATTCTCGGGCCGACTCTCTTCTCTGTATACATCAATGGCCCTTGGTTGGACACTGTGTTAACTAACCTCCAGATGAACTTCAATGCTATACAACTCTCCTTCCGTGGCCTCCAACTGCTCTTAAATGCAAGTAAAACTAAACGCATGCTCTTCAACCGATCGCTGCCCGCACCTGCCCGCCCGTTCAGCATCAGTACTCCGGACGGTTCTGATTTAGAATATGTGGACAACTACAAATAACTAGGTGTCTGATTAGACTGTAAAGTCTCCTTCCAGACTCACATTAAACATCTCCAATCCAAAATTAAATCTAGAATTGGCTTCCTATATCGCAACAATGCATCCTTCACCCATGCTGCCAACATACCCTCGTAAAACTGACCATCCTATCGATCCTCGACTTTGGCGATGTCATTTACAAAATAGCCTCCAACACTCTACTCAACAAATTGGATACAGTCTATCACAGTGCCATCTGTTTTGTCACCAAAGCCCCATATACTACCCACCACTGTGACCTGTATGCTCTCATTGGCTGGCTCTCGCTTCATAGTCGTCGCCAAACCCATTGGCTCCAGGTGTAACACCCGTCGGAAGAAGTGGACCAAGGTGCAGCGTGGTACGTGTTCATGATTCTTTATTTCTCAGAACACTAAACAAAATAACAACGGACGTCACGTTCTGTAGGAGAGAGCTAACAAAAAACAACATCCCACAACCTAAGGTGGCAAAACAGGCTGCCTAAGTATGATTCCCAATCTGAGACAACGATAGACAGCTTTCCCTGATTGAGAAACCATACCCGGCCAAAACATAGAAATAAAAAACATAACATGCCCACCCCACATCACACCCTGACCTAACCAAATAGAGAAATAAAACGGCTCTCTAAGGTCAGGGCATGACACCAGGTCATCTACAAGTCTCTGCTAGGTAAAGCCCTAACTTATCTCAGCTCACTGTTCACCATAGCAGCACCCACCCGTAGCACACGCTCCAGCAGGTATATCTCACTGGTCACACCCAAAGCCAATTCTTCCTTTGGCCGCCTCTCCTTAGAGTTCTCTGCTGCCATTGACTGGAACGAACTGCAAAAAATCTCTGAAGCTGGAGACTCTTACCTCCCTCACTAGCTTTAAGCACCAGCTATCAGAGCAACTCACAGATCACTGCACCTGTACATATCTAATTTGTAAATAGCCCATGCAATCTACCTCATCCCCATACTGTATTTATTTATTTATCTTGCTCCTTTGCACCCCAGTATCTCAACTTGCACATTCATCCTATGCACATCCTACCATTCCAGTGTTTAATTGCTATATTGTAATTAATTTGCCACCATGGCCTATATATTGCCTTACCTTTCTTATCCTACCTCATTTGCACATGCTTTATATAGATTTTCCTACTGTATTATTGATTGCATGTTTGTTTATTCTATGTGTAACTCTGTTGTTTTATGTGTTGAACTGCTTTGCTACATCTTGGACAGGTCACAGTTGCAAATGAGATCTTGTTCTAGCCTACCTGGTTAAATAAAGATGAAATTAAAAACTGACCAATAAAAATAAAAGATTAATATGGGCAAAAGAACACAGACACTGGACAGAGGAACTCTGCCTATGAGGCTAGCATCCCATAGTCAAAAACAAGGTAATATCTAAATAACCCCAAACTGTTGACGGTAGTGTATATACACTGCTCAAAAAAATAAAGGGAACACTTAAACAACACAATGTAACTCAAAGTCAATCACACTTCTGTGAAATCAATCTGTCCACTTAGGAAGCAACACTGATTGACAATACATTTCACATGCTGTTGTGCAAATGGAATAGACAACAAGTGGAAATTATAGGCAATTAGCAAGACACCCCCAATAAAGGAGTGGTTCTGCAGGTGGTGACCACAGACCACTTCTCAGTTCCTATGCTTCCTGGCTGATGTTTTGGTCACTTTTGAATGCTGGCGGTGCTTTCACTCTAGTGGTAGCATGAGACGGAGTCTACAACCCACACAAGTGGCTCAGGTAGTGCAGCTCATCCAGGATGGCACATCAATGCGAGCTGTGGCAAGAAGGTTTGCTGTGTCTGTCAGCGTAGTGTCCAGAGCATGGAGGCGCTACCAGGAGACAGGCCAGTACATCAGGAGACGTGGAGAAGGCCGTAGGAGGGCAACAACCCAGCAGCAGGACCGCTACCTCCGCCTTTGTGCAAGGAGGAGCAGGAGGAGCACTGCCAGAGCCCTGCAAAATGACCTCCAGCAGGCCACAAATGCGCATGTGTCTGCTCAAACAGTCAGAAACAGACTCCATGAGGGTGGTATGAGGGCCCGACGTCCACAGATGGGGGTTGTGCTTACAGCCCAACACCGTGCAGGACGTTTGGCATTTGCCAGAGAACACCAAGATTGGCAAATTCGCTACTGGCGCCCTGTGCTCTTCACAGATGAAAGCAGGTTCACACTGAGCACGTGACAGATGTGACAGAGTCTGGAGACGCCGTGGATAACGTTCTGCTGCCTGCAACATCCTCCAGCATGACCGGTTTGGCGGTGGGTCAGTCATGGTGTGGGGTGGCATTTCTTTGGGGGGCCGCACAGCCCTCCATGTGCTCGCCAGAGGTAGCCTGACTGCCATTAGGAAGGCATTGATGCTATCTAGGACATCATGGGACATCATGTCTCGCTCCATCCACCACAGACTGTCCAGGAGTTGGCGGATGCTTTAGTCCAGGTCTGGGAGGAGATCCCTCAGGAGACCATCCGCCACCTCATCAGGGGCATGCCCAGACGTTGTAGGGAGGTCATACAGGCACGTGGATGCCACACACACTACTGAGCCTCATTTTGACTTGTTTTAAGGACATTACATCAAAGTTGGATCAGCCTGTAGTGTGGTTATCCACTTTAATTTTGAGTGCCACTCCAATTCCAGACCTCCATGGGTTGATAAATTTGATTTCCATTGATCATTTTTGTGTGATTTTGTTGTCAGCACATTCAACTATGTAAAGAAAAAAATATTTAAAAATATTATTTCATTCATTCATATCTAGGATGTGTTATTTTAGTGTTCCCTTTATTTTTTGAGCAGTATATATACAGTACCAGTCAAACGTTTGGACACCTGCTCTTTAAAGGCTTTTTATTTTGTAGAATAATAATGAAGACATCAAAACTATGGTTACTACAGATGACCTCAGACCTTTTATATATCATATCCAGGATGAAATAGTCAAAGCTTTGTGTTCCATATTGTATAATGTTGTTTTTGTGTGGTTTGGGACCAGACCGTCCCAGTAGGTGTGAATAGAGCACATTGAGCATCTGATACATACCTCTTAGGTCGCAGGTTGGCGATTGGGCGGGTGAAATAGTGGGGGTTGGGCCTGTTGCTCTGCTCACGTCCTGGGCATAATATTTTGCTCACTTAGATGTGCCTCAGAAGTAATACAACAATTGATCTACTACCAGTGTGATCATAAACCATTTTTTATACATATATCATTTCAAAATGGCCTGAGAAGAACAACACTGGCAGGGCAATTCAACCATACAGTTGAAGTCGGAAGTTTACATACACTAAGTTGACTGTGCCTTTAAACAGCTTGGAAAATTCCAGAAAATTATATAATGTCTTTAGAAGCTTCTAATAGGCTAATTGACATAATTCTTGTCAATTGGAGGTGTATCTGTGGATGTATTTCAAGGCCTACCTTCAAACTCAGTGCCTCTTTGCTTGACATCATGGAAAAATCAAATGAAATCAGCCAAGACCTCAGAAAAAAATTGTAGACCTCCACAAGTCTGGTTCATCCTTGGGAGCAATTTCCAAATGCCTGAAGGTACCACGTTCATCTGTACAAACAATAATACATAAGTATAAACACCATTGGACCACGCAGCCATCATACCGCTCAGGATGGAGACACGTTCTGTCTCCTAGAGATGAACATACTTTGGTGCGAAAAGTACAAATCAATCTCAGAACAGCAAAGGACCTTGTGAAGATGCTGGGGGAAACAGGTACAAAAGTATCTATATCCACAGTAAAAACGAGTCCTATGTCGACACAACCTGAAAGAAGCCACTGCTCCAAAACCGCCATAAAAAAGCCAGACTACGGTTTGCAACTGCATATAGGGACAAAGATCGTACTTTTGGAGAAATGTCCTCTGGTCTGATGAAACAAAAATAAAAACATAACTTGAGGCCATAATGACCATCGCTCTGTTTTGACGAACAAGGGGGAGACCTGCAAACCAAAGAACACCATCCCAACCGTGAAGCACGGGGGTGGCAGAATCATGTTGTGGGGGTGCTTTGCTGCAGGAGGGACTGGTGCACTTCACAAAATAGATGGCATCATGAGGCAGGAAAATTTGGTGGATATATTGAAGCAACATCTCAAGACATCAGTCAGGAAGTTAAAGCTTGCTCGCAAATGGGTCTTCCAAATGGACAATGACCCCAAGCATACTTCCAAAGTTGTGGCAAAATGGCTTAAGGCCATCACAAAGCCCTGACTTCAATCCTATAGAAAATGTGTGGGCAGAACTGAAAAAGCGTGTGTGAGCAAGGAGGCCTACAAACCTGACTCAGTTACACCAGCTCTGTCAGGAGGAATGGGCCAAAATTCACCCAACTTGTTGTGGGAAGCTTGTGGAAAGCTACCCGAAACATTTGACCCAAGTTAAACAATTTAAAGGCAATGCTACCAAATACTAATTGAGTGAATGTAAACTTCCGATGCACTGGGAATGTAATGAAAGAAATAAAAGCTGAAATAAATCATTATCTCTACTATTATCCTGACAATTCACATTCTTAAAATACAGTGGTGATCCTAACTGACCTAAGACAGGGAATTTCTACTCGGATTAAATGTCAGGAATTGTGAAAAACTTAGTTGAAATGTATTTGGCTAAGGTGTATGTACATTTCCGACTTCAACTGTAGTGTAGCGATAATGTATTGGGCCTATATTCTACTGCAGAAACCTCATTGCTACAGAACTGTTTTTAATTGGTTAATGTTGCATAGGCTTACATTTAATTCATGTTTAAAAAAGAGGGGTAGATCTCGGCTTGCATTTTGCCTCAGAAAAAATCTTGACAAAAGGTTGGTGACCACTGTACTAAACTATTAGCACTACTGCTTTAAAAAGATAATTTATCCCCCGTGACTGACACCACAGTCTTTCTGCAGGGCTGGAGCACTGGGATAGCAACTAAACAAAACACAATGAGCAGACCTGCATGGATTCAAATACTATTTAAAATACATCAAATACTTTAAATGTGCTTTTTTGAGCTCGCTTCCTGCTACAATAGAATCAATAGAAAAGATTGAAAACTGCAAACCCCGACCACCTGACACGCCAGGCAGGCTAAAGCAAATAATCAGTAGTATTTGAAAGACTTCAAATAGTATTTGAACTCGGGTCTGGCACTGATAGGGTCTTTCAGCAGTAAAGCCTCAAAGGGATAAATGACGATCATATACCATCACACAAAACAGTCAATGCATTCCATATCGTATGTGTAACATTTAATACAGTAAAGGGGAAAATGCCATCACTCTCCACCAATATTTGGCATGTTTTTTCCCCCCTTCTCCTCAAAGATGTCACATTTCCCTCAAGCTGCACTTTCTCATATTTTTCATCTAAGTGCATATTTTATCTAATGCATTTTATTGTAATCCATCTTGCTTCATGTGTTGTACAGTTGCCGTGTCAGTGTGTTTTTCCAGTGTTGAGATATGCCTGTGTACCAACTGATAATCACCAGAGGCAAACAAACTAGAGTTAGGATGTATCCAGATTTTCATACCACCATACCGTTTCTGTACCATACCGAGGTATACGGTATTACCGGAAGTGCACAAATACCAATTTAGGCAACAGGGATCTTGATCCTGTCACGCCCTGATCTGTTTCACCTGTCTATGTGCTTGTCTCCATCCCCCTCCAGGTGTCAACCATTATCCCCAGTGTATTTATACCTGTGTTCTCCGTTTGTCTGTTGCCAGTTCGTCTTGTCAAGTCAACCAGCGTGTTTTACTTAGTCTCTGTTTTTCTAGTCTTTCCGGGTCTGACCTTTTGTCTGCCCTGACACTGAGCCTGCCTGCCTGACCCTTCAGCCTGCCCTGACCTCTAGCCTGCCTGCCGCCCTGTATCTTTTGGACTCTGACCTGGTTAATGAACTTCTGCCTGTTCTCGCCCTCCTTGGAACCTGTCAGGCGTTTCTTTCCCAGTGCTCCCTCACCTTTGAGCTGCAGCCCTCTTAATTCCTTTTGGCCGTTCGAGAATAGCGTATCTTAAAACGCTAATGTATGGTAGGGCGCTCTCCTGGGCTACGGCGGTTTGGGAGCAACAATCTGCCATTTACCTTCGTTTGGAGGATTTCGTGGCGGAGGTGAGGAAGGTATTCTATTCTCTGGTTTCTGGGAGAGAGGCGGCCCAAAAGATACTCAGATTACGCCAAGAACCCCATTAGCGTGGCAGACTATGCAGTAGACTTTCGCACCATGGCTGCCGAGAGTGCCTGGAACCCGGATTCTCTGTTCGATACATACTTCATTGACTATCCGAGGAGATTAAAGATGAGATCGCAGCTCGGGAGTTACCCCTCGACTTCCTCATAGCCTTAACAATAAGGATCAACGGACGTCTACAGGAGCGCAGGAGAGAGAGGAGGTCTGTTTTTCGGCTCCACTCGTATGTCTACGACTGCTTGCTCGCCCCCAAAGAATCCCGGAAGTCCCCGAGGCCTGCATTTCCGGGAGGATCCAAAGGCACCCAAGCTTCTTCGGAAATCTACAGGAACGAGCGACTCATTTACTACGGTGCCTACACAACAGGGTAGAATTAGGTTATCACCTCAGGAACAACTACAGAGGCTTAACTCCTCCAACAGTTGCCTGTATTGTGGTGCTACAGGGCATTACAAATCTGCCTGTCCAGTGAAAGACCAGACTCATCAGCTAGGTAAGAGTACCATGGTGGGTCATACAGGGAATGTTCTAACTCCCATTACTCGTACTCCCTTTCATGTTATCCTGCTGTGGGTCTAAATCCCTCTGGGTGCTTATTGACTCTGGGGCTGATGAGAGTTTCATGGACGCTACTCTGGTATCTGAGCTAGGTATAGTGGAGGCACTGGCTGGAAGGGGCACATCCATTTTTGGTGTGGACTGACCATAAGAATTTAGAATATCTCCGCACAGCCAAGCGCCTTGACTCTAGGCAGGACTGCTGCGCTCTGTTATTCACCAGGTTCAACTTCACCATCCAGGGTCCAAGAATGTGAAGCCGAACGTCCTCTCTCGCCTTTACACTTCCACTGCCACACCCTCTGACTCTGAGACCATCCTCCCTACCCTGTGGGGGGCCCGGCTAACTGGATGTTCTTCCCTGATTCAGCCCGGTCTCAGGTCCTGGAATGGGCTCATTTCTGAAAGGCTTAGCTGTCATCCTGGCTCCCGTCAAATCCTGGCATTCCTCCGAAAACGCTTCTGGTGGCCCACCATGGTTCCTGACGTCTCGGCCTTCATCGCCGCATGCACGTATGTGCCCAGAATAAGACTCCGCGGCAAGCTCCGTCTGGCCTCCTTCAGCCAATCCATCCCTGTTCCTCATCGCCCCTGGTCCCATATTTCCCTGGATTTTGAAAAACTGGGCTTCCACCATCTAATGACTACACCACTATCCTGATGGTTGTAGATAGGTTCTCTAAATCCGCCCATTTCATCCCTCTCCCCAAGTTACCCTCAGCCAAGAAGACGGCCAAGCTCATGGTGAAGCACATCTTCCGAATCCATGGACTCCCTATCGACATTGTCTCTGATCATGGTCCTCGATTCTCATATATATTTTTACTATGTTCTACGTAGAATAATAGTAAAGAAAAAACTATTAAATAACACATTCGGAATCATGTAGTAACCAAAAGTGTTCAACAAGATTCTTCAAAGTAGCCACCCTTTGCCCACACCATCATATCTCTTCCTCACTGCTTCACGAGGGAAAAACACATGTGGAGATCATCCGTTCACCTACTCTGCGTCTCACTAAGACATGGTTGATCAAACCAAAAATCTCAAATTTGGACTCATCAGACCAACGGACAGATTTCCACCAGACTATTGTCAATTGCTCGTGTTTCTAGGCCCAAGCAAGTCTCTTGTTATTATTCAGAATCCAGAACAAGCCTTTCATTAAAACAGAAGGTCCCCTGGATGTGCTATTCCACTCCACTGTACTGTACTATACTAGCACAGAGCTAATGAGGAATGGAGAGTGCATGTGTTGAAGGGGTTTGGGGGACCCCGGGAGTGAATACAGGGAGTAATGCCCTGTATTCAATTAATTAATCTGAAACCAATTCTAGATCCATCACTTGGTTATATGGGGCAATTCTAGACTACACTCAAATACACACACATATGAATTCACGGGTGCACAGACTGTGGCTGACTGTCAGTCAATGGGCGATAGTTCTCTCTGAGTACTGTACGCCCTCTTCTCCTTACCTTCGGTTATTTTGTATTCAGGGGATCGAGAAGATACCGGTTCACAGAGTCTTTGTTGAACCACAACCCTGCTTCTATCTGTAGCCATGATCACGGCTTAGCTTTGAGCCTATGATGATGCTGATCGGAAATCTCATCAGAAGGTCAGACTAACTCACCGCCCAGTCATGTTTACAAATGAAGTCTTTTGGGGAGCCTGAGGTAACTCATAAAATATTTAGGTGCCTGCCCTCCACACGGAGCAGTGGTACACCTGGGCTTGGTGTGTTCAGATACGGTTTACAGAATGCTCAGAATTGAGCAGATGAGAATAGGAGAGGGAGAGGGAGAGGATATTTGACTCTCTCTTTAATGAGCCAACCTCATTCTACTAAACCACATTACCAACCCCCAACCTCTCACCCAGACGGTCCAACAAAGACAGTAAAGGTACCACATCAGTGTAGACAGAGAATACATGCTGAACAGTTTCAGGCAATGAGCAGAATCGACAGGCCTAACCAACTGTTGGTAGCCAGGGCCCCATGTATCTGGAAGTCCCCTGACCTTTTTAGCACCAGGAGCTTGTAGAGCACTCAAGAGAAGAGAAGAGAACAGAGCTGGAAGAAGAGGGTTCCTTTTTTAAAGTTCTGACCTAGATTTGGCACTGGGTCAGCCTTTCTGCCTGGGCTTCCCGAGGGAACCACTGGGGAGTGAAATGGGGGTACGAGCTCAGAATGTGTCAGTGAAGGGCTGGGAGCCGGAGGGTGACCACCAGGCAAGGCAAGATGCGCTGACCGATTCTCAGAGTGCAAATTAACTATATTTATAGTGATGGCCGTATAGTAAAGACATGCAATTAACCGGTAAAAAAAATGCATTACCTTTTAATCAGGTATGAACACTGTCAGTCATGACGTTTTCATCTTATTGTCAAACAAATCACTTAATTTTTTTTTTATTAGCCTGTTCGTACACTCCAAAATAATTCCAGCATCCAGACAGTGCACTTTGCACTCACACCATTTGATGAATGGAAGGAGAAATCGGTTACAAAACACCAAAAAGTGTAATGACATTTGGCAGTTGTCATTGGGGTCTGCACTCTTATAGCCTGAATTAACTGATGCGTCTTGCTGACAAAGGGACCTTTTTTGTAGGAAGAAAAGTCCGGACACCTGAAAAGGAGCTGAAATATGGGACTGTCCGGAGATGACAAATGCAGACACATGACACAGAGGTGGGTGGTTTTCGTTTAGTTTGGAAAAAGCTTTTATTTTCATATGTATTTTTAACAAAAAATTATAATTTTTAAATAATAACATTATTTAGAGATCACCCCCTATGTTAGATTTTTGTTACATTTAGGGAAGCTCATCTCTCATTCAGGGGGGTTTATCCCCCCCCCCCCGCCCCCCCCCCCGGCCTCCCTGTAATTCGCATTCTGCCGATTCTCCTTCTTCTCTGCCCTTTCCAATACAACTGCTCAATGGGAAAGGAACAGTGCCGCTACTTTGGACCCGAAGCGTGTTGGTTTTACCAAAAACACATTTTTATCAACTTCAAACGCAAGGATAGTAGGTTTGATTCCTGAGACCACCTGAGCGTAAAATGTTTGCACGCATGACTGCTTGATCTGAAAACATGGTCGGAGGCGCCATAAGGGTTGTGTGCGACAGAAGACAAATGGAGCTCTGTACCGCATCGCCGTGCGCCTCACAAATTTTGTAACAATGTGGAGGGCTCCGTAGAGCTCCGCATTGACATGGGAGGTCCTGCATAAACACAAACACACTTCCTTGACAAATACCTTCACAACGGCTCTGCTCAACTTCTGCCCTGACTTCCGCAGAGGCCGTATCACCGCAAATGCTGCATGGTCAATGCAGACGACGCATTGCCTATGCAGCGCCTTTAAGCCACTTTGCTTTGGATCAAAGCACCTGCTAAATGGCATATATTATATTATGAAATTCAACAACTATTTCAACAGTGGAACTTCATAAAATGCTTATTTTATGTTAAAACCAATGCTTTTAACAATAAAGAAGCATTTCTATTATCTTCCATTGTCCTCCTAGAGCTGCAAAATTGTCTTTCCACGACACCTCCTCGGACGTCAAACTCTGTTCTCTACATAAGGCTCCTGACTGTAGCCTTTAATACGAATGACTAAACTAAATAATTGAAAGAGAGGGCTCTCCAGTTGGGCTGGTCTGTGACTCACTGACATGTTTCCCGGTCAGAGGAATAAGGCGACTTCGCAGAGAGTTACGCACATTAAGGAACTATATTTCCCGAGGACATGAATGCAATGAATAGTCTGTACACAATATGATAGCACAATGAGAGCAATAATGGTATTGACAAATGAAGGAGTGTATAAAACTATAGCATAAGCAAGGACTGTATAACACAAAGCACAACTACTATGACCAACTAATAATAGTTACAACAGTAAACAATAGACACACAAGTTACAATAGTTACACCAACTCACTTCTGTCCACACACTCCATCACACATGTCCACTTGAAGAGAAACTGAGGAGGCTGTGTGACCTGAGCAGGTCAGAGTACTGTCGGTTGTCCGGCTCCCAGCAACCACCTGACCCTAGCAACCTATCAGTGGCCAGGTCACAGAGGTCACTGGGAGTTTGGGGACACAATTTATGATCCCTCAGTCTCTCTGCCAATGTCAGGGAATGTGTGGAGTAAGGTGTGAGATGTGATAACAGTGGAACAGCACCATTGCCAGTGGGAATTATCTACAATAATGAATAGAAATGACAGAACAGATACTGTATCAGGAACTTATCTGTCAATCTGATCATTACTTTGATGATTCTATGTCTTTCTGCCAGGTGACTTGGACATGACATTTAAGGTCAATGCTTTAATCATTGCAAACAACAGCAGGCAACAAGAACAATATCAGCTATGTAACAATAGCCCTGTTGTTGTTGAACACAAGATGATTGAAAGATTTTTCTGGCCACAGGTTCATTATAGTTACAGTGGTTCACTTCCACAAATTACATCACCTAGCTCAACTGCAAATACAGGAGTGTAGTACTGATAGCTGCTGGGTGAACGGTAGGTGAATGATAGCAAATGGCTAAATGGGAGATAGCACACCCGTGCTTTATCCCTGTCTCAGTGTCCCAATCCCAAATAGCACCCTATTCCTGTGGGCCCAGTTAAAAAATAGTGCACTAAATAGGGAATAGGGTGCCATTTAGAAAGCATACCCTGTCAAATGTACATACATGATTGAAAATGGAAAATAAGCCTAAGCAAATCAGGTGTTGAATGATAACTGTATGAATGTGAAACAAATCCAGCCTAATCTGTAGAAGCAAGGTTGAATATTCTAGTTATGACTGCAAAGTAGAACTGAAGCTAACATAAGCTGAGAGCACAGTTGGGACACACCATGTGCTAACAGTGCCACCGTGACAGATATTTGGTCCAGTACCAACTCATCTACGATGATGAGGGCTGTGTGATGAATGTGTTCATTTTGAGGGTTCCAGTTTTTTTGAAGAATAATGCCTTGAGCTAATACAGAATTGCATGGGTCAGAATCAAAGATAGATGGACTGCCGTTTTATGTCAATTTCCTTGCTTAAACACTACTCTCGCCGTTAATAACCTAGATTCATGACTGCCAGAGCCAGCCTCAAGTTCACACGGTAAAAACGACCAGCGCTACCCGCCGCTACCATTGTGCAACCTTGACTTCATAAGATCCAATTCATGCCTCGACTTCTCCAACACGCATTTTCATAAATTACAGTAAAGAAGAAATATGAGGCCGATTTATTCTCTCCTCGCTATCCACTTCCCCCTTCTGTCATTCAGCCTCTATAAGACGCCACCTCTCTCATGAATCATAATGGACAATGGGCTTTTCAGGGAAATATGTACGTCACACAGACATTTGCACCAAATTGCTTTTATTCCCTGCTTTATGTTCTTCACAATACAAACAACCAGCTCATTGAAAAGTTAATAAATTCCGATGAGGCAGGGAGCTGTGTGCTGCATTTGAAGCTATGAAGCACCCGGATGGTCGGTTTACTGGTCAAATATACATAATTTCCAATCCTGGCATATTTATTTAATTGATTAATAACCCCTGTCTGTGGGAAATAGTCGAGGTAGAGTGGATGAGGAGGGTGTCATTGCCTGAAGTCTAAGGCTCTGTCGCAAATGGCACCCTATTCCCTACATAGTGCACTACTTTTGACTAGAGCCCTATGGGCCCTGGTAAAAAGTAATGCAATATAGGGAATAGGGTAGCATTTGGGATGCTAACAGTCTAAATTAGAGAAATAAAAAGTTCCCTGCAGCCTCAATCACAAGCCAAACTCTCTGCTTGTTCCTAAGCACCTTGGGGACACATTCAGCTGACTCACAGCCAAAGTAGGCATCTCCGCGAATGGTATGCTCCTGCCCTCGCTGGTCCACTGTAATTCATTATGTTGCCTGTATAGTCTGACGAAAAAGTCTACCGACATCAGTTATGAAGCTTAATAAAGACCCTGGAGCGACATGAGTCTGGCAAGTGAGATGGTGTAATCTGCCATTAGGCCATGATTAGGAGGAGTGCTCCACTGACTCCAGATCCACAGAGGGGAAGGGACGGACGGACGGACTCTGTATCGATGGACGGACCCTTTATATCTGTCCATGAAAAAATGATGGCGCTCATATGAGTTTTGTGTTAACGAGAGGAGAGATGCAGGATTATCAACTCTCAATCACTTTCTGTCTGTTTACTGTGAGCTGTTAAAGAGATTAGGAGATATTGTCCTCTCTCTCTCTCTCTCTCTCTCTCTCTACCTCCTTCTCTGTCCCTCCCACCCTGTCTTTCTTTCTCTCCATCTCTCTCTCTCCCCATCTCTCTCTTTCTGTCTCTCTGTCTCTCTGTCTCTCACACATACACACACAGATGGTAAACTAATGTACTGTACCACCACTGCTAACAGAGCAATGCTTCTACGAGAGGCTCTTCGCATGGTTTATCACCAGGGCAATGCAGAGAAGTCCACCTTCTCAACTCATTATTGTGATTATATGAACTTGTCTCATGTTTACCGTATTATATATTGGGTCATATAAAAAACAAACTTGAGTTGTGCATCAACTTCATTAATTATTCATCCCATATGGAATAGAAGTGATTCACATAGCTGTGTTTTGGGCTCTTAATTGTAAAGGACGCTGGGTAGATGCATAAAAAAAAAATTCAGGGTGAAAATGGGTCACTCGAACGAGTGAACTATAAACAGTCAACTGTGGGTCCCCAGCTGAGAACTACTTAGATTCTACCCCTGGCTACAGAGGCTACAGCCCTGCTTATGTAGTGTTCTCTCTCGTCTTGGGGTTTCTATCAAAATACTCAGAGCTCTGATTAAGCCTGATGCTCTCATAGATAAGAGGGTAGCCTCAGAAATAATTTAGGGATACTCTAGTCCTTATACAATACACAGTACACTGTGCAGTACCCCCCCCCCCCCCCCCAACTTCCCTATAAACAGCATAACCAGCCAGGGAGACCTTCACCTGATAGTGGAGGTCGAGTGCAGATGCTCTCATGAAATAGCCTCCGAATATTTTAGAGATACGCATCTTCTACAGCATACAGTATAATATGGACAACCTCACAAACCGCATATAGTAGACCTTAACCTGACAGTGGAGGGCGAGGGCAGATGCTCTCATGAAATAACCTCAGAATATATTAGGGATATGCATCCTTACACAACAGGCAGTACAGTATACAGACCCTCTGATGAAATGAACAGCTACTCATGCAATATGTGTATGTGATCGCTACGAGAATTTAATCCAAAACATTTGCATTGCTAGCAACCCACTCTTCCCAACTGAGCCACACAGGGCCTTAAATTCACAGTGGAGGGCCGGCCCTCTCATGAAAACTACAGACTACTGAACGGACTACTCAGTCATATGCAGGCAGTGTATGATGAGCCAGCAAGTTGTTTGATGATACATCCTGTCAATACGCATCAAACATCAAAGTCCTGGGCTATGTCCCAAATGGCACTATATTCCCTACATAGTGCACTACTTTTGACTGGAACCCAATGGGCCTTGGTCAAAGGCAGTGCACTACAGGGTACCCTTGTGACGCAAACGTCTTCTCCATCTGCAGATGGCCATGGACTGGTGATAGCAGCCAGGTGATACATTTAGAATACAGCTAACAAGATACAGTTGAAGTCGGAAGTTTACATACACCTTTGCCAAAAACACTGCTCAAAAAAATAAAGGGAACACTTAAAGAACACAATGTAACTCCAAGTCAATCACACTTCTGTGAAATCAAACTGTCCACTTAGGAAGCAACACTGAATGACAATACATTTCACATGCTGTTGTGCAAATGAAATAGACAACAGGTGGAAATTATAGGCAATTAGCAAGACACCCACAATAAAGGAGTGGTACTGCAGGTGGTTGACCACAGACCACTTCTCAGTTCCTATGCTTCCTGGCTGATGTTTTGGTCACTTTTGAATGCTGGCGGTGCTTTCACTCTAGTGGTAGCATGAGACGGAGTCTACAACCCACACAAGTGGCTCAGGTAATGCAGCTCATCCAGGATGGGACATCAATGCGAGCTGTGGCAAGAAGGTTTGCTGTGTCTGTCAGCGTAGTGTCCAGAGCATGGAGGCGCTACCAGGAGACAGGCCAGTACATCAGGAGACGTGGAGGAGGCCGTAGGAGGGCAACAACCCAGCAGCAGGACCGCTACCTCCGCCTTTTGTGCAAGGAGGAGCAGGAGGAGCACTGCCAGAGCCCTGTAAAATGACCTCCAGCAGGCCACAAATGTGCATGTGTCTGCTCAAACGGTCAGAAACAGACTCCATGAGGGTGGTACGAGGGCCTGACGTCCACAGGTGGGGGTTGTGCTTACAGCCCAACACCGTGCAGGACGTTTGGCATTTGCCAGAGAACACCAAGATTGGCAAATTCGCCACTGGCGCCCTGTGCTCTTCACAGATGAAAGCAGGTTCACACTGAGCACATGTGACAGAGTCTGGAGACGCTGTGGAGAACGTTCTGCTGCCTGCAACATCCTTCAGCATGACCGGTTTGGCGGTGGGTCAGTCATGGTGTGGGGTGGCATTTCTTTGGGGGGCCGCACAGCCCTCCATGTGCTCGTCAGAGGTAGCCTGACTGCCATTAGGTACCGAGATGAGATCCTCAGACCCCTTGTGAGACCATATGCTGGTGCGGTTTGCCCTGGGTTCCTCCTAATGCAAGATAATGCTAGACCTCATGTGGCTGGAGTGTGTCAGCAGTTCCTGCAAGAGGAAGGCATTGATGCTATGGACTGGCCCGCCCGTTCCCCAGACCTGAATCCAATTGAGCACATTTGGGACATCACGTCTCGCTCCATCCACCACAGACTGTCCAGGAGTTGGCGGATGCTTTAGTCCAGGTCTGGGAGGAGATCCCTCAGGAGACCATCCGCCACCTCATCAGGAGCATGCCCAGGCGTTGTAGGGAGGTCATACAGGCACGTGGAGGCCACACACCCTACTGAGCCTCATTTTGACTTGTTTTAAGGACATTACATCAAAGTTGGATCAGCCTGTAGTGTGGTTTTCCACTTTAATTTTGAGTGTGACTCCAAATCCAGACCTCCATGGGTTGATCAATTTGATTTCCATTGATAATTTTTGTGTGATTTTGTTGTCAGCACATTCAACTATGTAAAGAAAAAAGTATTTAATAAGAATATTTCATTCATTCAGATCTAGGATGTGTTATTTTAGTGTTCCCTTTATTTTTTTTGAGCAGTGTACATTTCAACTAATTTTTCACAATTTCTGACATTTAATCTGAGTAAAAATTCCCTGTCTTGGGTCAGTTAGGATCACCACTTTATTTTAAGAATGTGAATAACAGTAGAGAGAATGATATATTTCAGCTTTTATTTCTTTCATTACATTCCCAGTGGGTCAGAAGTTTACATACACTCAATTAGTATTTGGTAGCATTGCCTCTACATTGTTAACTTGGGTCAAACGTTTCGGGTAGCCTTCCACAAGCTTCCCACAATAAATTGGGTGAATTTTGACCCATTCCCCCTGACAGAGCTGGTGTAACTGAGTCAGGTTTCTAGGTCTCCTTGCTCGCACACGTTTTTTCAGTTCTGCCCACAAGTTTTCTACGGGATTGAGGTCAGGGCTTTGTGATGGCCTCTCCAATACCTTGATTTTGTTGTCCTTAAGCCATTTTGCCACAACTTTGGAAGTATGCTTGGGGTCATTGTCCAATTGTAAGACCCTTTTGCGACCAAGCTTTAACTTCCTAACTAATGTCTTGAGATGTTGCTTCAATATATCCACCAAATTTTCCTGCCTCATGATGCCATCTATTTTGTGAAGTGCACCAGTCCCTCCTGCAGCAAAGCACCCCCACAACATGATGCTGCACCCCCATGCTTCAAGGTTCGGATGGTGTTCTTCGGCTTGCAGGCCTCCCCCTTTTTCCTCCAAACATAACGATGGTCACTGTGGCCAAACTGTTCTATTTTTGTTTCATCAGACCAGAGGAGATTTCTCCAAAAAGTACGATCTTTGTCTCCATGTGCAGTTGCAAACCATAGTCTGGCTTTTTTATGGCAGTTTTGGAGCAGTGGTTTCTTCCTTGCTGAACGGCCTTTCAGGTTATGTAGATATAGGACTCGTTTTACTGTGGATATAGATACTTTTGTGCCGGTTTCCTCCAGCATCTTCACAAGGTCCTCTGCTGTTGTTCTGGGATTGATTTGCACCAAAGTACATTAATCTCTAGGAGACAGAACGTGTCTCCTTCCTGAGCGGTATGATGGCTGCATGGTCCCATGGTGTTTATACTTGCGTACTATTGCTTGTACAGATGAACGTGGTACCTTCAGGCGTTTGGAAATTGCTCCCAAGGATGAACCAGATTTGTGGAAGTCTACAATTTTCTTTCTGAGGTCTTGGCTTATTTCTTTTGAGTTTCCCATGATGTCAAGCAAAGAGGCACTGAGTTGGAAGGTAGGCCTTGAAATATATCCACAGGTATACCTCCAATTGACTCAAATGATGTCAATTAGCCTATCAGAAGCGTCTAAAAGACATGACATAATTTTCTGGAATTTTCCAAGCTGTTTAAAGGCACAGTCAACCTAGTGTATGTAAACTTCTGACCCACTGGATTTGTGATACAGTGAATTATAAGTGAAATAATTTATCTGTAAACAATTGTTGGAAAAATTACTTGTGTCAAGCACAAAGTAGATGTCCTAACCGACTTGCCCAAACTATAGTTTGTTAACAAGAAATGTGTGGAGTGGTTCAAAAACAAGTTTTAATGACTCCAACCTAACTGTAGGAAAACTTCCAACTTCAACTGTAAGCAAAGCATGAGGCAAAATGAGGACAAAGTTGAGTAATTAGCATCAACATATGCACTTGTCAGGCAGAACAAAGTTGCATATCACTATAAAGTGTATTTCCGTTAAATTAGAATGTCACTAATATTTTTGTCATTTATGTTTGACCCCTTATAATAGGCCTGTGTGTGTGTGTGTGTGTGTGTGTGTGTGTGTGTGTGTGTGTGTGTGTGTGTGTGTGTGTGTGTGTGTGTGTGTGGGGGGGGATCAGGCAGTGTCCGTGAAACAGCAGCAGACTCTGTGTCCCCAACGACAACCTATTTCCTACATACTGCACTACTTTTGACCAGAGTTCTATGAGCCCTGGTAAAAAGTAGCGCACTATATAGGGAATAGGGTGCCATTTGGGACATGAGGGCACTGAGTAGCAGAGCAGTGCGGGCAGCGAAGTGGAGGGCCAGGGGCTTGCAAAGTTTACAACCATCTGCTCCAATTACAATACAGATGCATCTCATTACAGTTCCAACCACCAAACTCTCTCTCTCTCTCTCTCATACACACACATGTGTGCACGTAAACACACAGACACAGACACAAACACACATACGCACATGCTCGCACACACACACACACAAATGTTTTTGTATCTTCCATTGTCTCTGAAATTCTGTTTTCTTGACATCTGTAGTTGCCTACATCCTGTAATGCATTAAGATTGATGCAATGAACATGTCTCCCTCGCTTAATCTGGTATACACACACAAACATATACACACACAGAGAGAGCGAGAGAGCGAGAGAGAGAGAGAGAGAGAGAGAGAGAGAGAGAGAGAGAGAGAGAGAGACACACACACGCACACACATTTTGTGGATCATGCCCGTAAAACCAAAGCACTGGTTTCAGTGAAGTCATCCACCTTTGAAGGGAATCAGCCGGAATCACATTGTGCTGTGCTCGGCACTGGTGTACAGAGAGGGTTCGTTTACGCACCAGTTTACTAGACCAGTTCGTTCTTATTCACACACACACCGTTCCGTGGAAACCCGTTCAAAATACCTTCTTCAGTGCATTTTACGCAGTATTTGGAAAATCCAGCCTATAAAGTGAAAATAATACATCAATTTCCCATATGGATGTTGGTTAACTCAAACTATAGGCTATTATGTGCATTTGCCATGTTTGTGAAATTAGTCTTTATCGAATGGTATATCCTGAACTGTCTAGTTGTAGCCTACCCGCTGGCGTATTTGTTGTAGCAAGTACAATTTGCGTGAGTAAGCACTGATACCATAACCATTCCACTTAACCACAGGGATATAATAATAACAACAGCTACTACATTGTAGTACACTGCTCTGCCCTGCACTGCAAACTCGGATAGTCCAGTCCATGTTTCGCTTTGACACACGGGATGTGCTTGCTGCGCATTTCTGTCAAGTGAAAGCAGCATCATCATCAACTGCCGGTATCCTACACACATGGCTAAGGGGAAAGCTCAGTTTAATCAATGACAGGGTGGGCAATAAATTATTCTGGAAAACATATTTAAGCACTCAGCAAAAGAGGTTTAACACATTAACTACAGAGGATTGTGGGTGTCCAAACGAATAAATAGCAATAATGTCACTGCTGACAGTGGCAATCTGTCAAAAAAAGTAGTCTTGGCGAATATCCCTCGTCAAGGTAGACATAATGAAAGTAAAACATAAGCCACTATATTAAATCACACGGACTACATACATGCAAAGTAGGCTACACAAAGCTGAGAAAAAAACGTATTGTCTTTAAAATGCCAATACTGCAAATTCCACTCCATCCCTCTCCATGCACTCAAGCAGCAGGTCGGCAACGGTGTGTGCGTGTGTGGAGAAAACACACGGTGCTCACCTTTTCCAATTGCCCCATATGAACAGCAGAAAAGGACTGCTAGCTGTAAAAGCATTTCAGTGTGTCTTCTGGTCTCCAAATCCATGTTTGAAACGAAAGGATGCTACTGGAGGACAGAGCCCTGTCCTGTCCTCTAGATTCGTCAATTAATCACGCGCCTCTGTTTGCTGCCTGTGCGTCTGCTCTGTCCTGTGCAGTTCTCTGCTGCTCACGCCATCCAACTGCTGCCGAGTCCGACTCGAGGAGGAACAGTTGAATGCATTCCTTGTGGAGTGCTCAGAGAGAGAGTGAGAGAGCAGGCTGAGACACACCTCTACAGCCCCAGCCTCTGTTGGCGTTAAGTCAGCAGCTTTTAAAGTGTCCACTAAGCAATGCCTTTAAGACCAAAAATTCATAGGCTGAATTTTGCCTTCTATTTAACTAACTTCTGGCGCTGCGTCTCAGTTACAGGTATGGTGACATCATTTAGCCCAACATTTAGCCTGAACTACTGTATGAGTTGTTATTGTAATGAGAGTTGGGCGGTGGCTGTGAGGAGGCATGGAGGACGGTTTTTGTATACATTTCCTTCAGAAAGTATTCACACCCCTTTACTTTTTTCCAAATTTTGTTGTGTTACAAAGTGGGATTAACATGGATTTAATTGTCTTTTTTTGTTGTCAACGACACACACAAAATACTCAGAAAAAAATATGAAAAATAACACACTAACCTATCTTTGTTAGATAAGCATTCACCCCCCTGAGTCAATACTGCTACAGTAGAATCACCTTTGTCAGCGATTACAGCTGTGTGTCTTTCTGGGTAAGTCTCAAAGAGCTCTGCACACCTGGATTGTACAATATCTGCACATCCTTCAAAAAATTCTTCAACCTCTGTCAAGTTAGTTGTTGATCGTCGCTAGACAGCCATTTTCAAGTCTTGCCATAGATTTTTTTCAAACCGATTTAAGACAAAAATGTAACTAGGCCACTAGTTAAATTCAATGTTGTCTTGGTAGGAATAAAACATAAATCAAAATAAATAAATACAAATATTATGACAAAAGTAGTGCATTGGGCCTTTACTAGTCCTGTATTAGAGGTCCGATATTGCCTTATTTAGCTCGGCATTAAAACAAATTATGCATTCAAGCTACCTCCTGGGGGTGAGCCGGGTGCCCAGTTCTGGCGGAAGGCGACGCTGGGTTAAGCACGTGGAGTAACGTAAGATTCTGTGTTTTCACATGCAAAAGTGATTGCTTTTCATAAAACCCCTTTATCTGCCTTCCCAATGACAATTAGTTAGAAAATTTGAACATATACACAAAATAAAATATAAACGCAACATGCAGCAATTACAAAGATTTTACTGAGTTACAGTTCACATATGGAAATCAGTAGATTTAAATTGAAATTAATTCTTTAGGTCGTAATCTATGGATTTCATATGACTAGAAATACAGATATGCATCTGTTGGTCAGAGACACCTTAAAAACAAAATAGTATTTGTGGATCAGTATCTGGTGTGATCACCATTTGTATCATGCAGTGCAAAACATCTCCTTGGCATAGAGTTGATCAAGCTGTTGATTGTGGCCCGTGGAATGTTGTCCCGCTCCTCTTCAATGGTTGTGCGAAGTTGCTGGATATTGGCGGGAACTGGCACACAGTGTCTTACATGTCGAGCCAGAACATTCCAAACATGCTCAATTGGTGACATGTCTGGCGAGTAAGCAGGCCATGGAAGAACTGGATATGTTCAGCTTCCAGTAACTGTGTAGAGATCTTTGTGACATGGGGCCATGCATTATCATCCTCAGTGGTGGAAAAAGTATTAAATTGTCATACTTGAGTAAAAGTAAAGATACCGTAATAGAAAATTATTCAAGTAAAAGTGAAAGTCACCCAGTAAAATACTACTTCAGTAAAAATCTAAAAGTATTTGGATTTAAATATAATTAAGTATCAAAAGTAACTGTGATTGCTAAAATATTTAAGTATTGAAAGTAAAATTAAAAGTATAAATTACTTCAAATTCCCTAAATTAAACAAACCAGATGGCACCATTTTATAGTTTTTATTTATTTACAGATAACCAGGGGCACACTCCAACACTCAGACATCATTTCTAAAAGAAGCATTTGTGTTTAGTGAGTCCGCCAGATCAGAGGCAATAGGGATGACCAGGGATGTTCTCTTGATAAGTGCATGAATTGGACCATTTTCCTGTCCTGCTAGCCATTCAAAATGTAACGAGTACTTTTGGGTGTCAGGGAAAATGCATGGAGTAAAAAGTACATTAAAGTAAAAGTTGTACAGATACCCCAAAATAGAACATAAGTAGTACTTCAAAGTATTTATACTTAAGTTATTTACACCACTGATCATGCTGAAACATGAGGTGATGGCTGGCAGCAGATGAATGGCATGACAATGGGCCTCAAGATCTCATCACGGTATCTCTGTGCATTTAAATTGCCATCGATAAAATGCAATTGTGTTCATTGTCCTTAGCTTTTGCCTGTCCATACCGTAACCCCACCGCCACCATGGGTCAGTCCGTTCACACCATTGACATCCTTGGCTGGCGTGGGTACACGTGGTCTGCGGTTGTGAGGCCAGTTGGACATACTGCCAAATTCTCTAAAATGCTCACTAACAGGGATGTAAACACATTTTTGAGAAATGAGCTTTTTGCTTGCATGGAACATTTGTGGGATCTTTTATTTCAGCTCATGGTAGATGAGACTAACACTTCTCATGTTGAGTGTATATTTTGTTCAGTGTGTTTTATGGGACAAAATGTGTTGTATGTTTCTGAACGATGCACCCTGCTGCATTGTACACAATATAACCCAGCGGCTTAATCGGATAGCTTAATCGAATCCCCTCACTCTCCAACTAAACCAGGAAACATGAACACCTCTAAAACTGTAAGGACAAACAAAGTAAGTATTTATATTTATTTTGTTTAATTTTACCGTTAATTTGTAGGACATGGAGAATAGTTCAGTGACATAATGCATTGTCTGCAGCCAGCTCAAAAAAACAAATGTCCTAGCTGGGTCATCCATAATACCGTTTAATGCGTTTTTTGGCCACCTGCACCAAAACTTGACACACACACACACACGCACGCACGCACGCACGCACGCACGCACGCACGCACACACACACACACACACACACACACACACACACACACACACACAGCAATAGCACTTATGCCTTTGATTATAATACTGTATATATTCCATCTCTTTGTAAAGCAACAACTCCACCCCTGTCATATTACATCTAACATAAAAACAACAATTCCACTGGTGGGAGAGATGCTATCAAGTAGCATTTCTATGGTAATAATGGTAAAGACACTGCTTTGCTGCCACATAGTTCATCCATCATCTGAGAAAGACCTCCAGCACATTCTTTTGGAGATGATATACTGAAAGACGACGTATGGAATATAGCTGTGCAAATGTGCCTTAGAGCCAACCCCCATGGACACAAACAGACAGACAGTAGCCTACAAACTGTATACGCCTTACACCCACAGACATAAAAGAGAACACACTGTATTGTTGGGATGAAGACAATTTGTAGTATTGTACTTTTAGGTCAAGCCTGTTGCTTCCCCCATTGAACCATTTTTTCCTCAGGTTTCATTCACATGATTTCACAGTTCATATGTTAAAAGGGTAAAAGACTTAAAGGGCTTGCATCCAAAACATTTGAATTCGTCACACACAAAGGAGTTACACAAACTCATAACGTATTTATAGACTAACTAATTATAATACAGGCCAATAAACCGTTATGTTGAGAGCTCACTGAGACAAAGACGACACGGAATAATGTACCTTTTGTATTGAGGCCGCTGCCTAGGAGGGATGGGTTTCAAACACACGCACACACGCACACACAAGCCCTAATCATCACACCCCATTGCACCGCTGACAGACTACACTTACATACAGGAATCACTGGGCTATTTAATTGCCGTATCGGATGTCCTGGCAGGTAAAAGGCTTTTGTACAATACATGGGATTCTGACTGACGGACAGGGAGAACCTGAGCTTCCAGCCATTTGCTGTACTTACTAAAGACTGAATTATGTCAATGGAAACGCATCACTGTGTTTGAGTGACGTGCCTCCACAATACCAAAACGCCTTTATACTGACCAGCTTTTGTCAATTCAAAGACAGAACTCTCCTTTTATTACCATGGTGTGGGAAATCACTTGACGATTAATGTTTGTGTCTCTTGTTTCATGATGCAGCTCTGTCTATCTATTTGGTACTAGTACTTCCATCTTTGGATAAATACGCCTCGGAAATGTTTAAAAATTCCACTCTCTTGATTCAACCCCGTGTAAATCTTGTTTCCCCATGTAGGATTTCCTTTATATGACCTGGGAAAGAATGTTGGGGAGATATAAAATCAGCTTTGGAAGTAGAGGATATTCCCTTTTCTAGTTTCATATTACCTTGTATGTGACTAGCAGCACCTCATTGGCTGTATGTGCAATATAGGTTAGTATGAGGAATCTGTGTAGACTATATGTTTGTGGGTGTGAGTACAAGTCACTGGATGCATCCCTATTGGCCCTGGTCAAATGCAGTGCACCACTTAGGGTAGAGGGTGCCATTTTGGATGCACCCACTATTTCTAATCTAAGACTGGGAAGCCCAAAGGGTTCGATTTTTCCAGCAAGATATTGTAGCTGGCTTGGGAAAACCTCTCTACTCATGTGTAGAATGTATAACATATTTATATACAGCTCAATACACATTTAATTTTCTATTTTTCAACTAGATTAAATCCAAACCTTTTCCAGCCTCCTGTGTCGACAATATCCAGGACATTTCTAAGATATTGTGTCTCAGCTTGTGTTGTTGCATTGATATTGATATTTACATTGAGTTCCTAATCGTTTGCCTGTAGTTGATTTAGTAATAAATTAATCACTACAACAAATGCTAAGGTGATTCAGAGAACAACAAGGCTCATTTGTACAAACAGCAGTATCAAATCTCTTTATTGATATCTATTTGCATGCCTTAAAGCCACACTGTGAATGTATCACAGTGTATAATTGCAATGCACACTCATACAAGTGGTAATGGAGGAGTTTCCTACTCAAACAGTCAGAGTAACTGGTGGAATTAAAATAAGTGAGTCCTGTAACAATACGTACATACTGGGCTGCCTATCTTTGTTTTCGGCATCAAGGTTGTTGTTTTTTCACCTTCAGATGTCCATTTCCCATGGTAACTCCCCATCCCATAGAACAAAGATGTTGAAAAGGGTCCTAAAAAAAGAGAGATGTGAGTAGAATGTGAATTAGTAAAGGGCTTTCTGCCTAAGAGTGGGCAAGATGGAGTGTTATAGTGGACAATATACACACACCTTTAGTTTTAGGAGTGTTAGTAATTGAGGCTAAATGGTTTCGTAACAAGGAGTATGGAGCAGTTTTGTTTAAACTCTGTGGAATGGAAGGAAAACTGGTTGCTATACGAAACGGCTTTGCTCTGTAAAATAAGTTGGACAACAAAGACAGAAAATATCTCTAAGATTGCATTGGAGATATCTCTGAGAAAACATACAGTAGCTAATGCATATGTATACATCCAAATGTTGTCTTTGATCTACATTTGGTATGCCTACATTCATCTCTACTCATTTACATTTCACACAAGTTTAATAAATGTAAACTTGGGAACAGTTTACATATGAAATTGAATATTCATTCAGAAAACATTTACTCAGGATTTGTTGGTAGATTTGTGCCTCAAAATCTTCTTCAATAGAACATTGTTAAAGAAGCTCTTCAGCTAAGCCATTTGGACAAAATGCCTTCAAACTCAAACAAATATAGCATACAGTACTTCCAAATCTTTACAAATTTAGAAGTAATCCCGCCTGCTTGATTATGCTGGTAGCTTTTTTGCGAATAACCATAAAAATACTCATAATCTTGCTCAGAGTGCAATAATGCAAATCAGACAGTGCAAAACTTCCTATCGGCACCTTCCTCATGTAGTGTGCTATCAGAAGTCTAAATATGTTAGGATTCGGGTTTAAGTCCTTTGTATGATGTATTCAAATGTTTCGGATCTAAGGTCTTTTCACATATGAAACGTGAGTTCATGTAAAGAAAATCAACAAAAGTATGATAGGTACAATAATTTGAAGGAGTTCTTTGTTATGGAATAATTAAGCGGAAATTAGGCTCACGCATTGTAGAGACGCTAGTTTTGCCATTAGTTAGTTTGGTTGTTTCCTTTAGTGAATGAGTCATTTGGCTTGGCAGCTGTTCTAAAGCAGTCCACTGGTTTCAACCTTGTCTTTGTTTGCATACTAAATTGAACCCCTCTATGATCGATGACGATCGATGCACACTTATTCTGCTTCACATCCCCTCTCTGTACCAGCTAGTCTGTGCTGTGCTGTGTATTGTTGTGTTTTTGTTGTATCACCCTGGCAAAGACTTGTGCAGTTGTCCTGTGTTGTTACTGTGTTGTATATTTATGAACTGACATAGAAGAATGTGCTTAGCCAGTTAGCTGAAAAGTATCCATTTCTGTAAGAGCGTAGAGTTTCAGAGATCAAGGCGTTTCTAGCACCTCTACTCGGTATGTCGGAACTCAGGAACAATAAGGAGTAAATCATGGGTTTGGAAGCGAAGGTCCTTGTGTTTTTACCGAACGTACTGTAAATTAACTGCTTTATTTCAACAGGGGAGGTCATTGTGATGTGACCTGATAAGAGACAGTCAGGGGCAGAGAACCACTAAATGTATGGCGAGAAGGAGACTGTCTGCAATTTGTAGACTAACTGAATGTGGCCTTTTACAGGCTTAATAAATTCATGGGACCACAATTCAGCGAACACAAGGAAAGGAAATAAAGCCAGAGGAATCTAGTACAGTAATTTATGACGCTACTTTGCTGTTCAAGGAGAGGGGGGTGTGAGATTAGGTAGTTGAGCAGCTGATGCTTAGCTAGAGCAGTGGGGTCCAGTCGGTTTACAGCAACGAGCCCTGACAAACTTCCCCCTCAAACTCTATAGAAGGCTCACTCTAAATGAGGCTGTATATTCAAATGTACTCACTTTCATATACTTTCCTTATCTAAGATAGACCTAAATGGTGGGATAAATGGTTTATAGTGAAGTTCAATAGCTATGGTTACAGTATACAGTACACTTAGAAAAAAATAGTTCCTAAAGTACCCTTTTTGGTTCCATGTAGATCTCTCTGTGGAAAAGGATCTACATGTAACACAAAAAAGTTCTACCTAGAACCAAAAAGGGTTCTTCAAAGGGTTCTTCTATGGGGACAACTGAATAACCCTTTTAGGGTCTACAGTCGTGGCCAAACGTTTTGAGAATGACACAAATATTCATTTTCACAAAGTCTGCTGCCTCAGTTTGTATGATGGCAATTTGCATATACTCTAGAATGTTATGAAGAGTGATCAGATGAATTGAAAAGTCCCTCTTTGCCATGCAAATGAACTGAATCCCCCCAAAAAATATTTCCACTGCATTTCAGCCCTGCCACAAAAGGACTAGCTGACATCATGTCAGTGATTCTCTCGTTAACACAGGTGTGAGTGTTGACAAGGACACGGCTGGAGATCACTCTGTCATGCTGATTGAGTTCGAATAACAGACTGGAATCTTCAAAAGGAGGGTGGTGCTTGGAATCATTGTTCTTCCTCTGTCAACCTTTGGTTACCTGCAAGGAAACACGTGCCGTCATCATTGCGTTGCACCAAAAGGGCTTCACAGGCAAGGATATTGCAGCCAGTAAGATTGCACCTAAATCAGCCATTTGTTGGATTATCAAGAGCTCCAAGGAGAGCGGTTCAATTGTTGTGAAGAAGGCTTCAGGGCACCCAAGAAAGTCCAGCAAGCACCAGGGCTGTCTCCTAAAGTTGATTCAGCTGCGGGATCAGGGCACCAGCAGTACAGAGCTTGCTCAGGAATGGCAGCAGGCAGGTGTGAGTGCATCTGCACCCACAGTGAGGTGAAGACTTTTGGAGGATGGCCTGGTGTCAAGAAGGGCAGCAAAGAAGCCACTTCTCTACAGGAAAAACATCAGGGACAGACAGATATTCTGCAATAGGTACAGGGATTGGACTGCTGAGGACTGGGGTAAAGTCATTTTCTCTGATGAATCCCCTTTCCAATTGTTTGGGGCATCCAGAAAAAAGCATGTCCGGAGAAGACAAGGTGAGCGCTACCATCAGTCCTGTGTCATACTATCAGTCCTGTGTCATGCCAACAGTAAAGCATCCTGAGACCATTCATGTGTTGGGTTGCTTCTCAGACAAGGGAGTGGGCTCACTCACAATTTTGCGTAAGAACACAGCCATGAATAAAGAATGGTACCAACACATCCTCCGAGAGCAACTTCTCCCAACCATCCAGGAACCATTTGGTGATGAACAATGCCTTTTCCAGCATGATGGAAGGCAAACGTGATAACTAAGTGGCTTGGGGAACAAAACATTGGCACTTTGGGTCCATGGCCAGGAAACTCCCCAGACCTTAATCCCATTGAAAAACGTGTGGTCAATCCTCAAGAGGCTGGTGGACAAACAAAAACCCACAAATTCTGACAAACTCCAAGCATTGATTATGCACGAATGGGCTGCCATCAGTCAGGATGTGGCCCAGAAGTTAATTGACAGCATGCCAGGGCAGATTGCAGAGGTCTTGAAAAAGAAGGGTCAACACTGCAAATATTGACTCTTTGCATCAACTTCAAGTAATTGTCAATAAAAGCCTTTGACACTTATGAAATAGTGGTAATTATACTTCAGTATTCCATAGTAACATCTGACAGAAATATCTAAAGACGCTGAAGCAGCAAACGTTCTGAAAATTAATATTTGTGTCATTCTCAAAGCTTTTGGCCACGAGTGAATTTCTGTGTACGTTACTGTGTATGAAAATATACCATTTTATTGTGAACCTGGGTAGTCAAGAGGACGTATTGAAGTCCTCAAACAGAATCACAACAGTTACTGAACCTTTTATAACCCATTAAATATTTGTTTCTCCCAAGGTCATGACCTTGACCTGCGGAGTCAGAGTGAGAGAGTTTGAAGTAGTTGTTGCACAGCTGCTGCTCTGTATGGGTTGTACATGGTACTGTAGCCATGGAGATCTATGGAAGCCCGTTCCCTCCACTGCCCCCCATCACAAAAAAAATAAAAAATCAGACCACGAATAGATAGTAAGTCATAATTTTGAGATAAGTCATAATTATAAGATAAGTCATATTATGGGATACCTTTACTCTTAAATACATAGATGCAAGGACTCTCACATATGGAGGCTGGCCATCCATGAGATCAAAATTATAGTTGCTTTACAATTACTTACAATGGCATAAAGCAAGGTTATATTTTTGGTTCTGGTGGGGTTACATTACAGCCTTCAAGAATCAATGGCTATATATAAATAATTGAACAATCAAAAAAAGGATGTACCTATCTCAGATTGCCTCTTTAACCCTCATACTATAATGGCACAAGGCGAGACCCAGATGCTGACACGGGAGACAGATGGTTTGAGTCTTTGATATTTATTAATAATCCAAAAGGGGCAGGCAAGAGAATGGTCATGGACCTGCAAAAGGTCAAAACCAGTTCAGAGTCCATGAGCTACAGTGTGGCAGGCAGGCTCAAGATCAGGGCAGACAGAATGGTCAGGCAGGTGGGTACAGAGTCCAGAAAACAGACAAGGGTCAAAACCGGGAGGACTAGCAAAAGAGAGTAGAAAAGGCAGGCGGCGCACAGGGAAAAACACGCGGGTTGACTTGGAACATACAAAACAAACTGGCACAGACAGACAGAAAACACAGGTTTAAATACCCAGGGGATAATGGGGAAGATGTGTGACACCTGGAGGGGGTGGAGACAATCACAAGAACAGTTGAACTAGATCAGGGTGTGACACATACTACTGACTGCATATTTTGATCATAGCCCAAAGTTGGTTTATTCTTCACATTTTTCTTGACTTTGTCAATCATCTTGTTCCTAATAAATATAAATAATTGTTTATTGTTTCTGTATCAACATTGACTCGGAAAAAAATGGTGTCCTTTAGTGTCATTTTGACCGCAGCCAAAAACCCCTAAATCATTCTATAGTAATTTGATAGATAGGACCTTTATTTGAATTTAGATTTCTCTGGAGACATAATAAATAACAAGTTATCCCTACCACCAGAGGGTGGAGCGGGATCTGTATCAGTGATTTTGACCAAATATAGCTCCCCATGTACTCGCCTAAAATTGTACTTTTCTATACCACGTATTGTATGAATGTGTACAGAACTAAAATGACCTTATGTCTGTGCATATGGTATTAAAAGTCTGTCAATGGTACACATACTTGATAGAACTGCAATACAGAACTCAGATATGCTCTGAATCTACACAGAGAGCTGTATTGGTATGTATCTTCTGAAAAGTAGTTATTCTAAGGCAAATCTAAAAAAGTATTTATTTGAATTTGAACTAATTACTGATCATAATCTTGATGTGATTGGCCTGACTGAAACATGGCTTAAGCCTGATGAATTTACTGTGTTAAATGAGGCCTCGCCTCCTGGCTACACTAGTGACCATATCCCCCATGCATCCCGCAAAGGCGGAGGTGTTGCTAACATTTACGATAGCAAATTTCAATTTACAAAAAAAAAAGAAAGAAGACGTTTTCGTCTTTTGAGCTTCTAGTCATGGCCTCTAAACCTTCAAGCTGCATACTGGACCCTATTCCAACTAAACTAAGTTTAATTTCACAGAAGTGTGATTGACTTGGAGTTACATTGTGTTGTTTAAGTGTTCCCTTTATTTTTTTGAGCAGTGTATTTTACCTCTTGGGGATGTCATTCGAAAACATAATGTTAACTTTCACTGCTATGCGGATGACACACAGCTGTACATTTCAATGAAACATGGTGAAGCCCCAAAATTGCCCTCGCTAGAAGCATGTGTTTCAGACATAAGGAAGTGGATGGCTGCAAACGTTCTACTTTTGAACTCGGACAAAACAGAGATGCTTGTTCTAGGTCCCAAGAAACAAAGAGATCTTCTGTTGAATCTGACAATTAATCTTAATGGTTGTACAGTCGTCTAAAATAAAACTGTGAAGGACCTCGGCCTTACTCTGGACCCTGATCTCTCTTTTGAAGAACATATCAAGACCATTTCAAGGACAGCTTTTTTCCATCTACGTAACATTGCAAAAATTAGAAACTTTCTGTCCAAAAATGATGCAAAACAATTAATCCATGCTTTTGTCACTTCTAGGTTAGACTACTGCAATGCTCTACTTTCCGGCTACCCGGATAAAGCACTAAATAAACTACAGTTAGTGCTAAATACGGCTGCTAGAATCATGACTAGAACCAAAACATTTGATCATATTACTCCAGTGCTAGCCTCCCTACACTGGCTTCCTGTCAAGGCAAGGGCTGATTTCAAGGTTTTACTGCTAACCTACAAAGCATTTAATGGGCTTGCTCCTACCTATCGCTCTGATTTGGTCCTGCCGTACATATCTACACGTATGCTACGGTCACAAGATGCAGGCCTCCTAATTGTCCCTAGAATTTCTAAGCAAACAGCTGGAGGCAGGGCTTTCTCCTATAGAGCTCAATTTTTATGGAATGGTCTGCCTACCCATGTAAGAGACGCAAACTCGGGCTCAACCTTTAAGTCTTTACTGAAGACTCATCTCTTCAGTGGGTCATATGATTGAGTGTAGTCTGGCCCAGGAGTGGGAAGGTGAACGGAAAGGCTCTGGAGCAACGAACCGCCCTTGCTGTCTCTGCCTGGCCGGTTCTCCTCTTTCCACTGGGATTCTCTGCCTCTAACCCTATTACAGGGGCTGAGTCACTGGCTTACTGGGGCTCTTTCATACCGTCCCTGGGAGGGGTGCGTCACTTGAGTGGGTTGAGTCACTGATGTGATCTTCCTGTCTGGGTTGGCAGATCTTTGTGGGCTATACTCGGCCTTGTCTCAGGATGGTAAGTTGGTGGTTGAAGATATCCCTCTAGTGGTGTGGGGGCTGTGCTTTGGCAAAGTGGGTGGGGTTATATCCTTCCTGTTTGGCCCTGTCCGGGGGTGTCCTCAGATGGGGCCACAGTGTCTCCTGACCCCTCCTGTCTCAGCCTCCAGTATTTATGCTGCAGTAGTTTATGTGTCGGGGTGCTAGGGTCAGTTTGTTATATCTGCAGTTCTTCTCCTGTCCTAAGTGAATTTAAGTGTGCTCTCTCTAATTCTCTCTTTCTCTCTTTCTTTCTCTCTCTCGGAGGACCTGAGCCCTAGGACCATGCCTCAGGACTACCTGACATGATGACTCCTTGCTGTCCCCAGTCCACCTTGCCGTGCTGCTGCTCCAGTTTCAACTGTTCTGCCTTATTATTATTGGACCATGCTGGTCATGTATGAACATTTGAACATCTTGGCCATGTTCTGTTATAATCTCCACCCGGCACAGCCAGAAGAGGACTGGCCACCCCACATAGCCTGGTTCCTCTCTAGGTTTCTTCCTAGGTTTTGGCCTTTCTAGGGAGTTTTTCCTAGCCACCGTGCTTCTACACCTGCATTGCTTGCTGTTTGCGGTTTTAGGCTGGGTTTCTGTATAGCACTTTGAGATATCAGCTGATGTACGAAGGGCTATATAAATACATTTGATTTGATTTGATTTGATTTGAATCCAGGTTGTCTCTGGAGATATAATATTAAACGTTATACATATCCTCAGAGATGGAAGGGGACCTGTATCAGTGATTTTGACCAGAAAGACAGATGATCTGCAGAAATGAAGCCCCTTATGTACTCATATATAGTTCTAACTGGTTCTAACTAGGTATGACTGTGTACAAAATCAAAATGACCTTACTTACATGCTTATTTTCAGTCAAAACAGCTCATAAAGTATATCAGTGGTATGAATACTTGGTAGAACTGTAATACAGAAACATATGTATTATGTACACATGTGTTGTGTTGGTGTGTATTCTATACAAAATATTTATTCTACAGGAAAGTGATACGGGTGATTCTACAGAAGTGGTGTAAATTGCTGTTCCACTCACACACAAACATTTTTTTTGTTTGTTGAAAAAACAGTCTCCAAATTAGGACATTACCGTGGGGCCTATGCATGTATTGATTGAAGAGTCACCTGAGGCTGGAGAGGAATGGGAGATGCAGTAGAGGAATGCAGTGCTGAGGGCAGAGGGGTCGTAATGAAGAGCTTTCTGGTGCCCAGAGGTGCTGAGGCATCACTCAAGTGGTGCCATACATTGTGAAGGAGAAGTCCAGTGTCCACACGGCACAGGCTGGTTCCCAGAGTAGCTAGGCATCTACAAGATTGTCACTAGACTATATCTTCATCGAACATCTTCCTGACCTCCTTCCACTGATCAAACCATGAACTCTCCCTCTGCATCTTTGGAGGATGCAAGACTTGGTCTCTGCTGGCTGTAGCCAACTAGAGCTAGGCTACTTATGATTGTGTATGGCTTGTTTGTTTTTGGCTTTTGCGCTTTGAGATTATTTTAAAAAATGCTACAGAAATGTAGTCATTATTATACCAAATATGATTTATTTAGTTAAGTAGAGTATAAAGCTCTGACGAAGGCCAAGCGGCGGACACTTGATCTTCAATGAAGTAGTTATACTAGCAAGAGCAGTGTGCAGCTTTCTTTTTTCTTTCAACTTGTCTAATTGTGTTACCATGCACCTGAAACAAAATAGCTCAGATGAGTGAGTGCCTTTTTGAATGTTGAAAGTAAAATACACCAACAGTGGATGTACCGGTATCAAATATTTCATTTTATTAAACCATTTACAGAAAGACTTTACGGTATATGTTTCCTGAAGAAAAAAAAAATCAAAAAGTCCCATTTTTACCACATTGCCAGGATTCGCCTTTTATATCTTTCGTGCACATGCGGGCAAGTTTAGGAGTGGGAGATGATGTCTATTATTATGATACTTTTAAAATATTTTTTTTTACACCCTTCTTTTCATGATTATGAACTTGTCTCATCGCAGCAACTCTACTTAACTAAATAAATCCCAAACGGGCTTGGGAGAGGCAAAGGTCGAGTCTAACTTCCTCATGACCCACCAAACTGCTCTTCTTAACACCCGCCCACTTAACCAATGTGTTGGAGGAAACAGCTTTCAGATGATGACCGAAGTCAGCCTGCAGGTGCCCACCACAAGGAGTCGCTAGAGCGCAATGAGCCAAGTAATGGCACCCGAACCTGCAACACTGTGAAGCAGTGCCTTAGACTATTGTGCCACTCAGGAGGCCAAGGACGTTTATCTAAATAAATCCATAGACTATACACCATCAAAAATAAATCTATTGTTGACTGGTTTTAGGCAGGTCCTTCGAAACATTGTTAGATTAATAAAACATATCATATTTTTTAGGATACATGGCTGTGCCATGCAAATGAAATGGATAGTTATTTTGTTAATTAAACAGACAAGACACCCTGACTAGAACATAATGACATATAATAAAACACAAATAATATTTTTTCCCACAAAACATTTGTCACAGCAACTTGTGGAACTGCTGTCATATGTGATGTTTTGAAACAGAGCCCAAGGCAAACGTATGCCTTTTTGATCAACGTTTCATCTCTTTTCTACCTCCACTCCGCTTTGTTATGGAGCAGGCGTAGAGTCTTATATTGTGAGTATCTACAGTACATCATGATATTGATAGAAATAATAGAAATCTATATTTTCAAAGCATGTGAGTCTCATGTTCGGACAGTGGCTTGCGAAAGTATTCACCCCCTTGGCATTTTTCCTATTTTGTTGCCTTACAACCTGGAATTAAAATAGATTTTTTAGGGGTGTGTATCATTTGATTTACGCAACATGTCTACCACTTTGAAGATGCAATTTTTTTTTTGTGAAATACACAAGACATAAGGCAAAAAAACGGAAAACTTGAGCGTGCATAGCTATTCACCCCCACTCCAAAGTCAATACTTTGTAGTGCCACCTTTTGCAGCAATTACAGCTGAAAGTATCTCTATAAGCTTGGCACATCTAGCCACTGGGATTTTTGTCCATTCTTCAAGGCAAAAGTGCTCCAGCTCCTTCAAGTTGGATGATGTACAGCAATCTTTAAGTCATACCACAGCTCAATTGGATTGAGGTCTGGGCTTTGACTAAGCCATTCCAAGACATTTAAATGTTACCCCTTAAAATTTCTTAGGGCTAGGCCCTTTTTTCTCAAATTCCGCCTGAATGACGTGCCCAAAGTAAACTGTTGTTGCTCAGGCCTGGAAGCCAGGATATGCATATAATTGGTACAATTGGAAAGAAAACACTGAAGTTTGTAGAATTTTTTAAATAATGTAGGATAATATAACACAATAGATATGGTAGTAGAAAATCCAAAGAAAAACCAACCAGAATATTTTGGGGGAGAGAGCCCATACTCTTACAATGGAAAGTATAGGGGCATACTGAATTCTAGCTCCCAGGATGCAATTCAAATCAAATGTATTTATATAGCCCTTCGTACATCAGCTGATATCTCAAAGTGCTGTACAGAAACCCAGTCTAAAACCCCACACAGCAATCAATGCAGGTGTAGAAGCAAGGTGGCTAGGAAAAACTCCCTAGAAAGGCCAAAACCTAGGAAGAAACCTAGAGAGGAACCAGGCTATGTGGGGTGGCCAGTCATCTTCTGGCTGTGCCGGGTGGAGATTATAACAGAACATGCCAAGATGTTAAAATGTTCATAAATGACCAGCATGGTCAAATAATAATAATCACAGGCAGAACAGTTGAAACTGGAGCAGCAGCACGGCCAGGTGGACTGGGGACAGCAAGGAGTCATCATGTCAGGTAGTCCTGAGGCATGGTCCTAGGGCTCAGGTCCTCCGAGAGAGAGAAATAAAGAGAGAAAGAGAGAATTAGAGAGAGCATACTTAAATTCACACAGGACACCGGATAGGACAGGAGAAGTACTCCAGATATAACAAACTGACCCTAGCCCCCCGACACATAAACTACTGCAGCATAAATACTGGAGGCTGAGACAGGAGGGGTCAGGAGACACTGTGGCCCCATCCGATGAATTCATATGGCTTCCACAGGGTGTGAGCAGTCTATGTTCAAGGTTTCAGGCTTGTAACTTCCAAAAGGAATAAGAAATATCAGTTTTAGTACAGGGACACAGTCTTGGAAATTTGTGTGCGCACGCGATGAAGACAGGACGCACCTGCTAAAATCGGATTCCTATTGAACATACTTCTTTCCGTAAGAAATATTATAGTTTGATTACATTTTAGGGTATCCGATGAGTAAACAGAAACATATTTTGACTTGTTGAAACAAAGTTTAGGGGTAGATTTTCAGATCATTTTCTCTGTACGTTGAACGAGTGGATTACTCAAATCGATGGGGCAAACTAAACTGACTTTTTGGGATATAAAGAAGGATTTTATCTAACAAAATGACACTGCATGTTATAGCTGGGACCCTTTGGATGACAAATCAGAGGAAGATAAGAAAAGTAAGTGAATATTTAATTGCTAGTTCCGAGATAGGACTGCGTCAAGGCACAGATCTGGGGAAAGGTACCAAAAATTTCTACAGCAATGAAGGTCCCCAAGAACACAGTGGCCTCCATCATTCTTGAATGGAAGAAGATTGGAACCACCAAGACTCTTCCTAGAGCTAGCCACCTGGCCAAAATGAGCAATCGGGGGAGAAGGGCCTTGGTCAGGGAGGTGACCAAGATCCCGATAGTTACTCTGACAGAGCTCCAGATTCCTCGTTGGAGATGGGAGAACCTTCCAGATGGACAACCATCTCTGCACCACTACACCAATCAGGCATTTATGGTAGTTGCCAGACGGAAGCCACTCCTCAGTTAAAGGCGCTTGACAGCCCTCTTGGAGTTTGCCAAAAGGCACCTAAAGGACTGTGGGGATGTTTTTCTGTGGTAGGGACTGGGAGACTAGCCAGGATCAAGGGAAAGATAAAGGGAGCAAAGTACATAGAGATCCTTGATGAAAACCTGCTCCAGAGCGCTCAGGACCACTCCCCAAGTTCAGGTATCAAATCAAGTCAAATTTTATTTGTCACATGCGCCGAATACCTTACCAGGAAATGCTTACTTACAAGCCCTTAATCTACCCATCGTGTCCGATTTCAAAAAGGCTTTACAGCGAAAGCACACCATATGATTATGTTAGGTCAGAGCCTAGTCACAAAAGCACATACAGCCATTTTCCAGCCAAAGAGAGTCACAAAAAGCAGAAAAGAAGATCAAATTAATCACTAACCTTTGATGATCTTCATCAGATGGCACTCATAGGACTTCATGTTACACAATACATGTATGTTTTGTTCGATAAAGTTCATATTTATATCAAAAAATCTCAGTTTACATTGGTGCTTTATGGTCAGTAATGTTGTGCCTCAAAAACATCAGCGAATTTTCAGAGCCACATCAATTTAAACTTTGATAAAAGATACAAGTATTATGCACAGAATTATAGATATAATTATCCTTAATGCAACCGCTGTGTGTAACGATCATCGTAGGTGGAAGAAAGTGAGGACAAAGGTGCAGCGTGGTACGTGTTCATAATATTTTAATAGAACACTGAAAAATACAAAAACCAACAACGTGAATAAACGAAACCGAAACAGTTCTGTCTGGTACAGATACAAAACAGAAAACAACTACCTACAACTCAAGGGCGAGACCAGGCTGCCTAAGTATGGTTCTGAATCAGAGACAACGATTGACAGCTGCCTCTGATTGGGAACCATACCAGGCCAAACACATAGAAATACAAACATAGAACAAAACATAGAAATCCCACCCCAACTCATGCCCTGACCAACCTAAAATAGAGACATAAAAAAATGAACTAAGGTCAGGACGTGACACTGTGTCAGATTTTAAAAAAGCTTAACGGAAAAAGTAAACCATTCAATCATCTGAGTACCGCACTCAGACACAAAAACAAGCCATGCAAATACCCGCCATGTTGTGTAGTCAGTAAAAGTCAGAAAAAGCGTTATAAATATTCACTTACATTTGATGATCTTCATCAGAATGCACTCCCAGGAATCCCAGTCCCACAATACATTTTTGTTTTGTTCGATAAAGTCCATTTTGTTAGCGCATTTGGGAAACAAATCCAAACTCACGAGGCGCAGGCAAGTCCAGGCGAAAGTTCAGACGGAAAGTTCAAAAAGTTATATTACAGTTCTTAGAAACATGTCAAAATAGAATCAATATTTAGGATGTTTTTAACATAAATCTTCAATAATGTTCCAACCAGAGAATTCCTTTGTCTTTAGAATTGCAATGGAACGCAGGTCGCTCTCACGTGTGGGCGCGTGATCAGCTCATGCCACTCTGGTAGCCCTCTGGTTGAATCAGCTCTCATTCGCCCCCACTTCACAGTAGAAGCCTCAAACAATGTTCTAAAGACTGTTGACATCTAGTGGAAGCCTTAGGAAGTGCAATATGACCCCATAGACACTGTATATTTGATAGGCAATGAGTTGAAAAACTACAGACCTCAGATTTCCCACTTCCTGGTTGGATTTTTCTCAGCTTTTCACCTGCCATAAGAGTTCTGTTATACTCACAGACATCATTCAAACAGTTTTAGAAACTTCAGAGTGTTTTCTATCCAATACTACTTATAATATGCACATATTAGCTTCTGGGACTGAGTAGCAGGAAGTTTACCCTGGGCATGCTTTTCATCCAAACGTGAAAATGCTGCCCCCTATCCCAAACAGGTTAACAAGAAGTTAAGCTTTAATTTGGTGTATTGCACTTGTGAATGTATGAAAGTTACATATTTCAAAAAAATATTTTTAAATCTCGCGCTCTGCCTTTTCAGCGTAACCCCTAGCCGTAAGAATTAACCAACAGTGCAGTTCAAGATGAGTTAAGAAAATATTTACCAAATAAACTAAAATCAAAAAATAATAAAAGGTAACACAATAAAATAACAATAACGAGGCTATATACTGGTGGGGTGTCAATGTAAATAGTCCGGTGACCATGTATTGACGGTTTGCTTGTTTAATGGTTCGTCTGAGGGCATAGCGGGATTTCTTATAAGTGTCCAGATTAGTGTCCCGCTCCTTGAAAGTGGCAGCTCTAGCCTTTAGCTCAATGGCTTCTGTTTGGAATATGTACGTACAGTCACTGTGGGGACGACATCATCGATGCACTTATTGATTATGCCAATGACTGAGGTCGTATACTCCTCAATGCCATTGATTGAATCCCGGGACATATTCCAGTCTGTGCTAGCGAAACAGTCCTGTAGCATAGCATCCACACCATCTGACCACTTCCGTATTGAGCGAGTCACTTGTACTTCCTGCTTTAGTTTTTGCTTGTAAGCCGGAATCAGGAGGATAGAATTGTGGTTAGATTTGCCAAAAGGAGGACGGGGAGAGCTTTTTATGCATCTCTTTGTGTGGAGTAAAGGTGGTCTAGAGTTTTTTTCCCCTCTGGTTGCACGTGACATGCTGGTAAATTTTTTGTAAAACTGATTTATGTTTGAATGCATTAAAGACCCCGGCCACTAGGAGTGCTGCTTCTGGATGAGCATTTTGTTGTTCGCTATGGCCTTATATAGTTGGTTGAGTGTGGTCTTAGTTCCAGCATTGGTCTGTGGTGGCAAATAGACGGCTACGAATAATATAGATGAGAACTCTTTTGGTAGATAGTGTGGTCTACAGCTTATCATAAGGTATTCTACCTCAGGCGAGCAATACCTCGAGACTTCTTTAATATTAGACATTGCGCACCAGCTGTTAGACACACACCCCCACCCCTTGTCTTACCAGACGTAGCTTCTCTGTTCTGCCGGTACATGGAAAATCCCGCCAGCTCTATATTATCTGTGTCGTCTTTTAGCCACCCCTCGGTGAAACATAAGATATTACAGTTTTTAATGTCCCGTTGGTAGGATAATCTTAATCTAGGTCATCAACTTTATTTTCCAATGATGATTGCACGTTAGCCAATAGAACGGATAGCAGTGGGAGTTTACTCTTGCGCGCCTGAGAATTCTCAGAAGGCTTCTTCCAGTTCAAGGTGAGTAATCCCAGTTCTGATGTCCAGAAGATATTTTCGGTCATAAGAGACAGTAGAAGCAACATTATATACAAAATAAGTTACAAATAATGCAATAAAACTAACAAAATAGCACCGTTGGTTAGGAGCATGCAAAAATGTCAGCCATCCTCTTCGTCGCCATCTTAATTAATGACAAGCTTGTAGCATAATACCCAAGAAGACTCGAGGCTGTAGGTCTGAATACTAAAGATATTAAACCTGTTTTTGCTTAGTGTCACGCCCTGGCCTTAATTATCTTTGTTTTCTTTATTATTTTGGTTAGGCCAGGGTGTGATATGGGTGATTTATGTGTTTTTGTCTTGTCTAGGGTTTTTTGTACATTTATGGGTTTGTGTTCAGTTTAGTTGTCTAGGTAAGTCTATGGTTGCCTAGATTGGTTCTCAATCAGAGGCAGGTGTTTATTGTTGTCTCTGATTGGGAACCATATTTAGGCAGCCATACTCTTTGGGTATTTTGTGGGTGATTGTTTCCTGTCTTTGTGTTTTATGCACCAGTTAGGACTTATGGTTTTCACGTTTATTGTTTTGTAGTTTGTTCATGTTTGAGTTTTCTTATTAAAGAGCCATGAACTATAACCACGTTGCGTTTTGGTCCGCCTCTCCTTCCCAGGAAGAAAGCTGTGACACTTAGTCATTATAGAGTATTGCGTGTAGATTGATGAGGGGGGGAGAAATAATTTAATCAATTTCAGAATAAGGCTGTAATGTAACAAAATGTGGACCATTTTTAAGGGGCCTGAATACTTTCCGAATGCACTGTATACAGACAGAGATTCAGTGAAACCAAATCATATTGATTGATTAAAACAAGTCACAGGCTTTTGGTCGAGAGTAGGCCTAGGCTACTAAGCAACTGCGTGTAAAGAGCTAAATAATCCACTTGCCAAGCTACATAACATGCTGGCAAAATGTTCTGATCAGTGCTAATAAATGAGCCAACTAGACAAGATGATAATGAGCAGCTCTCACCTCAATTTAGCTAACATTTCCACAGTCTAATTGTAACCTAACCTATATCGAAACAGAGATTATATCCAAGAAATAGCTGACATTGATTGATTTATCAATGAAGTCCTCACACTTGTCTCAAAGTAGCGCAAAACGGTGCTGAAATATTTGAGCACATGAGGATAGGCTATTGCTTCAAATGTCAATATCAAAAGGATGACTTTGGGAGTACCAGTAAGCAACAATTTGATGCATTCAATTGCATTAGCCTACTTTATTCCAATATTTTCTTAATTTATTCCCTCAGTTATTCTTTATTGATCCATCCAGTTGTGGTTGAGAACTGTGAATTTTAGAACTGCCAGAAGGATAGTAGTGGTGGGCGCAACCATCAAGAGTTTAAGAGCGTAGTGCGTGCCAATGCCGCCTCAGCATTACGGCTACATTTCATCCTATGCCGTAGGCAGAACTTTACCGCAATCATGACTAGGTCAGTTGTTGGAAATAATAATACAGGCTTTGTCGCTGGCAATACCTTTCATATATAAAGAAAAGTCTGCAAAAAGTTGGCCAGATGCTAAAGTTGGTGGACAATCGTCTTGGTTTGAAAGGTTTATTACAAACAAGAAACACTTTTCAATGTGGCAGTCACCTCCTTCTCCCATCCATATCTTGACCGTTCTGGGAGGGAGAGGAGCCCACAGCTGCACCTTGGGAGGATGAGGAGATAATGACTAGTGGTGTGATAGAGTGGCAGCCCTTGCAGCGCCTCGTCCATCACACATCCAGGATGTGGCTGTGGCCTCCCCTCTCTCCGTGCTGACTCTGGTGGGGGGAGCTTTCAACTATTGAAAAATGAGGAAAAGGATAGCTTTCAGCACCACACCTACTACATGTAAAGCCCTATTAAAGGTATTATGCCAATTGCAGTAAATGTATTTGGAATACTTGTACCTTTCTAACATGTATATGTTGACACTTACATGGATGTGCCAGTGAAGCATAGGAAATAGATGTAAGCACAGCAATAAATATCAAGATAACATACATGCTTAGAGTTCTCTCACTTATTTTTCACCCATGCAGGTGACAGCTGCCCCTCCTGCTCACACTCCTACACGTAGATCCTGAAAAGACATAAGATGAAGTACAACATTAACCAAAACATTACCAAAGTAGAGTTGTGTGAACTTTCTGTAGCTAGACTGCCACATACTTTATTAAATTGGAGTGCCAAAGTGAAACAGTAATGAACGCAGCTTACCATTACTTTCACATTAAAAGGTTATGTGCAATAAACCTAGCTAGCTTGCTAACTAGGCTAATGTTAGTTGTCGATCAACAGAAAGTATCCCCGTAGATAACAGAACTGTTCTAACAATTATAACTTCTAGTCCTACTTAAGCACATAAGCTAGCTAAAGGCACGCCAGCAGGCTGCAAATCTGTTTTCAAAGATGTACGATGAAATAGTTGTGATCATTAAGGAGAACAACCTACTTACACTTGAACAAAACCAAAGAAGCTTCACCATTCGCCATCTTCTAAGTTGTTTTGTTGTTTACTTTAAGAGACATAGCTATCAAAACTAGCAGCTGAAAAGTGTGCAGTGAATTGTAGCAGCATGGTGTAGAATATGAGACATTGCACAGACACATGTTAGCTAGCTAACTAGCTCTACAACAAAGGTATAGTTACTCTAAGATGAATGAGTCATCAAGCCTATGTCAGTCCTTTACTCTCTGCCATCATCAAAACATTTATCCAGTTTTTCTCCTAATGAGAGGCACTGAGGCTCGCTAGGGTAGTTAGCTAGCTATAACGCTAGACTACAGTACATTTTAGGTACAGCAAACACAGCTAGCTAGCCTCTACGAGATCGGTTACCCTATACCGGGACAGTTGATGCTAACGTGCACTAACTTGCGCTAATATGACTAGAATGACGGTGTGAGTAACAGCAAACTTTCCAGGACATAGACATGTCTTATATGGCCAGAAAGCTTACATTTTGTTAATCTAACTGCGCTGTCCAATTCACAGTAGCTATTACAGTGAAAAAATACCATACTATTGTTTGAGGAGAGTGCACAACAACAAAACACTTTTATCACGCCAACTGGTTGGATACATTCACCTCTGAAGGTAAATAATGTACTTACATTCAGTAATCTTGCTCTGATTTGTCATCCTGAGGGATCCAGAGATAAAATGTTGCATTTTTTTTTGTTGATAAAATTCATTTTTATATTTAAATGTAGGAATTGGGTTCTACAGTTTGAACCCCTGCTGTCTCTGGCTCCACACCCACCCCACCCGGCCATCTAGATGTGTGAAAGTTATAAGTCTATAAGCTAATGATCCATCATGTATGACATTCCTGGTAGTGTGTAAACTTAAGTGTTTTATTACCATATCATTGTTGTATGTTCTCTATGGTTATGTACTTAAAAATATATCAAATGACCAATTCAGCACATTTGGGCCGACTTGATACAAAATACTGTGCAGTATTGCAATGCTTCACTGGATCAATCTGAAACTTTGCGCACACACTGCTGCCATCTAGTGGCCAACATCTACATTGCGCCTAAACTGCAATATAATATGACCTTTCTCTTGCATTTCAAAGATGATGAAAATTATCTTTACCCGATCTAATGTGTTACATTCTCCTAAATTAATTTAATATTTCCACAAACTTCAAAGTTTTTCCTTTCCCCATCTGTGAGATGGAGAGAGGGCACTGTAGCGCGGACCCACTATAACCTCACAGGAGTCATGACAAAACAGTAGGAATTGAATTGGACATGTCTGACCTAGGAGGTCCAGAGCTCTTGGTGGTATAGTTGTTAGATGATGGTGCTATAGGCCACTGTACAAGGTTTTTGAGATTTAGCGGGATATAGTCCATATGACTGTATTTGTTGCCTCCACATCATTGTGTTAAGGTATCAATAACTCAACATAGGAAATGGATCCACCGGTACAGTTAGGGGGTTTTCTTTTCCAGTGAGGTTGGTCAGCTTATGGTTCCTCTCTCCATTTGTATTTATTATGAATCCACATTAGTTGCTGCCAAGGCAGCAGCTACTCTTCATGGGGTCCAGAAACATAAGACAGTTACATACAGTTTACAATATTACATGCCATTACATTTCATAACACCTTACCCAACACATTCAGTGTGTTCCCTCAGGCCACTCTCCACCACCACATATTTACAATACAACATCCATATGTACGTGTGTGTGGAGTGAGTGTCTTATCATGTGTATGTATGACTGTGTGTGTCTCTTCACAGTCCCTGCTGTTCCATTAGGTGTATTCTACTGCTTGCATCAGTTACCTGATGTGACTTATAGTTCCATGTAGGCATGGCTCTATGTAGTTCTGTGTGCCTCCCATAGTCTGTTCTTGACTTGGGGATTGTGACCTTTGGTGGCATGGGTGTCCGAGCTGTGTGCAAGTAGTTTAAACAGACACCTCGGTGCATATTATTAATGTTAGCTCTCCGTGTACATTTAAATGCCAGCCGTGCTGCCCAGTTCTGAGCCAATTGTAATTTTGCGAGGTCCCTCTGTGGCACCTGACCACACGACTGAACAGTAGTCCAGATGTGACAAAACTAGAGGCTGTAGGTAGGACCTGCCTTGTTGATAGTGTTGTTAAAAAGGCAGAGCAGCGCTTTATTATGGCCATTTTAGCTACTGTTGTATCAACATGTTTTTACCATGACAGTTAACAATCCAGAGTTACTCCAAGCAGTTTAGTCACCTCAACTTGCTAATTTCCACATTATTTATTACAAGTTTTAGTTGAGGTTTATGGTTTAGTGAATGATTTGTGCCAAATACAATGCTTTAAGTTTTTTGAAATATGTAGGACTCACTTGTTCCTTATTCCACCCATTCTGAAACTATTTGCAGGTCTTTAAGTGTTGCAACGATTACACTCACTGTAGTAGCTGACATGTATTGTGTTAAGTCCTCCACATACATAGCCACACTGGCTTTACTGAAGGCCAGTGGCATGTCATTAGTAAAGATTGAAAAAAGTAAGTGGCCTAGACAGCTGCCCTGTGCAATTCCTGATTCTACCTGGATTATTTTGGAGAGGCTTCCATTACAGATTCACCCTCTGTGTTCTGTTAGACAGGTAACTCTTTATCCACTATAAAAGGAATGGGTGTTAAGCCGTAACACAGAAATGTCTTGATAAATAATGTCAAAATCCGCACTAAAGTTTAAATAAACAGCTCCCACAATCTTTTCATCATCAATTTCTCTCAGCCAATCATCAGTCATTTGTGTAGGTGCTGTGCTTGTTGAATGTCCTTCCTATAAGCATGCTGAAAGTCTGTTGTCAATTTGTTTACAGTAAAAAGGCATTGTATCTGGTCAAACACAATTTTTCTAAAAGTTTACAAGGGGTTGGCAACAGGCTGATTGGTTGGCTATTTGAGCCAGTAACGGAATTACTTTTGCTTCACTCCAGGCCTGAGGGCACACACTTTCTAGTACGCTTAGATTGAATACATGGCATATAGGAGTGGCAATATCATCCGCTATTATCCTGAGTCATTTTCCATCCAAGTTGTCAGACCCCGGTGGCTAGTAATTTATGATAGAGAACAATATTTTTTTCAATTCTCCAACACTCACTCAAAATGCTTATCTTTCCTAATTTATCAGTTATACTTGGATGTGTAGTGTCAGAATATTTTGCTGGCATGTCATGCCAATGTTTGCTAATCTTTCCAATGAAAAATAGTTAAAGTAGTTGGCAATATCAGTGGGTTTTGTGATGAATGAGCAATTTGACTCACCTTCATTTCCTTTAAGGTGCTCCAAAGCTTTTTACTATCATTATTTGTTATTTATCTTTGTTTGCATAGCGTAGTTTCTTCTTTTTATTCAGTTTAGTCACGTGATTTCTCAATTTGCAGTATGTTTGCCAATCGGTTGTGTATAATAAGCAAGACTTATTTGCCATTTATTTTGCCTCGTCCCTCTCAACCATGCAATTTGTCACTTCCTCAACAATCCCCTGGATTTAGCCATTTCAACAGTCATTTTCGTAATTGGTGCATGCCTATTAGTAGCTGGGACAAGCCCTTTCATAAATGTGTCAAAAAATGTATTTACACCAACAACATAGAATTCACTTCAAAACGTATTTTATGATCTCTTATACACTACATTAGGCCCAGGCTTTGGAACTTCGGTTTTCCTAGATATGGCTACTATATTGTGATCACTACATCCAATGTATTTGGATACTGCTTTAAAGCACATTTCTGCAGCATTAGAAAATATGTGGTCAATACATGTTGAGGATTTCATTACTGTGCTGTTGGTGCAGTGCATTTAGAAAGTATTCAGAGCCCTACACTTTTCCCACATTTTGTTACATTACTGCCTTATTCTAAAATATATATTTTTTAAATCCTCATCAATCTACACACAATACCCCATATTGACAAAGCGAAAACAGGTTTTAGATTTTTTTGTAAATGTATAAAACAATAAAGAATGAAATATGACATTTACATAAGAATTCAGACCCTTTACTCAGTACATTGTTGAACTACCTTTGGCAGTGATTAAAGCCTTGAGTCTTCTTGGGGTATGATCCTACAAGCTTGGCACAGCTGTATTTGGAGGGTTTCTCCCATTATTCTCTGCAGATCCTCTCAAGCTCCTTCAGATTGGATGGGGAGCGTCGCTGCAAAGCTATATTCAGGTCTCTTCAGAGATGTTCGATCAGGTTTAAGTCTGGGCTCTGGCTAGGCCACCTAAGCCACTCCTGTGTTGTTGTGGCTGTGTGCTTAGGGTCGTTGTCCTGTTGGAAGGTGAACCTTCGCCCCAGTCTGAGGTCCTGAAAGCTTTGGAGCAGGTTTTCATCAAAGATCTCTGTACTTTGCTTGGTTCATCTTTCCCTCGATCCTGACCAGTCTCCCAGTCCCTGTCGTTTAAAAATGTCCCCACAGCATGATGCTGCCACCACTATGCCTCACCGTAGGGATGGTATTGGCTAGGTGATGGGCAGTGCCTGGTTTCTTCCAGATGTGACACTCAGGCCAAAGAGTTCAATATTGGTTTCATCAGACCAGAAAATCTTGTTTATGTGCCTTTTGGCAAACTCCAAGCGTGCTGTCATGTGGCTTTAACTGAGGAGTGGCTTCCGTCTGGCCACTCTACCATAATGGCCTGATTGGTGTTGTGCTGCAGAGATGGTTGTCCTTCTGAAAAGTTCTCCCATCTCCATAGAGGAACTCTGGAGCTCTATCAGAGTGACCATCCGGTTCTTGGTCACCTCCCTGACCAAGGCTCTTCTCCACTGATTACTCATTTTGAGGTGGCCAGCTCTAGGAAGAGTGTTGGTGCTTCCAAACTTCTTCCATTTAGGAATGATGGAGGCCACTGTGTTCTTGGGGAACTTCAATACTGAACACATGTTTTGGTACCCTTCCCCAGATCTGTGCCTCAACACAATCCTGCCTCTGAGCTTTATGGACTATTCCTTCGACCTCATGGCTTGGTTTTTGCACTGACATGTACTGTCAAAAGTGGTACCTTTCCAAATCATGTCCAATAAATTGAATTTACCACAGGTGGACTCCAATCAAGTTGTAGAAACATCTCAAGGGTGATCAATGGAAACAGGATGCACCTGAGCTCAATTTTGAGTCACATAGCAAAGGGTCTGAATACTTAGGTAAATTAGGTATTTATTTTTTGTATTTGTAATTAATGTGCAAAAAAATTGAAATACCTGTTTTCACTTCATCATTAAGGGGTATTGTGTTTAGACTGATGAGGAAAAAAAATAATTTAATCAATTTTAAGATAAGGCTGTAACGTAACAAAATGTGGAAAAAGTGAAGGGGCCTGAATACTTTTCAAATGCATTGTAACTACCCTGGTAGGTTGACTGATAATCCAAACCAGGTTGCAGTTATCAGTTACAGTTTTAAGCTTTTTCTTGAGTTGGCAGCCTGATGAAAGCTAGTCAATATTTAAATTACCCCAAAAAAGATACCTCTCCATGATTAAGTGCTTGACCAGTAAAAAGGTTGTCAGATGTAACAAAAGTGGATAGCAATCGACAGCAATAGCACAACAATGATAAGATTTAATTGTGAAAGAAAAAAACACACACTTGTGGGGTTACAGCCTATTACAAAAGGGAAATCTGTATTCATGATGCCCAGCCACCAACAACCCCTGTTCCCAGCTTCTCATTTAACCACCTTGATATCCTTAAGAGTTTGTCTAGCGAACTCTACTTTGAAATCATAAGTCACAGTAACTAGTCAACCGTGATATTTACCCCCAAAAAATAACACCCCTAGGTAATCCTATTTGTTTGTGTTGCTAGGGGTCTCTTACTTTCCAATTTTCCCTTGACTTTTTTAGCAGGAGTTCAACAAACTGGCAGAATCATATAAGCCCTTCAACAATGTTATTACTTGTTGATTCAACACGCCAAAGAGGCTAGCATAACTCTCCATGTCAAGGATTAGCACTCTTAAAGCGTGGATTAGCCGACACCAGAGCGAGACTGAGCCTCACTCTGGTCCATGACTACTAACTCTCTTTCCTCACAGATGAAAACAGCAACAGCATAGGAAATAAACTTTTCATCACAAAGGTATTTTGAATAGAAGTAGATTGCAATATCTACCTGGAGTTTCCTATTCCTACAGTGAACTAACATAGCCTGGTCCAAGATCTGTTTGTACTGTCTTGCCAACTACTAAGGTCATTGTTATGACAATTTTGCCAACCGCACAAACATACCTTGGACCAGGCTAGAACTAAGTATCACCTGCAATGTGAACATTACTCTTGAAAGAGAGAAGTAGAGAATATTTTGTAGGGATTAGCCAAGAATAGGAACAACATGGAGAAGCAACAGCTGTATAGTATGGAAAGATGTATGTGCATCCTAAATGGCACCCTATTCCCTAGTGAATTACTTTCAACCAGAGTCCCAGATCCCATGAGCCCAGGTCAAAAGTAATGCACTAACTAAGAGCACAGACCTACAGTACAGAAATACTGTATTGTTTCAGTGTTAATTTCATCAATCAACTAAAATTAGTGATGAAAATATTTGCGAAACACCAAGGGCTAGGATATGAAGATATTGGCGGCTTAGCCGAAAGCCAATAGGGGGTCCGAGGGCATTCTCCCCGCACCCAAAAAGGAATTTCAACAGCTAAATGCATGAATTGAACATTAGCATTCTACATCTAGCTACATATCGAAGTTCCATCCTTTCAGGCCAAGGGCACAATGTACATTACTGAGTACCACTCTCCTCATATGTTTAAGCATAGTGGTGGCTGAATCATGTTATGGGTATGCTTGTAATCGTTAAGGACGAGGGTTTTTTAGGATAAAAAAGAAATGGAATGGAGCTAAGCGCAACCAAGATCTTAGAGCAAAACCCGTAAGTCTGCTTTCCACCAGACACTGGGAGATGAATTCACCTTTCAGCAGGACAATAACATAAAACACAAAGCCAAATCAACACAGGAGTATCTTTTCAAGAAGACAGTGAATGTTGCTGAGTGGCCAAGTTACAGTTTGACTTAAATCTACTTGAAAATCTATGGCAAAACCTGAAAATGGTTGTCTAGCCATGATCAACAACCAATTTGACAGAGATTGAAGACATTTGAAAAGAATAATGGGCATATGTTGCACAATCTCCTTGTCACGCTCTGGCCTTAGTATTGTGTGTTTTCTTAATTATTTTGGTTAGGCCAAGGTGTGACATGGGTGATTTATGTGTCTTGTTTTGTAGTCTATGGGGTTGTGTTCAGTTGAGTGTTCTAGGTAAGTCTATGGTTGCCTGGAGTGGTTCTCATTCAGAGGCAGGTGTTTATCGTTGTCTCTGATTGGGAACCATTTTTTGACATTTTTAGGCTTGCTGTTTGGGGTTTTAGGCTGGGTTTCTGTACAGCACTTTGAGATATCAGCTGATGTACGAAGGGCTATATAAATAAATTTGATTTTATTTTGATTTGTTTTAGGCAGCCATATTCTTTAGGTATCTGGTGGGTGATTGTTCCTGTCTCTGTGGTTTGCACCAGTTAGGACTGTTTTGGTTTTTACACAGTTTCTTATTTTGTATAGTGTTCACGGTTTCATGTTTCATTAAAGATGTTTATAAATAACCACGCTGCATTTTGGTCCGCCTCTCCTTCCCAGGAAGAAAACCGTTACACTCCTGGCATCCTCCAAACTCAGATTTGACCGTCGACTGCCAGATAGTGAAGCGTGATTCATCACTCCAGAGAACACGTTTTCACTGCTCCAGAGGCAGCGAGCTTAACAAATCAAATTGTATTTGTCACATTCGCTGAATACAACAGGTGTAGTAGACCTTACAGTGAAGTGCTTACTAACAAGCCCTTAACCAACAATGCAATTTTTAAAAAATCCCTAAAAAAGTAAGAGGTAAGAATAACAAATGAATTGAAGAGCAGCAGTAAATAACAGTAGCGGGGCTATATACAGGGGGTACCGGTACAGAGTCAATGTGCGGGTGGCACCGGTGTCGAGGTAATTGAGGTAAATATGTACATGTAGGTAGAGGTATTAAAGTGGCTATGCATCGATAATAACAGAGTAGCAGCAGCATGGGGGGGGAGCAATGCAAACAGTCTGGGTAGCCATTTGATGAGCTTTTCATGAGTCTTATATGCTTGGGGATAGAAGCTGTTTAGAAGCCTCTTGGACCTAGACTTGGCGGTCCGGTGCCGCTTGCTGTGTGGTAGCAGAGAGAACAGTATGACGAGGGTGGCTAGAGTCTTGATAATTTTTAGGGCCTTCCTCTGACACGAACTGACTTGTTGGAAAGGTGGTATCCTATGACGCTGCCAAGTCCCTGAGCTCTTTAGTAAGTTCATTCTACTGCCAATGTTTGTCTATGGTGATTGCATGGCTGTGTGCTCGATTTTATACACCAGTCGGCAACGGGTGTGGCTGAAATAGCCGAATCCACAAATTTGACGGGGTGTCCACATACTTTGTATATAGTGTATTTTTTTGAACAGCCTACCATCTCATTAGTCTATTACACAGTCTAAAGCAGTGGTCACCAACCTTTTGAGTCGAGAAGCAAGCTGAGATCTACGTTTCAGATTCTTTTTAACTTCTTATGGCTGGGGGGCAGTATTGAGTAGCTTGGATGAATAAGTTGCCCAAAGTAAACGGCCTGCTCCTCAGTCTGTTGCTAATATATGCATATTATTATTAGTATTGGATAGAAAACACTCTAAAGTTTCTAAAACTGTTTGAATGATGTCTGTGAGTATAACAGAACTCATATGGCAGGCAAAATCCTGAGGAGAAATCAAAACAGGAAGTGAGAAATCTGAGCTTTGTATGTATTCACCAGAGTCCCCAATGAAATCCCCTTGAGATATTGATGTTGCACTGCCTAGGGGTTCCACTAGATGTCAACCATCAATATAAATTTGAATGAGACTTCTACGGTGTTGTGGGAGTGAATGAGAGCAGAATCTATCAGATGTCTGGCAGTCAGCCATTTTCTGATCACGCGCATTCCTCATGGTATTCACTTGCGTTCCATTGCTCATGAAGACACGAAGGAATAATTAAAACTTTTTTAAAGCTATATGTTAAAAACACCCTAATGATATATTCTGTACTTAGTTTGAAATGTTTCTTCGTCCTGTAATATAACTTTTTGAAGTTTTTGTCCGATGTAAAGCTGACCAGAATCAGCGTTTGGATGTGTATACCAAACGCGCTAACAAAAGAAGGTATTTGGACATAAATAACAGACATTATCAAACAAAACAAACATTTATTGTGGACCTGGGATTCCTGGAGTGCTTTCTGATGTAGATCATCAAAGGTAAGGGAATATTTAGCATGTAATTTCTTGTTTATGTTGACGCCATCGTTGCGGCTATTGTGACTTTTACTTCTGAGCGCCATCTCAGATTATTGCATGGGTTTCTTTTTCCATAAAGTTTTTTTAGAATCTGACACAGCGGTTGCATTAAGGAGAGGTATATGTATAATTCCATGTGTATAACTTGTAATATTATCTACATTTGTGACGAGTATTTCTGTTGAATGATGTGGCTATGCAAAATCACTGGATGTTTTTGGAACTAGTGAATGTAATACACCAATGTAAACTCATATTTTGATAAATATTAATGTTTTATCAAACAAAATAATATGTGTATTGTGTAACATGAAGTCCTATGAGTGTCATCTGATGAAGATGATCAAAGGTCAGTGATTAATTTTATCTATTTGTGGTTTTTGTGACTCTGGCTGAAATCTTTTGCTGGAAAAATGGTTGTGTTTTTCTGTGGCTATGTGGTGACCTAATATAATCGTTTGTGGTGCTTTTGCTGTAAAGCATATTTGAAATCAGACACTGTGGTGGGATTAACAACAAGATTAGCTTTAAAATGGTATGAGATACATGTATGTTTGAGGAATTTTAATTAGGAGATTTTTTGATGTTTTGAAATTGGCGCCCTGCACTTTCACTGGCTGTTGTCATATCGCTCCTGTTTACGGGATTGCAGTCATAAGGAGTTTTAACAAGACTTTAAAAAAAGTAAGAATGTGCAAAATTGACCTGTTTAAAACAGTACTTTTATAATGAAGTTTGTGGAGTAGGCCCTAAACAAATCATTGGATTTGCTTGAATTGCCTTGCCAATGTATTGTTTTATCTCAGGCTATATGATCACACTGGTCAGTTGTTATATTACTTGTGAGGCACAGCTGAGTGAGCATATATTTAAATAATTCGCCTTTTTTCTGGGCTGATGGAACCTGCATCTGATAGTCAGTCTCAGCAGAGGCAAAGTGCAGCAGACACTGACCAAAAATGGACACCATCTTCCAGCTGATGGCAAAACTCAATTTCTGCCTCATGCACAAATTCATGGGGGAGGCAGGGTAGCCTAGTGGTTAGAGCATTGGACTAGTAACCGAAAGGTTGCAAGTTCAAATCCCCGAGCACACAAGGTAAAAATCTGTCGTTCTGCCCCTGAACAGGCAGTTCAGGGGCAGGCTGTCATTGAAAATAAGAATTTGTTCTTAAACTGACTTGCCTAGTTAAATAAAGGTTAAATAAAATAAAATTGTTACTCCCATGACCAGAGAGAGTGAAATATTCAAGCCGCTAATAACAACAACAATGCAAGCCTATCGATACACTTTCCAACTCATTCATTGCAGTGCTGGTTGTAGCTCTAGTGGAAGTAGGCAGAACACACATTTTATGGCTTATAAAAGTGTTGAATAGGTGCCACTGAAAATGTTGGTGGCACTTGGGAAAATGTTAGCCTGGAGACCTGTCAAAGTTGTGATTTTTTTTAATCCGCTATAGAGCAATGTGTTCTGCTTATGTGGCTGTTGGGAAAACAATCTTGCGATAAGATGTATATATGTTGATAGGACAAGGCATGTTACTGCACATGGAAGTCAGTGATTTACATGTAATAGGTTAATGAGGCCATAAAAATGTGACTAAAATATGACTAAAAAGAAAGGGCATTTACAGTAGTGGACTAAAATGGCCGACTGTTTTTGTAATTTTGACAATACCTAGACTCAATAATTATTCAAATGACAAAAATAGTGGCAAAATTAACACTGCATTTAACTTCAATTATAAAAATAGTCTGGTTGATATAGATATAGTCTTAATAGTTGTTTTTCTCAATTTTAGCAGGCATTAATTATGACAGGTACCGAGCACAACTAAGTACAGTATATACTGTGCCAATGAAGTGCAGTACACAACCTCCATTGAGTAATACAATATCCTCAAAGGTATCCTATTGATCTTTTTTTTAAATGAAATTATTTAACTTTTAGTTAACTAGGAAAGTCAGTAAGAACAAATTCTTATTTACAATGATGACCGACAGTGACGGCCTCATTACACTGTAGATACTGGAATATACATGCTTTTTCACTTTTGTGAATGTACTGTACCGCAAGGAGCCATTTACAAAAAATGCAGGTGTTTCAAATGTATTATGCATCAAGCTAATATACAGTGTTACCCTACACTTCCCTTTACTAAAAAGCCTTAGTATGTGTCAGAGTACCAATATTTGGAGAAATATTGTGTTTGGGGATGGAAGAGGTTTTTTTTTTCAAAAGTAGCAGAACAGCATACAATAATAGTCAAAAAAGATATTGATCTCTATAACCATTCCGAATGGCCTGTCTAGTAGATTTTGTGAGCTCTGATCATGAGAACACCCTGTTAGCAGCCAGTTTCAGTCATTCCCACAGCTTAGCCTCAGGTCAGCTAAGCCACAATCCACCTTCCAGACTGTTGGTGGGATGCTAAATAAACAGCCTGTGTCTGTGACTTGACAGGCCTTGACATGAAGGGAAAAATGGCATTGGCCCTCCGGACCAGTAATTCATCACAGCCAGCGGCCCGTTCAGCAGAGCGACTAACCCACTGTGACCTCATTCTAGTGTTCCAGGTACTCTGAGGCGCACACCACACTGAACCTAGTGAGAAGGGCTAGGTGCACAACACAACCTGCTGATAGGCTCTGAGGCGAACAGAAACCCTACGGAGAAGGGTTAGGGCTCTAGCTGTTGCACCACAGACCCTACTGGGAGTGGCAAGGAGTCAACGCCCTTAAGCATGTTCTGACGTTGTCCCGGATTCCTGAGCGGGACAGGCGGATGTACAGTTGAAGTCGGAAGTTTACATACACCTTAGCCAAATATATTTAAACTCAGTTTTTCACAATTCCTGACATTTAATCCTAGTAAAAATTCCAGGTCAGTTAGGATCACCAGTTTATTTTAAGAATGTGAAATGTCAGAATAATTGTAGAGAGAATGATTTATTTCAGCTTTCATTTATTTTTATTTCTCATTCCCAGTGGGTCAGAGGTCTACATACACTCAATTGTTTTTTGGTAGCATTGCCTTTACATTGTTTAACTTGGGTCAAGCGGTTTGGGTAGCCTTCCACAAGCTTCCCACAATAAGTTGAGTGAATTTTGGCCCATTCCTCCTGACAGAGCTGGTGTAACTGAGTCAGGTTTGTAGGACATTTTGCTTGCATACGCTTTTTCAGTTCTGCCCACAAATTTTCTATGGGATTGAGGTCAGGGCTTTGTGATGGTCACTCCAATACCTTGATTTTGTTGTCCTTAGGCCATTTTGCCACAACTTTGGAAGTGTGCTTGGGGTCATTGTCCATTTGGAAGACCCATTTGCGACCAAGCTTTAACTTCCTGACTGATATCTTTAGATGTTGCTTCAATATATCCACATCATTTTCCTTCCCTGGGACGCCATCTATTTTGTGAAGTGCACCAGTCCCTCCTGCAGCAAAGCACCCCCACAACATGATGCTGCCACCCCATGCTTCACGGTTGGGATCGTGTTCTTCAGCTTGTAAGCCTCCCCCTTTTTCCTCCAAACCCAACGATGGTCATTATGGCCAAACAGTTCTATTTTTGTTTCATCAGACCAGGACATTTGCAAACCGTAGTCTGGCTTTGTTATAGAGGTTTTAGAGCAGTGGCTTCTTTGTTACTGAGTAGTCTTTCAGGTTATGTTGATAAAGGACTTGTTTTACTGTGGATATAGATATATTTTTTTACCTGTTTCCTCCAGCATCTTCACAAGGTCCTTTGCTGTTGTTCTGGGATTAATTTTCACTTTTTACACTAAAGTACATTCATCAATAATAGAACGCGTCTCCTTCCTGAGCGGTATGACGACTGCATGGTCCCATGGAGTTTATACTTGCGTACTATTGTTTGTACAGATGAATGTGGTACATTCAGGCATTTGGAAATTGGTCCCAAGGATGAACCAGACTTGTGGAGGTCTACAATTTTTTTTCTGAGGTCTTCGCTGATTTCTTTTGATTTTCCCATGGTATCAAGCAAAGGTGCACTGGGTTGAATTAGCCTATTATAGCTTCTAAAGCCATGACATCATTTTCTGGAATTTTCCAAGCTGTTTAAAGTGTTGGGGAATAATCAGAATTGGTTGGTAACATAGGTAAGATGTTTTATATTCATCATATGTTTGTAAGTTACTTCTCATCAGAATGTTATTTTTGTATAATACTGTGGCGGGGTTGCAGCATCTGTTTTATGTCAAGACTAAGTTGCTTGGGCCAGAGAGAGGGGAGATGTCTGTGTGCCAGTCAGTGTGTCTCTGTGATCTTGTCAAGATAGGATGGATTTGATATATGCCTGTTGATATGGAGGATTGGTTTATGGTTCTGAGTTTGAGAGAAGAGCATAGTTTGGGAGACAAAGCTGAACGATGAGTTATGCCTATGCTGTCTGGCTATGTGTGTGTCTTTGCTAATTAAAGGATCTCAGTTGCAATGTGTAAGGGACTCTCAGAGAATTCGTTGATAGACACTGAATTGATCTGAGAGTCACAGGGTTGTGATAGAGCTCATATAATTAAAGATGGACTTTGATAACTAACTCTGACTTGTGTGTGGTTTGCTCTCATGATTTGGTAAATAGAGGAAATTTCCACGACAAAAGGCACAGTCATCTTAGTTAATGTAAACTTCTGGCCTACTGTATTTGTGATAGTCAATTATAAGTGAAATAACATGTCTGTAAGCAATTATTGGAACAATTAATTGTGTCATGCACAAAGTAGATGTCCTAACCGACTTGCCAAAACTATAGTTTGTTAACAAGAAATTTGTGGAGTGGTTGAAAAATGAGTTTTAATGACTCCAACCTAAGTGTATGTAAACTTCTGACTTCGACTGTATTTGGATCACAGGAGGAGGGTGGTTTTAATTTATATATATATATATATATATAAAATATTACATAAACAACATGAAAAACTACAAGTAATCTATTAAAAACCATACAATTCACAAGAGTATAACAAAATCAAAAACAGTAAATTAAAAACATTGACAGGTCAGGGAATCAGTCTCAAGATCTTTCATCAGTGATTTAAAAATACCAAAATACCACCATTGGGGAGGTTGGGCTCGTGGTAATGGCTGGAACAGAATGAGTGGAGTGGTATCAAATGTGCTGAACAAAAATTTAAACGCAACAAGCAACAATTTCAAAGATGTTGATGAGTTACAGTTCATAAAAGTTACAGTTCATATAAATTAATCAGTAAATTGAAATAAATTCATTAGGCCCTAATCTATGAATTTCAAATGACATGGTAGGGGCACAGCCATGGGTGTGCCTGCATCCCAGGCACACCCATGGCTGTGCCCGTACCATGTCATTTGACATATAGTCCCAACAACTTGGTATCACACCCTGATCTTTTTCACCTGTCATTGTGCTCGTCTCCACCCCCCACCAGGTGTCTCCCATCTCCCCTCATTATCCCCTGTGTATTTATACCTGCGTTGTCTGTTTTTCTTGTCCCGTCAAGTCCTACCAGCGTGTTCCCTTGTTTGTTTCATGTGCCCTAGTTTTTTTTTCTTGGTCTTCCCAGTTCTGACCTTTCTGCCTGTCCTGACCATGCCCGCTGTCCTGTACCTGCCTGGCTCTGATTTGGATTATGACCCTCTGCCTGCCATGACTTACCTTTTGCTGGGTTACAGCAGTGTGGGAGCAAGAGTCCTCCATTTGCCTCAGTCTGTAGGAGTTAGTGGCAGAGGTACATAAGGTGTTCGATTTTCCGCTGTCCGGGAGAGAGGCTGCTTGTAAGCTGCTCCTTGTTCGACATGTTCCTTCACGGATTATCAGAGGTGATAAAGAGGTGCTCGCTGCCCGGGAGCTGCCCATGGACCTCGACTCCCTCATAGCCTTGACCATCCGGATCGATGGGCGGCTACAGGAATATCTTCCCTGTCGCCCTTTCTCATCCTCGATTTCCACCTCGCCTCAGGGGGATCCCTGAAATCCCAGAAGTCTACATTGCTGAGTGAATCCGTTGTCACCCGTGTTCTCTTGGGAATCACAGAGGGCTGCCGACTCACCTCCTCTGGAACCCATGCAACTGGGCAGGGCTAGATTGTCTCCTGCTTAGCACTTACACAGACTTAACACCAAGAGCTGTCAGTATTGTGGAGCTAAGGGACATTTCTTATCTACCTGCCCAATAAAAGACCAGGCTCATCAGTAGGAACTCGTAACCCCCTCTATGCTACCCTTTTTGTGGGGAGGCCAGTCCAAATCCATCCGGGTGCTCATTGACTCTGGGGGTGACGAGCGCTTTATGGACACTACACTGGTGTCGGAGCTGGGCATCTCCACTCAATTCCTTTCCATTCCGTTGGACATCAGCGCGCTGGATGGGCTCTCTACTGGAAGAGTCAACCACAATACGGTTCCTATACACTTGCGAGTGCCAGGCAATTACATTGAATCCATGCAGTTTCTGATCCTGGAGTCACCTCATGTACCCATGGTTTTGGGGTTTTCATGGCTCCAGAGGCACAATCCACTTATCGACTGGGCTACGGGTTGGAGCCTGTTTTGCCATGCTCATTGTCTGAAGTCGGCACCACCTGCCCCGGGACGTCTCCCTGCTGGCTTGAGAAAAACCTTGGATTTCTCCTCTCCTCCATTCCCGTGGAAAACAGAACTTACAGGAGGTTTTCAACTCTGCCACATCTCTTCTTTCCACCTTCTCCTGGGCACCACACCACCTCGGGGGCAACTTTTTTCCCTGACCAAAGCGATGGAAGTGTATGATTGGAAGACTGCCTTTAACACAGCTAGCAGGCACCACGAGAACCTGGGGATGCTGTTCAGACTGACCAATCTTACCGCAGTGTTCTTGGCCCTGGTCAATGATGTGTTCCGAGACATGTTGAACTGATTTGTGTTTGTCTACCTCAACGACATCCTCACCTATTCACAGTCAGCTCAACAGCATGTCCTCCATGGCCGACAGGTCCAGCGTCTCCTAGAGAACCAGCTTTTCGTGAAGGTGGAGAAATGTGAGTTCTATTGCTCCGCCATCTCCTTCGTAGGATACGTCATCGCTGTAGGGAATATTCAGATAGACCCTGACAAGGTGAGAGCAGTGGTGGATTGGCCTCAACCCACATCGAGTGCAGCTGCAACATTTCTTGGGGTTTGCCGATTTCTACCGTTGTTTCGTTCGGGGTTACAGCACCCTTGCTTCCCCCATCTCTGCACTTACCTCTCCCAAGGTTCCATTCATATGGTCTCCAGCAGCTGACCGGGCGTTCTCAGATCTCAAGCAGCAATTCACTACAACTCCCATCAGTTCATGGTAGAGGTTGACGCCTCGGATGTCGGAGTGGGGGCTGTCCTGTCACAGTGTTCTGCCCAGGACCAGAAGATGCATCCCTGCTCCTTCCTTTCCCATTGCCTTAACCCCATTGAGACGAACTATGATGTGAGAAATCGAGAATTACTCGCTGTCAAGATGGTGTTGAAGGAGTGGAGGTGTGGACGGACCATAGGAACCTGGAATATCTCCACCCCGCCAAGTGCCTCAACTCCAGGCAGGCTAGATGGGCCCTGTTATTCACTTGTTTCCATTTCACTATCTCCTACCGCCTGGGATCCAAGAATGTGAAGCCTGATGCACTCTCACGTTTGTGCAGTCCCGCTACTACCGGATGTTTGTCCCGGACTCTACCGTGCTCCTGTTCTGGGCACATTCCTCGAGACACACCTGTCATCCTGGCTCCTGTCAGATCTGGACTTTCGTGCGACAACATTTTTGGTGGCACACAATGGTTCCTGACGTCTCTGCGTTCGTTGCCTCCTTTACTGTGTGTGCACAAAATAAGACTCTGCAGAAGCTCCGGTTGTCCTCCTTCAACCATTCACTGTCCCTCACCACCCCTGGTCCCATATATCCTTGGACTACGTCATGGGCCTCCCTCCGTCAGATGGCAACAGGTTGTCCAACGCTGCCCATTTTTTTCCCCTTCCTAAGTTGCCCTCAGCTAAGGAGATGCCCAAATCATTGTGCAGCACATGGTCTGGATCCATGGACCGCCGGTTGACATGGTCTCCGATCGCGGTCCTCAGTTCTCGTCCCGGTTCTGGAAGGCATTCTGCACCCTCATTGGGTCAAAGGCCAGCCTGTCCTCTGGTTTTCATCCCCAGTCTAACGGCCAGTCGGAGCGAGCTAATCAGGACCCGGAGACGACTCTTTGCTGCCTCATCTCCACCAATCCCACCACCTGGAGCCAGCAACTCTTGGGTGTGGAATATGTTATGTTTCTCACCTTTTGATTGTTCCCTGGGATATCATCCCCCACTCTTCCTAGAGGAAGAGGTCAGCATACCTTCTGCCTGGATGTTAGTCTGTTGCTGTACCTGGAAGAGAGCCCCGGCCTCTCTTCTCAAGAAGAGAGGTATCGATGACAGGTGGACCACTACTGGACCCCTGCTCCTCGCTACCATCTTGGGCAGAGGGTATGGCTGTCCACTCGGGATCTGCCCCTCATGGTGGAGTCCCGCAAACTCTCCCCCCCATTTTATTGGACCTTTTCCCTATCTCTAAGGTCCTTAGCCCCTCTGCTGTTGAACTTCTGTAGGCCCACATTCTCTGTATACATCCCACTTTTCATGTGTCTAGGACTAAACCTATGTATCGCAGCCCTTTGTCTCCGGTTTCAAGGAGACAAAGTGCTGGTAGCCAGGCACACCAACTGGGGAGCTAGGCCGAGCCAATCAGAATCAGTTTTTCCCAACAAAAGGCCTTTATTAGAGAAATAAATACTCTCCCCCTCAGACGATCCCTCAGGTGAAAAAGCCGTATGTGGAGGTCTCTGGCAACAGCTCTGATGGACATTCCTGCAGTCAGCATGCCAATTGCATGCTCCGTCAAGAGTTTAGACATCTGTCTCATTGTGTTGTGTGACAAAACTGAACATTTTAGTGGCCTTTTATTGTCCTCAGCACAAGGTGCATCTGTGTAATGATCATGCTGTTTAATCAACTTCTTGATATGCCACACCTGTCAGGTGGATGGAAAACGCTCACTAACAGGAATGTTAAAAGATTTGAGCTAAATAAGCTTTTTGTGCTTATGGAAAATGAAACATGGGACCAACACTTTACATATATTTTTGTTCAGTGTATATCAAATACATGGGTTCCATTTGTTTGATGCCATTTCATTAGCTCCATTCCCACCATTTATTATGAGCCGTCTTCCTCTCAGCAGCCTCCACTGATTTGGATGAGCCAGTTTCGCCAAGAAGGTTGCTTGGCTTGCCTATGAGGTCTATACAGGCCCGTTTCGAGGAGAAAGAAAAACAGGACGCAGCTCTACAGGTCGTTTTCCCACAGTAATATTTTGCGGGGTTTAGGAAGGAAAGGGTCCAGGCCAGAGGTGGGTTGCCCCGGGCCAGGAGGCGCCTTAGAGGACTGTTTTTAACCACCTTAGTGCTTCTGGGCAGCGGCAGAGGTCTTGGCACAGACACCATGCTGGGTCAAAAGAGAGCGGGGGGGAAGCGGATTCTTCCACAGCACAGGGGAAGAAGCAGACTTTGTGACCATATCTGGAGGCCGGGGAAGGGGGCGTGTTCTCTGGGCCCTGCTCCCCAAGCATTTACTATGGCAACAGTGCTCCCAAGTGACTCTGTCAATGGGGGCAAGTTACTGCTTGCCAAAGTTTCCAAACCCGGTGTGGGCCGGGTATCAGAACGCCGGTACCACAAATTGTTTCTAACCAAGGTTCCTCTGTGTTCAGGGGTATAGAGAGTGCGGTATTGTCCAGGCGGGGGCATAGTAAACACAGTTTCTTCCCCACATTCAGACACACGGTTGTCAAGAGTGGTGGATATGAAAACAACCACAACAGTAAAAACAAATTATCCCAGTTCTCAGTGTGGTGCTCTGCCCCTTCAGGAGATAATGTATGGGAGACTGGCAGTGTACTCTATCCAGTGGTGGGCATGCACAGTTTTACAAATGGGTATGGACTGCAGTTTGCTGTAGGCTTCCTCCTTTTCATGGTGTCATTACCTCAATTGTCCCCGAGGTCCTCTCTCCTTCAAAAGCAGGCATCAGAGCAGTTGGTACGGCCATAATTTCTTAGCTAGTTCCTAAGAGTGATGAAACTTTGCGTCCCATCCTGGACTTGCGTGTTTTAATCAAGCACCTCAAGGTTTGCAAGTTGTCACACTTCAGTGCTCACACTTCACTGGCTATTTCAGTTGGTGCATCCCAGCGATTGTTTCATGTCCATAGATCTGAAGGAATGCGTAATTTCATGTGGCTATACATCCTCCTCCACAGACAATTTCTGAGGTTTAATTTAAAGGTTGTGGTCTATGAGTTTCTGGTCCTGCCTTTCGGGCTCTCCCTATCGCCCGCACCTTTTAAATGGTGTGGTGCCAGGGGATCAGAGTATTGGCATACTGTATCTGGACGATTGGCTGGTCATAGTGGAGTCGAGGGAACAGGTGGCGCTCCACACTGCCACACTGGTTTCCCATATTCAGTCTCTGGGGTTCATAGTGTATCACAAGAAAAGTTGTTTGACTCCGGCTCAGCGCATTCAATGTCACTCGGTCTCTGTCTGGACTCAGTTCTGAATCATGCGTTTTTGTCCCAAAAGAGGAGTGTCACATTCCAGCTCTGTCTGTCACGGTTTCAGTTTGGGCACTTTTCTCTTGTGCCTGTGGTTATTGGATCTGATGGCCTGTATGATATCTGTGGTGCATCTGGGACTTCTGTTCATGTGTCTATTTCAGTGCAGGGTGATTGCTATGCATCTGGACGCATCTTGCCACTGCCATCGGTTGCTCAAGGTATCCCTGTCGTGCCTAAGGTTATTGACTCCTTGGAGGGACCCGCGACTGCTGTTGCAGAGGGTTTACGAGGGTATTAACGACAGATGATGCATCCTTACTGGGATGGGGAGAGCTGTGTGTGGTCTACTCAGAAAAAAGGATTTGGTCTAGCAGATTATAAAAAAGACAATCAGTCCTTACTTGGTTAAAAGAGAAGGAATATAATACTAATTGTTTAAAGGAAACCCAGTCTACAGCCATAGATGTTGATGTATGGAAAAGGGATTGGGAGGGAGAACTGTATGTCTGTCATGGGCAAAGAAATTCAAAAGGGGTGATGTTAATTAACAATAAAGACCAGAAAGGTAGGTGGATCCTTTTGAATATGCTTTTGGATAATAACAGATTTTACTGTAAACAAAATGACAACAGACTTTCAGCAGGCCCATAGGGAAGTTCATACTCTTAAGCACGGCACTTACACAAATGACTGATGATTGGCTGAGAGAAATTGATGATAAAAATACTGAGGGAGCTGTTTTGTTTGAATTCAGTGCAGCTTTTAACATTATCAATCAAAGTCTGCTGATGGAAAAACATATGTGTTATGGCTTTACACCCCCTGCTATATTTTGGATAAAGAGTTACCAGTCTAACATAACACAGAGGGTGTTCTTTAATGGAAATCTCTCCAACAGAATCCAGGTAGAATCAGGATTTCCCCAGGTCAGCTGTACTTTTTTCAATCTTTACTAATGACATGCCACTGGCCTTGAATAAACCCAGTATGTAGATGACGCAACACTATACACGTCAGCTACTACAGAGTGAAATCACTGCAACACTTAACAAAGAGCTGCAGTTAGTTTCAGAATGGGTGACAAGGAATAAGTTAGTTCTAAATATTTCAAAAACTTAAAGCATTGTATTTGGGACAAACCAATTCACTAAAGACTAAACCTCAACTAAATATTGTATTAAGTAATGTGGAAATTGAGCAGGTTGAGGAACTGTCATGGTCAAAACATGTTGATACAAAAGTAGCTAAAATGGGGAGAAGTCTGTCCATAATATCTTTTTTTACCAACAATATCAGCAAGGCAGGTTCTACAGGCTCTAGTTTTGTCATACCTGGACTACTGTTCAGTCATGTGGTCATGTTCCAAAAAGAGGAACCTCGAAAAATTACAATTGGCTCAGAACAGGGCAGCACGGCTGGCTTTAAATTTACACGAAGAGCTAACATTAATAATATGCATGTACATATCCTATGGCTCAAAGTGGAGGAGAGATTGACTTCATCACTAATTGTTTTGGTAGGAAGTGTTGATAGGCTGAATTCACCAAAGTTGTCTGTTGAAACTACGAGCACACAGCTCGGACACCCTTGCATACCCCACAAGACATGCCACCAAAGGTCTTTTCACAATCCCCAAGTCAAGAACAGACTATGGGAGGCATGCAGCGCTATGTAGAGCCATGGCCATACGGAACTATATTCCACATCAGGTAACTGATGCAAGCAGTAGAATCAGGTGTAAAAAAAAAAAAGATAAAAATACACCTGTAATATTTTAAACTGTATACAACTGCCTTAATGTTGCTGGACCCCAGGAAGAGTAGCTGTCTTGGCTAATGGGGATCCTTAATAAATACAAATACATGGATGAGGCTTATAATCAAATTAGTCGTCTTGACTACTTTCTTGTCCTTCTCATTGGCATTGTTTGACAAAACTGCACATTTTAGAGTGATCTTGTATTGTCCCCAGCACAAGAAACTGTGTAATGATCATGCTGTTTAATCAGCTTCTTGATATGCCACACCTGTCAGGTGGATGGATTATCTTGGCAAAGGAGAAATGCTCACTAACAGGAATGTAAAGAAATGTTTGCACAAAATTGAAGAGAAATAAGATTTTGTAGCTTATGGTAGATTTCTGGCATCTTTTATTTCAGATCATGAAACTTGAAACATTTTAAGTAAAACAATTATAAAATGTAACACAGTAACGTAACAATCAGTCAAACAAACAGTCAGTGTGTGGGGGTACAGGTTAGAGGTATTTTGTACATGTAGGTAGGGGTAAAGTGACTATGCATAGATAATAAACAGCGAGTAGCAGCAGTGTACAATGCAAACGGAGGAGTGGGTCAATGTAATGGTCTGGTGGCCATTTGATTAATTGTTCAGTAGTCTTATGGATTTGGGGTAGAAGCTGTTAAGGAGCCTTTTGGTCTTAGACTTGGGGCTCCGGTATCGCTTGCCATGCAGTAGCAGAGAAAACAGTCAATGACTTGGGTGACAGGAGTCTCTGACAATTTTATGGGCTCTCCTCTGATACTGCCTATTATATAGGTCCTGGATTGCAGGAAGCTTGGCCCCAGTGATGTACTGGGCCTTACGCACTACCCTCTGTATCGCCTTACGGTCAGATAATGAGCAGTTGCCATACCAGGCAGTGATACAACTGGTCAGAATGCTCTCTGGTGCAGCTGTAGAACGTTTTGAGGATCTGGGGACCCAGGCCAAATCTTTTCAGTCTCCTGAGGGGGAAAAGGTTTTGTCGTGCCCTCTTCATAACTGTCTTTGTGTGTTTGAACCATGATAGATCATTGGTGATGTGGACACCAAGGAACTTGAAACTCTCGACCAGCTCCCCTACAGCCCGGTTGATGTTAATGGGGGCCTGTTTGGGCCACCTTTTCCTGTAGTCCATGATCAGCTCCTTTGTCTTGCTCACATTGAGGGAGAGGTTGTTGTCCTGGCACCACACAGCCAGTTTTCTGACATCCTCCCTATAGGCTGTCTCATCATTGTCTGTGATCAGGCCTACAATTGTTGTGTCGTCAGCAAACTTAATGGTGTTGGAGTCGTGTTTGGCCACGCAGTCATGGGTGAACAAAGAGTACAGGAAGGGACTAAGTACACACCCCTGAGGGGCCCCAGTGTTGAGGATCTGCCACACTGATGTGTTGTTGCCTACCTTTACCACCTGGGGGCAGCCCATCAGGAAGTCCAGGATCCAGTTGCATGGGGAGGTGTTTAGTCCCAGGGTCCTTAGCTTAGTAATGAGCTTTGTGGGCACTATGGTGTTCAATGCTGAGCTGTAGTCAATGAACAGTATTCTCACATAGGTTTTGTCCAGGTGGGAAAGGGCCGTGTGGAGTGTGATTGAGATTGCGTCATCTGTGGATCTGTTGGGGCGGTATGCAAATTGGAGTGGATCTAGGGTATCCGGGAGGATGAGGTTGACGTGAGCCATGACCAGCCTTTCTAAGCACTTCATGGTTACCGACGTGGGTGATACGTGGCGGTATTCATTTAGGCAGGTTACCTTTGCTTCCTTGGGCACAGGAACAATGGTGGTCTGCTTGAAACATGCAGGTGTTACAGACTCAGTCAGGGAGACGTTGAAAATGTCAGTGAAGACACTTGTCAGTTGGTCCGCGCATGCTTTGAGTACACGTCCTGGTAACCCATCTGGCCCCTCGTCTTTGTGAATGTTGACCTGTTAAAGGTCTTGCTCACATCGGCTACCAAGAGCGTTATCAGACAGTCATCCAGATTAGCTGGTGCTCTCGTGCATTCTTCAGTGTTGCTTCCCTCGAAGCAAGCACAAAAAGGCATTTAGCTTGTCTTGTAAGCTTGCGTCACTGGGCAGCTCACGTCTGGGTTTCCCTTTGTAGTCCGTAATAGTTTTCAAGCCCTGCTACATCCGACGAGCGTCAGAGCCGGGGATGTAGGATTCAATTTAAATCCTGTATTGACGCTTTGCTTGTTTGATGGTTCGTCTGAGGGCATAGTGGGATTTCTTATAGGCGTCCGGATTAGTGTCTCGCTCCTTGAAAGCGGCAGCTCTAGCCTTTAGCTCGATGTGGATGTTGCTTGTAATCCATGGCTTCTGGTTGGGATATGTACGGTCACTGTGGGGATGACGTCATTAATGCACTTATTGATGAAGCCGATGACTGAGGTGGTATACACCTCAATGCCGTTGGATGAATAATGGAACATATTCCAGTCTGTGCTAGCAAAACAGTCCTGTTGCGTAGCATCCGCGCCATCTGACCACTTCTGTATTGAAAGAGTCACTGGTACTTCCTGCTTTATTTTTTGCTTGTAAGCAGGAATCAGGAGGATAGAATTATGGTCAGATTTGCCAAATGGAGGGCAGGGGAGAGCTTAGTATGCATCTCTGTGTGTGGAGTAAAGGTTGTCTAGAGTCTAGATGAGAACTCTCTTGGTAGATAGTGTGGTCTACAGCTTATCGTAAGGTACTATTCCTCAGGTGAGCAATACCTCGAGACTTCTTTAATATTTGATATTGCTCACCAGTTGTTAATGACTAAAAGACACACCCCACCCCTCGTCTTACCAGACGTAGCTTCTCTGTTCTGCAATTGCATTGAAAACCCCTCCAGGTCTTGTCCGTGTCGTCGTTCAGCTACTACTCTGTGAATCATAAAATGTTACAGTTCTTAATGTCCTGTTGGTAGGATAATTGTAATCGTAGGTCATTCTTTTTATTTTTCAATGATTGCATGTTAGCAAGTAGAATTGATGCCAATGGGAGTTTACTCGCTCACCTATGGATTCTCAAAAGGCAGCCTGATCTGCGTCCTCCGTCTTTTCTTCACGCAAATGAAGTGGATCTGGGCCTGTTCCCGGGAGAAAAGTATATCTTTCTCATCGGATGTAACGGCCGTTGTTGGTGGAAGAAGGTGAGGACCAATGTCCAGTGTGGTATGTGTCCATATTTATTAAAATGAACAAGGAAATAACAAAAAATAACAGAGTATTTGAATTGTATTTCACCTTTATTTAACCAGGTCGGCCAGTTGAGAACAAGTTCTCATTTACAACTGCGACTTTGCCAAGATAAAGCAAAGCAGTGCGACACAAACAACAACACAGAGTTACACATGGAATAAGCAAAATGTACAGTCCAATAACACAATATAAAAATCTATATACAGTGTGTGCAAATGTAGTAAGATTTAGGGAGGTAAGGAAATAAATAGGCCATAGTGGCGAAATAATTACTATTTAGCAATTAAACACTGGAGTGAAAGCTGTGCAGAAGATTAATATGCAAGCAGAGATACTGGGGTGCAAAGGTACAAAAATATAACATCATGGGGATGAGGTAGTTAGGTGGGCTATCTACAGATGGGCTGTTGTAAAGATCGTTGTTGGTGGAATTAGACCAAGATGCAGCGTGGGGTAGGTTAATCATATTCTTTAATGATAACCAGAAAAACAAGAAAGAGGGAACCAAATGAACCAAATGGTACAGTCTTGTAGGGCTCAACAGCAATGATACAAGGACAAATTTGATTGATTATTTACATTTTAGGATACATGAGTTTGGATTAGGAACGTTGTATGAAATGTTTGGACCAAGTTTACAGGTAACTTTTAGATACTTTGTAGTCATGTTGGGCAAGTTGGAACCGAATCAAACTTGCCAAATAAATTTACATTTTGGGGATATAAAGAAGGAATTTATCAAACAAAGCGACCATTCATTGTGTCACTGAGACATTTGGGATTGCAAAAAGAAGAAGATCTTCAAAAGTAAGGCTCTGATTTTTGTGTTGCACCTGCCTGGTTGAAAAATTATTTTCATGTGTTTGTATGCAGGGCGCTGTTCTCAGATAATGGCATGGTGTGCTTTTGCCGTAAAGCCTTTTTGAAATCTGACACAGCGGTTGGATTAACACGAAGTTAAGCTTTATTTTGATGTATTACACTTATATTTTCGTGAATGACGAATATTGATATTTCTGTAGTTTGAATTTGGCACTCTGCAATTTCACCGGATGTTGTCAAATCTATCCAGCTAACGGGATTGGCGCATGAAGGGACCACTAAGAGGTTAACCCTTTCACACGTTCCAAAACGTGCGTGTGATTGTTCTACTGTGGTCCCTGAATCATATGACCACACCTGTGTGATTAGAATGCTTATTTAGAACGGTCAGTTTCAAATGAAGCAACCATCAGTATTTGAGCTGGCCACACTTTTTCAGAAACTATGTACACAAACCCAGTCCTTACAAAGTTATGTCCAGAATGTGTGAAGTTTATTTTTAGATGCAATGTTCAGATATTCACAGAAGTATCTATATTATAACACAATCATCCAAACCGGAAAAATGTAGGCTACATTTGTCCTAGCACTAACTGAGGAAAGATTGACACAACACAAGCGGTCATATTTTTTCAACTCTTGTCTGACGTAAACTACAATATGAATTAGCTAATAGCAATTAATATTGATAATTAATCACATGGGTGAGCTCACCATTGATCGAAATAATTGAGAAAAACACTTTCTAGAAATCGAAAGTAATCCAACGATGAATAGTTTCAGTGCACCACCATGCTTTTCTTCCCTCACAGAAACCAAAGACAATAAGAGATGACAAGATGAGTTTGGTCTGTTTATAGTATATATGTTGAATGGATGTGTCATCTACCATCGTTCACATCCCACCATTCACTTCCTGAAGTTCTCAAAAAATGTGTGAACCCTTCCCCACCTCATTTTGTTATAGCATCTTTGGTCCGACAGACGATTACGTGAAACTCAGAATGCATTGTATGTCAACAAACATGGCTCCACACATAGCTGGAATTATCTTAGCTCATCATAATCAGTACTACCTTAAAAAAAGTATTTTACACACAATAATATGTGCCCATTACAATCTATGCAAGAATCGGAATGCATGATTTATCACCGGAACTTAAAAACATGTGAATTAAACAGTAAATATATCAATAATTAGCACACACAACATTTTCTGATAGGGATTTATTGATACAAATGGAGCGTGCCTGCAGTCAATTACGTTACCTCTCTCTTCCACTCTGAGCCATTCAGTGCTGCTGTTTATGTATGTAGCTAGTGAGCTAAGCTGTAGCATTCCCTCTGCCTACCCAAGTACGTCAGAGGACAAAAATCAGTTAACCACCTAACTGAGGAACTCAATTTAACCTTGCGCAATACCTTAGATGCAGTTGCATGCCTAAAAACTAAAAACATTTGTCATAAGAAACTAGCTCCTTGGTATACAGAAAATACCCGAGCTCTGAAGCAAGCTTCCAGAAAATTGGAACGGAAATGTCGCCACACCAAACTGGAAGTCTTCCGACTAGCTTGGAAAGAAAGTACCGTGCAGTACCGAAGAGCCCTTACTGCTGCTCGATCATCCTATTTTTCCAACTTAATTGAGGAAAATAAGAACAATCCGAAATGTCTTTTTGTGAGGATGGCTTTCACTACCTACACGTACGCTACGGTCCCAAACGCAGGCCTCCTAATTGTCCCTAGAATTTCTAAGCAAACAGCTGGAAGCAGGGCTTTCTCCTATGGAGCTCCATTTTTTTATGGAATGGTCTGCCTACCCATGTGAAAGACGCAGACTCGGTCTCAACCTTTAAGTCTTTACTGAAGACTCATCTCTTCAGTGGGTCATATGATTGAGTGTAGTCTGGCCCAGGAGTGTGAAAGTGAACGGAAAGGCTCTGGAGCAACGAACCGTCCTTGCCGTCTCTGCCTGGCTGGTTCCCCTCTCTCCACTGGGATTCTCTGCCTCTAACCCTATTACAGAGGCTGAGTTACTGGCTTACTGGTGCTTTTTCTTGCCATCCCTAGGAGGGATGCGTCACTTGAGTGGGTTGAGTCACTGACGTGATCTTCCTGTCTGGGTTGGCGCTCCCCTTTGGGATGTTCCGTGGCGGAGATCTTTGTGGGCTATACTCGGTCTTGTCTCAGAATGGTAAGTTGGTGGTTGAAGATATCCCTCTAGTGGTGTGGGGGCTGTGCTTTGGCAAAGTGGGTGGGGTTATATTCTTCCTGTTTGGCCTTGTCCGGGGGTATCATCGGATGGGGCCGCAGTGTCTCCTGACCCCTCCCGTCTCAGCCTCCAGTATTTATGCTGCAGTAGTTTGTGTCAGGGGGCTAGGGCCAGTTTGTTATATCTGGAGTACTTCTCCTATCTTATCCGGTGTCCTGTGTGAATTTAAGTATGCTCTCTCTAATTCTCTCTTTCTCTCTCTTTCTTTCTCTAGGATGATTCCTTGCTGTCCCCAGTCCACCTGGCCGTGCTGCTGCTCCAGTTTCAACTGTACTGCCTGCGGCTATGGAACCCTGACCTGTTCACCGGACGTACTACCTGTCCCAGACCTGCTGTTTTCAACTCTCTAGAGACAGCAGGAGCGGTAGAGATACTCTTAATGATTGGCTATGAAAAGCCAACTGACATTTACCCCTGAGGTGCTGACTTGCTACACCCTCGACAACTACTGTGATTATTATTATTTGACCATGCTGGTCATTTATGAACATTTGAACATCTTGGCCATGTTCTGTTATAATCTCTACCCGGCACAGCCAGAAGAGGACTGGCCGCCCCTCATAACCTGGTTCCTCTCTAGGTTTCTTCCTAGGTTTTGGCCTTTCTAGGGAGTTTTTCCCAGCCACCTTGCTTTTACACCTGCATTGCTTGCTGTTTGGGGTTTTAGGCTGTGTTTCTGTACAGCACTTTGAGATATCAGCTGATGTAAGAAGGGCTATATAAATAAATTGATTTGATTTAGCATTAGCAATGTCTTTCAAAAGGAAAGTCTGAGTATGAAAGTCAGGAATCCGATTCTGACAGAGACCGTGAGGAGCTGCCCCTCAGCCATTGAGAACCCTGAATCTCAGGACCCCTTGTCCAGCGACCACGTCCCAGTTCCCTTTGAAGATGCTGGTGGTGATGGAGGCAGACCGACAGTGGATGAAGTACAGGAGTTCTGTAGTAGCTGGAAGGCTGCAAGCTATTTCACCCCTCCTGGCCCTGCTGTTTGCTTTGATGAGTCCCAGTCTGGAGTTCAACTTCAACTTCAAGTTGTTTCTGACAGAAGAGCCGGTGGTAGACATAGTAGAGACCAATTGCTATGCCTTGGAGCTACAGGAGAAGAGAGAGCCAGAAGTGGGGGGCACATCCACAATTTGTGAAATGTATACCTTCCTGGTGACAGTCCTTCTCATGGGGATAGTAAAGAAGAACTCCCTGCATGCCAGACTGCATGCTTGACTATAACTTCAAAATGGGGGCAGTGGATAAGGCGGACATGATAAACAGCTTTGTGGAATGCACTCAGAAAATGACCAGGTGGTATAAGAACATGTTTTTCCATCTGATCAACGCAGCCCTCAATTACCACATAGTTCACCACCAACTAACAGGTGAGATGATTACTGAACAAGGGCATTTTTGTAATTGGACATACAGTTCACATGCAGAAACTGTTAATGCACTTACTTTGATAGAAAGCAGCCTGCATTTGAACCAGGGTGTCTGTAGGGACACCTCGAGCACTGAAATGCTCTGCCTTAATCCCCTGCACCACTTGGGAGTCATAAGGCCAGGGTAGCTTGAAAATACAACACAAGCTAATGATAAAATTAGCATTGTTTTACAGAGCTAATAGAAGAATGTAGCTAGCTACATAAGCATGGTTGAATATAACATCATAAAGGTTATGAAATGAGTAACGTTACCTCGCGTGTCCGCAGTTATAAGGAATATACACAAATATTATGCTACAGTAGAAACGACATAACACGACATGCAGAAACCTTTATAACATAATAAGGCACTTACTTTGATAGAAACGCACACATTTCTAAAGTTATTATTGGTAACAAAAACAACTATGACTGCGATGCAGGTAACAGATGGAACATGTGAACATGTGTGTACAGGACGGGAGATGAGCAAATGTCTGCAGACTTGAACGGCACAAACAATTGGGAAGTGCTTGGGGAATTTTGTCCGGGTCAGAAATGTTTAAAAAAATGTATTGGTCCGTAAAAGTAAAAATGACTACTTTTATGTGAATGAATGAGGCGGAACACACTTCAATTCAAACTGTTATTAGAAAATAAAAATAAGTTGAAATTGACAAGTTGAAACAGCCAATGGTTTGAGGGCAGCGCGGATTAAATGTACTGTTGAGTAACAGTCACATTCTGGAATGGAGAGAACGTTCTAACATCACGTGCATAAAAAAACTCACGCGGAGGTGATATTTGGAACTCACGCATGAAAAGGTTAAATAAAGGTTCAAATAAAAAAAATCTAAATGCTGTGGGTTTAAGTCTCGGGCTGCCATGATTCATCGACTACATAGCCCTCGTGTGCGCTTTACAGGTGTTTTGTTGTTTTGGGACTTGCGGCTCCTTGTAGAGTTCTGACATTTCAGGTTAGCAAGGTGAGTACTGTGGGATCAATGGACTTGGGCTGCAGGGGCAGTGTGTCAGTGCACATAGCCAAGTTGCAGCAGGTTTTGGTTCCCTATATGGGGCTCTCACAGTTCAGCCCTCATCAGGGTCTGACAGTTCAGGCTTCTCAGGTCAGTGTTCGGGAAAAAGGAGCTGGAACCTGTGTGTGCTTGGTCTAACGTGGGGCTTCTAGTTTGGTACCCTCAGAGCCGGCTTGGGGCGTGATTGTATGTCCCCATAGTATGTTATACCTCATTCACTCCTTCAGGGAACAGTAGTTATGTTCATAACTGTACAATTTTGAGGATAGTCTTGACAATGCAGGATAGGTGCAAGGGTATAAGTTGCTGGGATACATAAGTCTGTGATAATTGAAACACATCGACACAGTAATTATGTCAGGGTTCAATTATCCTTAAGCACATTAGGGTCTTAGTATAATTCAATGGGAAATAGTGAGAAGATGGGAGAGGTGTTCAGAACTATTCAAGTGTGACTCCTAGATCAGTGTTTCCCAAATGGTGGTGTGTCTCTGCGACTGATTCATAATCAAATCAATCACATTTTATTGGTCATATTTTCCGAATACAAGAGGTGTAGACTTTCCCGAGAAATGCTTACTTATGAGCCTATTCCCAACAATGCAGATTTAAACAGTAAATAAATTAAATAAATTGGGGAAAAAAGGGATATATTAACACAATAAAATAACTCCTTTAGGGTAATGACTTAACGGTAGAATTAGAGTGGAGTGTGTGTACTTTGTGTTGTGAGCGGCACTTAGGTTGAGTTTGACGAGGGCCGTGTGATATTAAGTGTGATATGGAGCATGATATTAAGCGAAGCGGTACACACCACAGGGCTCCGGCGCCGTATTGACCCCTGATCATCTCCACAGTATTAGCTTGTGAGTGGCAGACAGGGCTCTTCAGGTGGAACATTGACTGCATCCCAAATGGCACCCTGTTCCCTATTATAGGTCCCTGGTCCGAAGTAGTGCACTATAAAGGGAATCGTGTGCCATTTGGGATGTTGGCATTGTTAGAGCAGCTAGGAGGTCCAGTTGGGGGAATTTCAATATGTTTAACGTGAGGGAAGGAGGGAGTGGCAGTGATACAACCCTCCGTCAGGGGGCCATCTGTGGATCAATGGGCAGAATAATACGGAGGAAAGGACTGACCCCACAGAAGAAACTGACCTCAATACATAACAGTAGTGGTACTGCTTGGAGATGCACTGTTATAGGAGTTGTTTACTATTTATAACTTTATGTTAGATGGTTCCACACCCTGAAAGATGGTTCCTCACCGTGAAAGTAGTCTATGGGCCGGGAGAAACTATAATCCATGGTTCAGTTTTCTTTAACGGCCATTACAAACTTCAGCCAGCTTTAGCCACTGCTAGCTCAAAATCTATGGAAGTGATGGGAGCAAATAATGTCCAAATCACCTGAAATCAACTCCATTATTTGGTTTGATGTTCTTTGAAGCTGATTTGATTTGGCCATTTAAAAAAAAGAAACATGCTCACATGCCCCCATCACTTCCATTGGGTTTCTTTAATGACTTTGCTTCATGTTAAAGAATTCCGTAGTTGCAGTAATTCACAAAATGGTGGTGAATTTAAATGTAGATTTGCCTGATACCTATAAAAAGGAAATTGGTCTTGTGCATGTGATTTTGACAATTGGTCATTTTTAATAACATATTTCTCACTCTTGAGTAACTCTTAAATGGATAATTTAGGATTTTGTTAATGAAGCCCTTTATCTACAGTATCTTTATCCCCAGAGTCAGAAGAATTTGTGGATACCATTTTTATCTCGGCGTGCAGTTTGAAGGAAGTTGCTAACTAGCATTAGCGCAACTGCTCTATGGTAACTGCTAGCATGCTAGTAGATACCATAGACTTCCAGTCATTGCGCTAACGCTAGGATTGGCTCGTGAAACAACCTCTAACTTCCTGCATACTGAATGCAGAGACATAAGAATGCTATTCATGAGTTCATCTCTCTCTGGTGAAGTAGAGAAAGGATTTAATTTCCAAATCTCAAAGTATCCCTTTAATCCCTTAAACGCTACCCAAGGGAATATTATCTGATTTGAATTATTTTTAAACTCTCCAACTCAATTTCGTCCTCTCGCTTTTCCTTTTTCACTCTGTGGGCCCTGTGCTGTGCAAATCTTGTATCCCTCCCAGCCCAGCCTGGCTTGTCAAACTGCGTTGGCCATTTCCTCAACACACACTGCTGACTGTCACAACTGTAACCTGTTTGATACAACATGCAAAGACGCATGCTAATTTCTGTCCCCTGCCATTGTTTGATAGTGTCACAGTACAATTCACTGTATACAATATTAGATCAAATAGATTTATTGATGACACACTGTATGGTGGTGACATGCTGTAGTAAAAGTATTGTGGCCAAGGACATTGTGTGCTGCAACTGAAGAAAGAGAAGAAATAGGCTGCTAGTACACAAAATGTGGTAAAGGCTGCCTGAAGAAGACTCTTGCAGTCGAAACATTGTAGTTGTGCTTTTCTTATGTATACCATAGACTGATCAGCACCTGCTTATGTATTCATTGTAAATATTATCTGTAAATAGTTTATTGTGTTTTCTGCATCCTACTGGCCGACTACTTTTTTTCTTTCTTGGATAACCTGCCATTTAGGGGCCTATGTTACCCTTCCCTCATCCCGGCCTGTTCTTTAACATAAGCCTTTATATCCACAAATGACCTGTCAAATTAACTTTTGGATGCAACATCTAAGTTACAGCGCCTTCAGAAAGAATGCATACCCCTTATTCCACATTTTGTTGTGTTACAAAATGGATTTTTTCCCCACCCATCTACACAAAATACCCCCTAATGCCAAAGTGAAAACCTGTGTTTAGAAATTGTTGCAAATATATTGAAAATTAAATACAGAAATATGTCATTTACATAAGTGTTTACACCCCAGAGTCAATACTTTGTAGAAGCACCTTTGGCAGCGATTACAGCTGTGAGTCTTTCTGGGTAAGTCTCAGAGCTTTCCACAGCTGAATTGTGCAACATTTGCCCATTTATTATTTCCAAATTCTTCTAGCTCTGTCAAATTGATTGTTTATCATTGCTAGACAACCATTTTCAGGTCTTGCCATAGATTTTCAAGTAGATTTAAGTCAAAACTGTAAGTCGGCCACTCAGGAGCGTTCACTGTCTTCTTGGTAAGCAACTCAAGTGTATATTTGGCCTGTGTTTTAATTTATTGTCCTGCTGAAAGGTAAATGTATCTCCCAGTGTCTGGTGGAAAGCAGACTGAACCCGCACAGCCTTTTGTCTGTGCTTAGCGCCATTGGAAAACCGTCATTGTCTTTGTGGTTGAATCTGTGTTTGAAATTCACTGCTCGACTGAGAGACCTTACAGATTATTGTATGTGTGGGGTGCAGAGATGAGGTAGTCATTCAAAAATCATATTAAACTCTATTAATGCACACAGAGTGAGTCCATGCAACTTATGTGACTTGTTAAGCACATTTTTACTCCTGAACTTATTTAGGCTTGCCATAACAAATGAGCTGAATATTTATTGACAAGATATTTCAGCTTTTCATTTTTTATTAATTTATTGATTTGTAAAAATGTCTAAAAACATAATTCCACTTTGACATTATGGGGTATTTATTGTGTGTAGGCCAGTGACAAAACATCTAAATTGAATAAATGTTCAATTTAAGCTGTAATGCAACAAAATGTGGAAAAAGTCAAGGGGTGTCAATACTTTCTGAAGGCACTGTACATGCCCATTACTGTAACCTGGCATTGCTTGATAGTGTGATATAAAATCAAATAGATTCATTGACGACATACTGTATGATGACATGCTGTGAAGTCGAGCCCGACATTGTGTGCTTGAGCTGAAACCTTTCCATCCACATGGTGACCTGTCAAAACAATTAATTTAAAACCAGCTGCAGCACTGCTAAGAATCGTGATGGACATTAATCATCTCAAATTGCTTTAATGCTTTTAAAGCCACTACCTCTTAAGAGCATTTCAAAACAGACTCCAGGTTAAGCATTTCATTTCATAAGTGACTTTAAAAGGCCATGAAAGCAGAGATACAATTTTGTTCATTTCAGCCAACTTGATGGGTTTCACAATCATTCCTCACAGTGTAATACAACGTCTCCTATCTAAAGACACACATTATGAAAACCTGAATGTTTATTTATTTCAGTAATGAGTCCGGACTCAATTACAGAGAAGCCATGTATTTTTGGGGGGGGCGGGGGCCCTAAAGCCTTGCGGGGGTGTGTGTTACACCAGTGATTCTGACCACAGGCAAGGCAAATGAACACGTGTGTTGACTCATATTGCCTTCTTAATGACAGGAGAGGTGATAAATGAATTGTGCATCATTGGATTCATAGTCAAAGAGTTAATGATGTACATGGAAATGACGTTGGTGGAGCCAAGTGGTGCCGCTGTAAATATCCAGGGAGGAGGAGGACGAGAAAGGGGGGCAGGATGATGAGGGAGGAGGAGGCACTAAAGAAAAGCATATGCAGGAGAGTCTTGATCTATTTGTGCTCTCAGAGGCAAGAAATCAAGAGAAACAAGGAAATACAACCACAAATTACCCAGGGAAAGAAAGCACGAGCTTGAGAAATGTAAATTAGCCAATGACTGTGAGGATTGTGATGTGAACCACAAATGAGCACAGAGAGGAGAAGGAATCTAAGATTGATCAGTCATTCTGCTCCATTTATTCAAGGGTGAATGGTAGCACAACATGGCATCGCATCACAATACCTACTCCTCCAACTGCTTTGCATTATTACAATTATTCAAAAGCAAATTTGTTTAAACATTCTAATTCAGTTGTTCTCCCAAGACTAAATTCAAATAAAAGTGTACCTTTTGCCAAGGTATTTAAATAATGCTGTGGCTTGGTCGAATAATAGCAAATACAGTATTTTTCCTTTTTTTAAAGTGGTCATGTATAACTTTACTAATTAGTTGTTGACAGTTGAGTATTCACATTCTTCAGTTCATAACCGAAGTTATGATGTGTAAATGTATATTGTCTACATGGCTCTAAAGTAATTAAAAACACATTTAGACAGCCTCTGCCATTCTAGAACAACCTGAAGACAACAGGACCACATAAAAATAATCACATTATTCTATTTCTATGATCAGAGTACACCATAGGGACATTTTTTTATATGTTAGCAAGTCTGTCAAGAAGCCAATATTATTTTTTTTTGTTGCAAATTAAAACTTTTTTCTTAGCTTCAGTCATTTACATTGGCGAGCTCAAATGAAATTTGAGTAATTTCCCGTAGAATCTTTGAGACAAATAACAAACCTCCAAGCTGAGGCTGAAGTAATAGACCTATACAATTTTGAACCCATGAAAATATAGGTTCATTAGTGCAGAAGTTGTATTCTCCGTTTCACTGTGAAATGGAGTTATACAGACTCCATGGACATTGGTTTTGGCAGTACAAACACAGTCCTCTGCGTCATTGCTAGCACAGCTCAGTTGGGTTCAGTAAGATCACACAGGCCTTGTAGCTGGGCCTGCCGGTGTGTAGTTCTGAATTTACTTCCTTTGAAAGTTTACGTTCTCCGTCTTGAATATGAATGAACGAGAAGACAAAAACATCAGATCATAGGGCTTGTACCTGAAAGCATTATGAATGTCTCAATTCACATCAATGTACTAGCTAAGCTTTGCAAGTGGGCCAATTATTTCTGGACACTTGCAGGCGCCTACTCACTGCTCATTTAATTTGAGAGACATAATTCCAGCTACTGCAAATATACTGCATCTCTAAATAACCCTATTTGTTTTTAGGCCTCTTAAGGTATTATGGCATGTAGCCCAAAGTTCGTACCTCAGACAACTCAGCCCTCTATACTCTGAGCTAGCCCTTATAGCTAATACCTAGCCTGAGTCCCAGATCTGCGTGTGCTGTCTTGTCAACTCTTACAGCAATGGAGTTGGCAAAACATCACAAACAGATCTGGGACTCAGGCTAGGCTAACACCAGCTTTACCATGGCCTTGCTCATGGTAATTAGAGGACGGGAAGGTCAAGCCTCAAGCAATTTGTCACTACATTCTGTGCACTGACCTTTGGTGAAAACAACAGTTGAATTAAAGAGTTTAAAGGATCCTCTTTAGCCTTACCCCTTCTTAAAAATTCTAATTAAGGCTAGCTAGTCCTTGTCCAAAGGTATCTTTAGAAATACTCTACAAAGACCTTAACCCTAATATGTGAGAAAATAAACACCAATCCTTTTTCTTTCAGTGATACTTTATTGAAAATAACCATGTAACTTACGGAGTCTTTTTGGCCGCTATACTTCAAAAAGTTGTTTTAAGAGGCCTGTTGACATTAATCAGTATCCTTGGTAAACTCATTCAAAGAATAGACCCACTAGCTAACTGGCATTGGCAGGTGTCCTAAGCATCCTGAGTGAAATAGTCCGTACACAGCTGCCTGGGTGAGACTCCTAGGGTGAGAAGCAACAAGAGGGGAGCTTTGGACTACGTTCCAAATGACACCCTATTCGGGAAGTATCCCTTGACTTTTTCCACATTTTGCTACTGTCACACCCTGATCTGTTTCACTTGTATTGTGCTAGTCTCCACCCCCCACCAGGTGTCTCCCATTTGTTGCCATTATCCCCTTGGCATTTTTACCGGTGGTTTCTGTTTGTCTGTTGCCGGTTCATCTTGTCTCATCAAGCCTACCAGCATGTTTTTCCGTACTCCTGGTTTACTAGTCCCTGTTTTCTAGTCCTCCCTTTTCTGCCTTCCCTGACCTCGAGCCTGCCTGTCGTCCTGTACCCATCTGACTCTGACCTGGTTTACAAACATCTGCCTGTCCTCGACCTGCCTCTTGCCTGCCCCTTGTCTATTAATAATATCAGAGACTGAAACCATCTGGGTCTTGTCCTGTGTCGTTATAGTTATGTTACGCCCCTATTCTAAAATTGTTTTTCCCCCCCTCATCAATCAACACACAATACCCCATAAGGACAAAGCAAAAACAGGTTTGTAGACATTTTTGCAAATTTATAATGAAAAAAAACTAAATATCACATTTACATACAGTGAGGGAAAAAAGTATTTGATCCCCTGCTGATTTTGTACGTTTGCCCACTGACAAAGAAATGATCAGTCTATAATTTTAATGGTAGGTTTATTTGAACAGTGAGGGACGGAATAACAACAAAAATGAAACAATGGTCTCATCTGACCACAACACTTTCACCCAGTTGTCCTCTGAATCATTCAGATGTTCATTGGCAAACTTCAGACGGGCATGTGTATGTGCTTTCTTGAGCAGAGGGACATTGCGGGCACTGCAGGATTTCAGTCCTTCATGGCGTAGTGTGTTACCAATTGTTTTCTTGGTGACTATGGTCCCAGCTGCCTTGAGATCATTGACAAGATACTCTCGTGTAGTTCTGGGCTGATTCCTCACCGTTCTCATGATAATTGCAACTCCACGAGGTGAGATCTTGCATGGAGCCCCAGGCCGAGGGAGATTGACAGTTATTTTGTGTTTTTTCCATTTGCGAATAATCGCAGCAACTGTTGTCAACTTCTCACCTTGGCAATGGACTTGTAGCCCATTCCAGCCTTGTGTAGGTCTACAATCTTGTCCCTGACATCCTTGGAGAGCTCTTTGGTCTTGGCCATGGTGGAGTGTTTGGAATCTGATTAATTGCTTCTGTGGACAGGTATCTTTTATACAGGTAACAAACTGAGATTAGGAGCACTCCCTTTAAGAGTGTGCTCCTAATCTCAGCTCGTTACCTGTATAAAAGACACCTGGGAGCCAGAAATCTTTCTGATTGAGAGGGGGTCAAATACTTATTTCCCTCGTTAAAATGCAAATCAATTTATAACATTTTTGACCTGTGTTTTTCTGGATTTTTTTGTTGTTATTCTGTCTCTCACTGTTCAAATAAACCTACCATTCAAATTATAGACAGATCATTTCTTTGTCAGTGGGCAAACGTACAAAATCAGCAGGGGATCAAATACTTTTTTCCCTCTAAGTATTCAGACACTTTACTCAGTACTTTGTTGATGCACCTTTGGAAGCGATTACAGCCTCAAGTCTTCTTGGGTATCACGCTACAAGCTTGGCACACCTGTATTTGGAGGGTTTCTCCCATTATTCTCTGCAGATCCACTCAAGCTCTGTCAGGTTGGATGGGGAGTGTCGCTGCACAGCTATTTTCAGGTCTCTCCAGTCTGAGGTCCTGATCGCTCTGGAGCAGATTTGCGTCAAGGATCTCTCTGTACTTTGCTCAGTTTATCCTTCCCTCGATCCTGACTCTGTATATAGCCTTGCTATATTTGTTACTTTTGATTTCCATTTTTTACTTAACTTTTTTATTTTTATTTAAAAAAACAACCTCTTAAAGAATTGTTGGTTCAGGGCTTGTAAGTAAGAATTTCACTGTAAGGTTTACACCTTGTTGTATTCGGCACATTTGATTTGACTAGTCTCCCAGTCTCTTCCGCTGAAAAACATTCCCACAGCATGATGCTGTGCTTCATCGTGGGGACAGTGCCAGGTTTCCTCCAGACATGACGCTTTGCATTCAGGCCAAAGAGTTCAATCTTGGTTTTATCAGACCAGAGAATCTTGTTTCTCATGGTCTGAGAGTCTTTAGGTGACTTTTGGCAAACTCCAAGTGGGCTATCATGTGTCTTACTGAGGAGTGGCTTCAGTCTGGCCACTCTACCATTAATGCCTGATTGGTGGAGTGTTGCAGAGGTGGTTGTCCTTCTGGAAGGTTCTCCCATCTCCACAGAGGAGCTCTGAAGCTATGTCCGAATGACCATCGGTCAGGGAGGTGAACAAGAACCCAAGGCCCTTCTCCCCCGATTGCTCAGTTTGGCCTGGAGGCCAGCTCTAGGAAGTCTTGGTGGTTACAACATTCCTCCATTTAAGAATGATGGAAGCCACTGTGTTCTTGGGAACCTTCAATACTGCACAAATGTTTTGGTACCCTTCTCCAGATCTGTGCCTTATCACAATCCTGACTTGGAGCTGTATGGAAAATCCCTTTGACATCATGGCTTGGTTTTTGCTCTGACATGCACTGTCAACTGTGGGACCTTATATACAGTAGATAGGTGTGGGCCTTTCCAAGTCATGTCCAATCAATTGAATTACCAGAGGTGGACTCCAATCAAGTTGTAGAAACATCTCAAGTATGATCAATGGAAACAGGATGCACCTGAGCTCAATTTCGAGTCTCATTGCAAAGGGTCTGAATACTTATGTAAATAAGATAGTTCTGTTTTTTATTTGAAATACATTTGCAAAAATGTTTTTTGACTTTGTCATGAAGGGGTATTTTGTGTAGATGAGGATTTTTTTTACATTTAATCCATTTTTGAATAAGGCTGTAATGTAACACAATTTGGAAAAAGTGAAGGGGTCTGAATACTTTTCGAATGTGCTGTAGTGCACTTATTTTGATCAAAACTAGTGCACTATGTAAGGAATAAAGTGCCATTTAGGACTCAGACCAGCTGTACTACAGTTCCCAAGCCATTAATCACCATGTCAATAGTAGTATAAAGCTCTCTCTATATTGTGCATAATTATCATCACCATTGACTCTGTTGATTTAGTCGTTAGTGGTTTTACATAACAGCACAGATAGATATAAGTGTTTATCTGTCATTCACTTCTTAAGCCAGGATTACAAAGCTAATCATTGGCAATTCCTACATTTCAGAATCATAAAGGTTTCATATTTGTACTACATCAAACATACCGCATGTCTTTTAGATGGAAGAAATGAGGACTGGCTGGTCCTTGGTTGGGCTGAGAAAAATAATAAGGATCAGATGTAAGGAATGAAGGGTTGCTCACGTTTTATGGCAGAAGCATGGGTCAGAGCATGTCTGAAGCAAAGAGCACAGAATCAACATCATTTTTTCTTTATAGGAATGACATGTTTTCAGGCACTTTCCCGACAATCATCCCTCCTTCACCGCCCACCCCACTGAAATGGCGTGAGGGATTTTGGGTTGTTCTATTATTCTTGCACTTCGTTTCGAGATGATGGGATCGATTCCCATACAAGTCTGAAAAGTCTCCTTGGGTTTCCTGCAGGTATTCACAACACAATGGGAAGTCTGAGTGTTCCAAGGCTTGGGGAAAGTTCCACCTTTGGGGAGCAATACGTTTAACTCAGGCGGAATAATTTAAAAGATCAATGAAAAAAAAGAGAAAGAAATCAATCTCAGATGTACTTTGCAGTATTTTCAGAATTGGTCTCCAGAGTCGTGTTTGACAAACACTTGTAGAATCAGCCCGTCAAATGATTTACGTTGATCACTGCTTACCAGTATCCACACAACTGCATACTGTAGTGATTCTTTCTTTACCTTACCTCAGAAAATTATTTTGCTTTGGTGATACTGTAGCTTGATGGTACTGTAGCTTGCCTGAAAGAGTGTGCAGTAGCATTTATAACGTCTATAGGCTGCCGTTATTATAGCTCATTCAACAAGATCAACATCTTATTTATTTCAAAAACTTTACTAGCTTAACAAGAAGCGCAGTGTTATCATGAGACGTTCTTATCTCACTCGTTTGAGTTCAGTTATTTATAGGGTGGCAGGTAGCCTAGCGACTAGAGCATTGGGCCAGTAGTAATTGAAATGTTACTGGTTTGAATACCCGATCCAACAGGTGAAAAATCTGTCTGTGCCCTTGAGCAAGGCAATTTGCTACGGGGCGCTGTACTACAGTACTATGGCTGACCCTTTAAAACAACACATTTCACTGCACCTATAAAACATATACACTGATGTCCAAAACATTAGGAACACCTGCTCTTTCCGCGACAGACTGTCCAGACGAAGGCTATGAGCCCTTGTTGATGTCACTTGTTAAATCCACTTCAAATCAGTGTAGATAAAGGGAAGGAGACAGATTTAAAGAATAATTTAAGCCTGGAGACATATGAGACATGGATTGTGTATGTGTGCCATTCAGAGGGTGAATGGGCAAGACAAAAGATGTAAGTGCCTTTGAACAGTGTATGGTAGTAGGTGCCAGGCGCACCGGTTTGAGTGTGTCACGAACTGCAAACGCTGCTGGGCTTTTCAAGCTCAACAGTTTCTTGTGTATCAAAAATGGTCCACCACCCAAAGAACATCCAGCCAACTTGACACAACTGTGGCTGCATTGGAGTCCTGTGTGGTTCAGTTGGTAGAGTATGGCACTTGCAACACCAGGGTTGTGGGTTCAATTCCCACAAGCAACCAGTATGAACAAATATGAAAATGTACGCAGTCACTACTCTGGGTAAGCGCGTCTGCTAAATTACTTAAATGTAAATTAGTCAACATGAGCCAGCATCCCTGTAGAGCACTTTGACATAGCCCCAATGAATTGAGGCTGTTCTGATGACAAATGGGTGCAAATCAATATTTGGAAGGTGTTGTACACTCAGTATAGATATTTGTAATTTCAGACATCCTTTTTGCCATATTGCAGGCAAAGAAAGCATAATAATAATAATAATAATAATAATACTGTATAAGGGACTTATTTTGTGCTTTTCAAGGACCCCAAGTCGCTTGCAGTATAGTTGACTGGCTGCAGTCAGAGGGCAATCATGAATTAGAATACTTTGAACTGTAGAATACAAAGAACATACTATAATGAATCTGCATTGCTACTGCTTGGGGAGAAAACAAATCATTCTGCCTAAGCGTAACACTTTATTTGAAAAAGGCTAAGTAATGGAAAATAGCTTTAAAAAAAACATTGCGCACCAGTAATCAGAAGAAAAATTGCCAGCAAAGATGCTTATATTGAGGAACAAAATCATTGACAGGACTGTTCAAATTGTTTTTTAATTACCATTTTATCATTATCAATACAGTGCAAAGCATGGACTCTCGTCACAAAGCGGTGACACACGAAAGGAATTATTACTTCAAAGCCAATGTATTCCTATCCCTTTGTACATTTGCGATTCGTAGCATTTCAGTTTGATGCTTGCAAATGCTGATAAGGAAATGTAAAATGTCTCTCTGTCAGCGTCAGGCAGTCATTTCATCAGAGATTTTGAGTATTCTTTTCTTTCTTTTTTGTTCCGGAGACAGCGGATGTGCCATGTAATTTTTGGTCCATCTCAATCAAGGCTCTTCAAGGAAATCTTTGATTACATTTTGGAACAAAATTGCAGCTGTTCCATAGCGTCGCCATTGCACATACATAGTGAAACATACACACACGAAAGCACAATCACGCACACGCCTCCACAACCGGCAATCCGGAATGGGAAAAATATCATTTCTGTTTTATTCATTTATGTTCAATTATATTATTATTAGAAAATAATGGCAGAGGACTTGTAAGCATATCTTGTCTGCTAAATGAACAAGCCTACAGCCTTTGGCTGGCGAATAGCCAGATAATGTAGGCCAACTCATATTCTGTTCATCTGAAATACATTTTCTGTTTCTTTTAGATCTGCCTAAAATAAATAATGGATTTATTGTGACAGTGTATATGAAATTGATTTATTCAACTTTTTAAAAATGTAGATGTTCCAAAGGTGCTGATTAGCACCTTGTATGCAGCTTATATGTGTAGAGGCCTGGAGATGCTAAACGGGTTTCTGTTAATTAGCATTCAATTACTGTGAGACCGGCAGACTTTTGCATGACAATAACCGTCTGACAAAATGTTATGACCGCCACGGCCCTAGCCTGACCAACAGTTTGCACTCTGATACTGACTGTATGCGGCATAGACATAACCAAACACAAAAAATAAAACAAATCTACTGTAATGACAGCTATGAGAAAATCATGTATTGGGAATTGCATGCATTTTAAAGTGGAACTGACAGCGTTTTAGCAACATGCAATGGTATTAACATTTGTTCATATTCACCCTGCCAAGAAGAATTTGAAACCTTAAAAAATAAATTCTGACAATTGAGAACAATATTTTTTTTTATTCATATTTTATTTGTCACATGCGCCAAAAACAACAGGTATATAGACCTTACAGTGAAATGCTTACCTACAATCCCTAACAAACAATACAGATTCAAAAAAGAATAAGAATAAGGAATAAAAGTTGTAAAAAATTAAAAAGTATCAATAAAATAATATTAGCGAGGCTATATACAGGGGGTACCGGTACAGAGTCAATGTGCGGGGGCACCGGTTAGTCGATGTAATATGTACATGTACAGTTGAAGTCGGATGTTTACATACACCTTAGTCAAATACATTTAAACTCAGTTTCACAACTTCTGACATTTAATCCTCGCAAAAATTCCCTGTCTTACATCAGTTAGGATCACCACTTTATTTTAAGAATGTGAAATGTCAGAATAATAGTTGAGAGAATGATTAATTTCAGCTTTTATTTATTTTATCACATTCCCAGTGGGTCAGAAGTTTACATATATTCAATTAGTATTTGGTAGCATTGCCTTTAAATTGTTTTTCTTGGGTCAAACATTTTGGGTAGCCTTCCACAAGTGAATTTTGGCCCATTCAACCTGACAGAGCTTGTGTAACTGAGTCAGGTTTGTTAGGAGGAATGTAAAAAAATACTTATTTTCCACCATAATTTGCAAAAAAATTAATTAAAAATCCTACAATGTGATTTTCTGGATTTTTTTCCCCTCATTTTGTCTGTCATAGTTGAAGTGTACCTCTGATGAAAATTGCAGGCCTCTCATCTTTTTAAGTGGGAGAACTTGCACAATTGGTGGCTGACTAAATACTTTTTTGCCCCACTGTATGTCTATATAGGACTTGTTTTACTGTGGCTATAGATACTTTTGTACCTGTTTCCTCCAGCATCTTCACAAGGTCCTTTTTGTTTTGTTCTGGGATTGGTTTTCACTTTTCACACCAAATTACGTTAATCTCTAGGAGACGCGTCTCCTTCCTGAGCGGTATGATGGCTGCGTGGTCCCATACTTACTATTGTTTGTACAGATGAACGTGGTACCTTCAGGCTTTTTGACATTTTGCCCAAGGATGAACCAGACTTCTGGAGGTCTACAATTTGTTTTCTGAGGCACTGAGTTTGAAGGTAGGCCTTGAAATACATCCACAGGTACACCTCCAATTGACTCAAATTATGTCAATTAGCCTATCAGAAGCTTCTAAAGCAATGACATCATTTTCTGGAATTTTCCAAGCTGTTTAAAGGCACAGTAAACTTAATGTCTGTAAACTTCTGACCCACTGGAATTGGTTATACACTGAATTATAAGTGTCTGTAAACAATTGTTGGAAAAATGACTTATATCATGCACAAAGTAGATGTCCTAACTGACTTGCCAAAACTATAGTTTGTTAACTTCTTGGTGACAGTATTTTCACGTCTGGATGAAATGCATGCCCAAATTCAACTGCCTGCTACTCATCCCCTGAAGATAAGATATGCATATTATTAGATTTGGATAGAAAACACTCTGAAGTTTCTAAAACTGTTTGAATCATGTCTGTGAGTATAACAGAACTTATTTAGTAGGCGAAACCCCAAGGACAAACCATTCAGATTTTTTTTTGAGGTCACTCTCTTTTCAATGGGTTTTCATTGGGAATCCAGATTTCTGGGGGACCTTCTTGCAGTTCCTATCCCTTCCACTGGATGCCAACAGTCTTTAGACCAGAAAGCATGCTTCAATTTTTCTTCCTGTATTGAACACAGATTATCCCATCTTCAATTTTATCGATTATTTACGTTAAAAAAATACCTAAAGTAGTATTACAAAAGTAGTTTGAAATGTTTTGGCAAAGTTTACAGGTAACTTTTGAGATATTTTGTAGTCACGTTGCGCATGGTGGAACCGGTGTTTTTCTGGATCAAACGTGCCAAATAAATGGACATTTTGGATATATATCGATGGAATTAATTGAACAAAAGGACCATTTGTGATGTTTATGGAACATATTTGAGTGCCAACAAAAGAAGCTTGTCAAAGGTAAGGCATGAATTATATTTTTATTTCTGCGCCTGCAGGGTTGTAATATGGTTTCTCTCTTTGTTTACGGAGGTGCTATCCTCAGATAATAGCATCGTTTGCTTTTGCTGAAAAGCCTTTTTGAAATCTGACATGTTGGCTGGATTCACAACAAGTGTAGCTTGACACTAGCGTCCCCCATATCCCGAGCTTCCCCTCAGTCCCAAGCTTCCCCTCAGTCCCGAGCTTCCCCTCAGTCCCGAGCTGCCCCTCAGTCCAGTGGGGTACTTGGTGAGGGGTATCAGGCCAAGGTCGGCGGCGAGGGTCACCAATCAAAGGACTCATTACAAGGGGACTAAGACTTGGTTGGAGTGGGGTCCACGTCCCGAGCCGGAGCCGCCACCGTGGACAGACGCCCACCCGGACCCTCCCCTATGGGTTTAGTTGTGCGGTCGGGAGTCCGCACCTTGGGGGGGGGGGGGGGGGGGGGTTCTGTCACGTCCTGGTCTTTATATTTTGTGTTTTCTTTATTATTTTGGTCAGGCCAGGGTGTGACATGGGTTTATTTATGTGGTGTGTTTTGTCTTGGGGTTTTCGTAGGTATTGGGATTGTGGTTTAGTGGGGTTCTCTAGCAAAGTCTATGGCTGTCTGAATTGGTTCTCATTCAGAGGCAGGTGATTATCGTTGTCTCTGATTGGGAACCATATTTAGGCAGCCATATTCTTTGAGTGTTTCGTGGGTGATTGTTCCTGTCTCTGTGTTTGTTTTGCACCAGTATAGGCTGTTTGATTTTCGTGTTACGTTTATTGTTTTTGTATTGTTTGTTTTTCATCATTATTAAAGATGAATCTAAATTACCACGCTGCATTTTGGTCCGACTCTACTTCACCCGAAGAAAACCGTAACAATGTGGCTCTCTGCAAAATCACGTTTTGATGTTTTGGAACTATTGAACATAACGCGCCAATGTAAACTCAGATTTTTTAAATATAAATATGAACTTTAACGAATAAAACATACATGTATTGTGTAACATGAAGTCTTCTGATGAAGATCATCAAAGGTTAGTGATTCATTGTATCTATATTTCTGCTTTTTGTGACTCCTCTCTTTGGCTGGAAAAATGGCTGTGTTTTTCTCTGATTTGACCTAACATAATCGTTTGGTTTGCTTTCGTCGTAAAGCCTTTTTGAAATCAGACACTGTGGCTGGATTTACAACAAGTGTATCTTTAAAATGGTGTAAAATACATGTATGTTTGAGGAATTTTAATTATGGGATTTCTGTTGTTTTGAATTTGGCGCCCTGCAGTTTCACTGGCTGTTGACGAGGTGAGACGCTACCGTCCCACATACCCTAGAGAGGTTAAACAAATCCAAATAAATTTTATATTTGAGATTCTTTGCACACTCTTGGCATTCTCTCAACCAGCTTCATGAGGTAGTCACCTGGAATGTATTTCAATTAACAGGTGTGCCTTGTTAAATGTACATTTTTGGAACGCTAATGTCCCATCTCGACAACTTCCGTTGAAATTGCAGAGCGCCAAAATTCAAATGACAAATAGTCATATTTAACATTCATGAAAATACAAGTGTCATACATCAGTTAAAAGCTTAACTTCTTTTTTATCCAGCCGCTGTATCATATTTCAAAAAAGCTTTACACCATGCGATTATCTGAGGACAGCGCCCAGCACACAAATCATTAACATTTTCCAACCAAGCAGGTGCGCCATGAAAGTCAGAAATTGCGATAAAATAAATCACTTACCTTTGAAGATCTTCTGTTGGCTCTCCGAAAGGTCCCAGCTACAACACAAATGGTTGTTTTGTTCGATATAGTCCTTCTTTATATCCCCAAAAACTAAGTTTAGATGCCGCGCTTCATTCAATAATCCACCGGTTTCCCTCCTTCAAAACGCATACAAAATTAATCCCAAACGTTACCAATAAACTTCTCCAAACAAGTCAATAATCAAAATATGTAAATAAATGATAACATTTAAGACGGAGAATCGTTATTGTCATTACCGGAGATAAACAACAAGTACGCACTCTCATCCACGCACGTGAAAACACAAAATGGGAGCCACTTAGAAAAACTACAAATTCTAGCTCATCTTTCCATAACAAGCCTGAAACTCATTCTAAAGACTGTTGACATCTAGTGGAAGTCCTAGGAACGGCAATCTGGGAGGTTTTCCCTTCACATTAAAAATGACAGCCATAGGAATCAATGGTGGGCTGAATTTTATTTTTTCTGGATGGTTTGTCCTCGAGTTTTCACCTGCTATATCAGTTCTGTTATACTCACAGACATTTATTTTAACAGTTTTAGAAACATTAGAGTGTTTTCTATCCAAATAGACCAATTATATGCATATCCTAGCTTCTGGGCCTGAGTAACAAGCAGTTTATTTTGGGCATGCTTGTCATCCGGAAGTCAAAATACTGCCCCCTAGACCAAAGAGGTTAATGTGTTTGAGCGAATCAGTTGTGTTGTGACAACGTAGGGGTGGTATACAGAAGATAGCCCTATTTGGTAAAAGACCAAGTCCATATTATGGCAAGAACAGCTCAAATAAGCAAAGAGAAACGACAGCCCATCATTACTTTAAGACATGAAGGTCAGTCAATATGGAACATTTCAAGAACTTTGAAAGTTTCTTCAAGTGCAGTCACAAAAACCATCCAGCGCTATGATGAAACTGGCTCTTATGAGGACCGTCAAAATAATTTCATCTATTAAAGTCAACTAAATGTGCAAAAATGTGTTGATTTGACAAATCATGTTAAGTTGACATCAATTCAACAAAAGCTGTAAAAATAAAAAAAATCTAGTTCAGTTAGCAAAGAACAATTTGCTCAATCAACTTTCAAATCAGAATTAATAAGTCAAATAAACTAAAACAAATCCAAGTTGTGTTCATGAAAAATGTCAAGTTATAATAACTACAAGTCATTACATTGTCTTAACTTACAAAATCAAGTTGAATCAGCAATAAACCGTGTTCACTGAACTTTCAAATTAGATCCAATAAGTCAAATTAACTAAATAAAGACAACAGTTGTTTTGACTTTAAATGTCCAGTTAGGATAACTACAAATCTTGACATAACTTATTTAACTTAATTTTGTAAGTAAAGTTCAAGACCTGTGTGTTAATTTAACTTTCAAGTCAGAACCAATACGTTAAATCAATAACACCAACATAACAGTTGTGTTTACAAAAAATTCTGATAACTACAAGTTATGATAACTACAATTAATTACACTGTCTTAACCTACAAAATCAATTTGAATCCGTTAAGAACAATTTTGTTCAGTCAACTTTCATATCAAAACTAATAAGTCAATTAAACTAAAACAAGATCCCAGTTGTGTTGACAAAATATGACATGTTATATTAACTACAAGTCATTACATTGTCTTAACTTTCAAGTCAGAACCAAGAAGTTGAATCAGTGGTCTGTGCAACTGCCTCCGGTGCACATGTACTGTTGTGTGGGTTTGAGTCTGGGTTTGAACTTCTTAATGATTGCCCTAATTGTCACGACTCCCGCCAAAGTTGGTTCGCCTGTTCAGTGGTGCTCTGAGGTCGTTGTCACCGGCCTACTAGCCACCACCGATCCCTTTTTCTTTTCGGTTAGTTTTGTCTCATTTGTTACACCTGTTCCTATTTTGTGTGTGCTTGTTGGTGTTGTTTGTGCTCTGGACCTTGTTACCCGTTGCTTTGGATTGGTAAGTGTTTTGCGCCCTGCGTGTTTGGGCATTTACTTTTGGTGCCGCATTAAAGTGCATCTTTCCCCTGGACCTCTCTACTCTCTGCGCCTGATTCCTCTCTACACACCTAGCCAGCCGTGACACTAATAGTGTACCTATTGTTAAATAGTGGAAATCATTTTTCTTTTTGAATTTGTGAGTGTTTTTGCCTTTCCACATTGTGATTGGTGAAAAATGCCTTATTTTTATACCCCAGTTAAAGGGAGCCATGGAAGGCCAAAATACAGTTAATTTTTTCATCAGTAAGAATCCCTATGGGGTGCCAACAATTGCCACAATTGCCATTTTGTGGATTGGTTTGTTTGAAGTGGAATTTGATTGGTGCAACTTTGCTGGACTGACAGGTATGTTTGTGTAGAGTTGGCTCCTTAATTGCGCATTGATAGGGGATATAAACTCAGCAAAAAAAAGAAACATGCCTTTTTCAACGCCCTATCTTTCAAAGAAAATTTGTAAAAATCCAAAGAACTTCACAGATCTTCATTGTAAAGGGTTTAAACACTGTTTCCCATGCTTGTTCAATGAACCATAAACAACATGCACCTATGGAACGGTCATTAAGACACTAGTTATGAAAATTTTGGACACTAAAGAGGCCTTTCTGCTGACTCTGAAAAGCACCAAAAGAAAGATGCCCAGGGTCCCTGCTCATCTGCATGAACGTGCCTTATGCATGCTGCAAGGAGGCAAGAGGACTGCAGATGTGGCCAGGGCAATAAATCACAATGTCCGTACTGTGACACGCCTAAGAAAGCGCTACAGGGAGACAGGATGGACAGCTAATCATCCTCGCTGTGGCAGACCATGTGTAACAACACCTGCGGGACAGGTACAGGATGGCAACAACAACTCCCCGAGTTACACCAGGAATGCACAATCCCTCCATCAGTGCTCAGACTGTCCACAATAGGCTGAGAGAGGCTGGACTGAGGGCTTGTAGGCCTGTTGTAAGGCAGGTCCTCACCAGACATCACCAGCAACAACGCCGCCTATGGGCACAATCCACCGTCGCTGGACCAGGGGTGACGGACCATGAGTCCCGGTTTTGTCTCACCAGGGGTGACGGTCAGATTCTCGTTTATCGTTGAAGGAATGAGCGTTATACCGAGGCCTGGAGTAGGATCGATTTGGAGGTGGAGGGTCCATCATGGTCTGGGGCAGTGTGTTCCAGCATCATCAGACTGAGCTTGTTGTTATTGCAGCAATCTTAACACTGGGCATTACAGGGAAGACATCCTCCTCCCTCATGTATTTTGATATATTTTTTTATATTACCTTTATTTAACTAGGCAAATCAGTTAAAAACAAATTCTTATTTTCAATGACAGCCTGTGTAACAGTGGGTTAACTGCCTTGTTCAGGGGCAGACGGACAGAATTTTACCTTGTCAGCTCAGGGATTCGATATTGCAACCATTTCGGTTACTAGTCCAATGCTCTAACCATTAGGCTACCTGCCGCCCCTCCCTGCAGGTACCCTTCCTACTGGGTCTTCCTGACATGACCCTCCAGCATGACAATGCCACCAGCCATACTGCTCATTCTGTGCATGAATTCCTGCAAGACAGGAAGTGTTCTGCCATGGCCAGCGAAGAGTCCAGATCTCAATCCCATTGAGCACGTCTGAGACCTGTTGGATCGGAGGGTGAGGGCTAGGGCCATTCCCCGCAGAAATGTCTGGGAACTTGCAGGTGCCTTAGTGGAAGAGTGGGGTAACATCTCACAGCAAGAACTGGAAAATCTGGTGCAGTCCATGAGGAGGAGATGCACTACAGTACTTAATGCAGCTGGTGGCCACACCAGATACTGATTGCAACTTTTGATTTTGACCCCCCCTTTGTTAAGGGACACATTATTCAATTTCTGTTAGTCACATGTCTGTGGAACTTGTTCAGTTTATGTCTCAGTTGTTGAATCTTGTTATGTTCATACAAATATTTACACATGTTATGTTTGCTGAAAATAAACGCAGTTGACAGTGAGTGAGTTTAGAGTTTAACTTAATTTGGTTTAGCACTTGCTCCTTGTTATTTTAGTAATCAGTTAAGTGTATAATGTTTCAAATCTAACATCGTTTTTGTTTACTTAAGCCTTGTCATAATAGCACAATTTATTTTAGAATTTATAGGCGGCGTCACATTTCAGGAAGTGGCTTGATCAAGACTGTGCTTTGGCAACTCCTCTACTGCGTTCAACAGCTTTCTAAGCAGGAGTGAGAATAAAAGTAGCTTGGCTTCTCCTTTAAAACAATACAACCACTAGCATGTTATTTACCTACTTGGTAACCTACACGGTATAAATATTTATTCTGTAAGTTAACAAGTGCCCTTTATAAAAATAATGATAACTTTTCAGCACAAGAATTGCAAGGACATTAGCCACTATGTTACATGCTAGCTAGCTGGTAAGCACCACACACACACACACCATGTTAAAATGGTCATTTGGTTAAATTAAGAAAGAAAATCTGATATTTGGCTATGTTTGGCAAATAGTATTTTACTATTGCAGTTTAAATCAGATTACTTGTGCAATTCTGCTACATGTACTGTAGTATAATCGTAGCTATGCTTGCTGTTATCATGCTGTTAAATTGTACCGCTCTATCTAGCAGCACACATGGAGCCAACTTGCAGATATGCTGACTAACTTGTCATTTGTTTGATAACCTGTATAACAGTAGCTAGCTACAAAGCCAACTGTTGCTACTGTAGCTATGCTTGTAGTTATAATACTAGCTGTTATCAGTTTATTTTACTAGTGTGGTTGTATTCAGTGACTTACAAGCCAAACATCAGATATAGGCATGTGTAGCTAAGTAAATTCTCCAGGGTATGTTGTGGCATTTAGTTAGTATGGTGTTAGCTAGCATTGCGCTATCTTGCATGGTGTTAGCTAGCATAGTGCTAGTTAGGACTGTTAGGACACATGGCCGAATTTGCACATGTGCTGGTTAGTTAAAGTGTGTTTAGTTAGCATGGTGCTAGATAGCACGTGGTCGGAATTGCACAAGTGCTCATGAAAGCTGCTTGTTGGCTAGCTTGAAAATAGTTTGATAACCTGCATAATAATACAAAGGATTTCTGTTTGCTAGCCATGATTCAAATTAGTACTGGGTTTTAAACCCGTCTTCTTTACAAAATGTAAAACCTAAGAATATTCTAATGATTCATTAACCTAATCTTGCAAGTGGTAATGTTAGTATATATTTTGTTATTTTACAATTGTTAGTTTGGGTGTAATGAGATATGTTAAACAAACCATATTATAACATTTATTTTGCAGTTAGTTAACAGGTTTACCTAGACAGCACTTATATCTTGAATTTTTTAAATGGAACTGTAAAGTGGAACTGTAAGTACTGCAGATATGACACATCAAATCAATGCATCCTTATTAGATATTACAAATTGAAGCATGGACATTATGCAAGAACCTGTCCATTACCATGTATTCATCCAGACGGTCCATGCACCTATAAAGCAGAAATAGCACTCAAGAAGCATTTGACTCAACACCTGTGGTCGACCGATTAATCGGCATGGCCTATTATTTAGGGACGATTTAAAGTTGTCATAACAATCGGTAATCTGCCTTTTTGGACACCGATCATGGCCGATTACATTGCAATCCACGAGGAAACTGCGTTTAAGGCTAATCACCTGTTACGCGAGTGCAGCGTCAAAAGGACCTTGTGGCTGCAAGGAGCCAAGGTAAGTTGCTAGCTAGCATTAAACTTATCTTATAAAAAACAATCAATCTTCACATAATCACTAGTTAACTACACATGGTTGATGATATTACTAGGTTATCTAGACATTTTTAGGGCTAGGGTCCTTTTTTCTCAATTTCCACCTGACTGACTTGCCCAAAGTAAACTGCCGGTTGCTCAGGCCATGAAGCCAAGATATGCATATAATTGGTACCATTGGAAAGAAGACACTTTGAAGTTTTGTAGAAATTATAAAATAATTTAGGAGACTACAACACAATAGATATGGTAGGAGAAAATCCAAAGAAAAAACAACCAGGAGAACCCATGCTCTTCCAATGGAACGTATAGGGAAATAATTAAATCTAGCTCCAACTGGATGTCAGTAGACTTTGTTCAAGGTTTCAGGCTTGTTTCTTCCAAAACAAGTAAGAAATATGAGTTTTTCTACAGGGACACAGACTTGGAAATGTGTGTATGTGCTTGCAATGAAGAGGACATGCACAATATTATAGTTCAATTACATTTTAGGGTATCTGAGGATTCAATAGAAACGAATGCACTCACACCTGACTGCTGCCGTTCCTGAGCAAGCTCTGGACTGTTGGTGCCCCAATCTCGCAGCTGAATCAACTTTAGGAGGTGGTCCTGGCGCTTACTGGACTTTCTTGGGTGCCCTGAAGCCTTCTTCACAACAATTGAACCGCTCTCCTTGAAGTTCTTGGTGATCCCATAAATGGTTGATGGTTCAATCTTGGTGCAATCTTACTGCCTGCAATATCCTTGCCTATGTAGCCCTTTTTTGTGCAAAGCAATGATAACAGCACGTGTTTCCTTGCAGGTAACCATGGTTGACAGAGGAAGAACAATGATTCCAAGCACCACCCTCCTTTTGAACTTTCCAGTCTGTTATTCGAACTCAATCAGCATGACAAAGTGATCTCCAGAGTGATCTCCTCGTCAACACTCACACCTGTGTTAACGAGAGAATCACTGACATGATTCCAGCTGGTCCTTTTGTGGCAGGGATGAAATGCAGTGGAAATGTTTTTTGGGAATTCAGTTCATTTGCATGGCAAAGAGGGACCATTCATCTGATCACTCTTCATAACATTCTGGAGTATATGCAAATTGACATCATACAAACTGAGGCAGCAAACATTTTGAAAATTTATATTTGTATCATTCTCAAAACTTTTGGCCACGACTGTACATACATGTTTAATATCAATAACTCTTATGATTTATTTATTTATTTGAATTGCGTGCCCTCCAGTTTCACCAGAAGTTGTAGCGGGACCCCTAGTCCTATTAGCTTGTCCTGCTTTGCATATAATCAATGTGGTGCCTGTCAATTTATTATCAAATCACAGCCTACTTCAACTTCGCCAAATGGGTGATGATTTGATAGAAATTCATGTTAGCAGGCAATATTAACTTGGGAAATTGTGTCACTTCTCTTGCGTTCAGTGCAAGCAGAGTCATGGTATATGCAACAGTTTGGGCCGCCCGGCTTGTTGCGAACTGTGAACTAATTTGCCATCATTTTACATAATTATGACATAACATTACATAATTATGAAATAACATTGAAGGTTGTGCAATGTAACAGCAATATTTAGACTTAGGGTTGCCACCCGTTCGATAAAATACAGAACGGTTCCGTATTTCACTGAAAGAATAAACGTTTTGTTTTCAAAAATATAGTTTCCAAATTTGACCATATTAATGACCAAAGGCTCGTATTTCTGTGTTTATTATATTATAATTAAGTCTATGATTTGATATTTGAGAGAGCAGTCTGACTGAGCGGTGGTAGGCAGCAGCAGGCTCGTAAGCATTCATTCAAACAGCACTTTACTGCGTTTGCCAGCAGCTCTTAGCAATGCCTGATGCACAGTGCTGTTTATGACTTCAAGCCTATCAACTCCAGAGATTAGGCTGGCAATAAACTAAAGTGCCTTTAAGAACAGTTGAATAGTTAGAATAGAATAGAATAGTTGGGTCAGGTTAAGGTTTTTTATTCTGGTTATCTACATGTCTGGCGCCCTCTTGAGGCATCAAACCATAAGCTTAAAGCATCAGACAAGCTCAATGCATAAAGTTGATTTTGTTAAAACACAGGGTGTGTCTATATATGGAAAAATACACAATTAAACATTTCAAGCAATCGATTGGTCAAAAGAACATACTTTCAGTCAACCAATATTTTCTTAAGTCGGGGACAGCCCTAATTAACATTCCCAGCCTTAGTTACAGTTATAGGTTTTTGTTTGCTCCGCTACGCTCACAAACCCAGACTCCTGTACTTTCTACTCATATTCTCTACTACTCTACTCCCATACTCTCTACTCCTCCACTCTTAAACTCCACTCTACTCCTATACTCTCTACCCTCCTCCACTCTACCCCATACTCTTCAATACTCTACTCATGTCCTTTCTTCTATTGTACTACAAGCCATTTCTGAATCTTCATTGGCAACGTCACTCCCCTCCTTGGAACCAAAGGGCTTAAATGCCATTGCGAGTGTCTGCTCTCTGAAATTGATTCACACATCTGGAGTAGACATCAGATACAACAATAGCATTTAAAACCTCTGTATTCAATCTGCATGTGTTTTGAAGCAGTGTTCCCGTGCAGGCTTGACTCACAGGATGTAATTAGGCATCGGTGTAGCAATGTTCTGCGAGCTATAGGCGAGGGCACGTAATGAAGAAGCTGGACAATTAGACGCGTAATAAATGCCGCAAGTAGGTATTACAATTTTAATAGAAGCAGGTGTGCTCGCTGTAGAGAAAGAAGAGAAAGCAAATAACGGCTTTAGAGTTGGGGTGAAGAAGCGGGAGACTGAGTAGATACAACTGTCAACTAGGAGAGAAATGACTAGAGCGAGAGTTATAAGACATCAGACACCACCTAACCATTGAGACTCAACGGTGATGGGACAGGGCACACACAATGACATCATATACTGTAGGTAGACCTAGTGTGTTATTTCCCTCAAGGCATATTTACAATGTCTTCAGAAATTATTCACACCCTTGATCTTTTCCACATTTTGTTACAGCCTGAATTTAAAATTGATTATTTTAAGCTTTTGTGCCACTGACACACACAATAAGAGGAAGGAAACCATTCAAGGATTTTACCATGAGGCCAATAGGACTTTAAAACAGTTACACGGTTTAATGGCTGTGATAGGACAAACTGAGGATGGATCAACAGCACAATATAGCACTGACTACCATTCAAGGATTTTCAAGCATGGTGGTGACTGAATCATGTTATAGATATGCTTGTCATTGGTATGGACTATGGAGTTTTTTAGGATAAAAATAACTGAATTGAGCTAAGCACAGGAAAACCTTGTCCAGTCTGCTTTCCGACAGACACTGGGAAACAAATTCATCTTTCACCAGGACATTAACTTAAAACACAAGGCATTGCTTACCAAGGCGACATTGAATGTTCCTGAGTGGCCTAGTTACAGTTTGACTTAAATCGTCTTGAAAATCTATGGCAAGACTTGAAAATGGCTGTCAAGCAATAATTAACAACTAACTTGACAGAGCTTGAATTATTCTAAAAATAATCATGTGCAAATATTGTACAATCCAGCTGTGCAAAGCTCTTAGAGAATACTTATGTAAATGAGATTTCTGTATTTCCTGTTAGCCAGCCTGCCACTAGCACAGTCAGTGTAGTCAGCTCAGCTATCACCATTGAGACCGTGTCTGTGCCTCGACCTAGGTTGGGCAAAACTAAACATGGCGGTGTTCGCCTTAGCAATCTCACTAGGATAAAGACCTCCTCCATTCCTGTCATTATTGAAAGAGATCATGATGCCTCACATCTCAAAATAGGGCTACTTAATGTTAGATCCCTTACTTCAAAGACAATTATAGTCAATGAACTAATCACTGATCATAATCTTGATGTGATTGGCCTGACTGAAACATGGCTTAAGCCTGATGAATTTACTGTGTTAAATTAAATTTGCGTATTCCTTCAAAGCTCAGTTGTCCTGAGTCTGCACAACTCTGCCAGGACCTAGGATCAAGAGAGACGCTCAAGTGTTTTAGTACTATATCTCTTGACACAATGATGAAAATAATCATGGCCTCTAAACCTTCAAGCTGCATAGTGGACCCTATTCCAGCTAAACTACTGAAAGAGCTGCTTCCTGTGCTTGGCCCTCCTATGTTGAACATAATAAAAGGCTCTCTATCCACCGGATGTGTACCAAACTCACTAAAAGTGGCAGTAATAAAGCCTCTCTTGAAAAAGCCAAAACTTGACCCAGAAAATAAATATAAAAAACTATCGGCCTATATCGAATCTTCCATTCCTCTCAAAAATGTTAGAAAAGGCTGTTCCGCAGCAACTCACTGCCTTCCTGAAGACAAACAATGTATACGAAATGCTTCAGTCTGGTTTTAGACCACATCATAGCACTGAGACTGCACTTGTGAAGGTGGTAAATTACCTTTTAATGGCATCAGACCGAGGCTCTGCATCTGTTCTCGTGCTCCTAGACCTTAGTGCTGCTTTTGATACCATTGATCACCACATTCTTTTGGAGAGATTGGAAACCCAAATTGGTCTACACGGACAAGTTCTGGCCTGGTTTAGATCTTATCTGTCGGAAAGATATCAGTTTGTCTCTGTGAATGGTGTGTCCTCTGACAAATCAACTGTACATTTCGGTGTTCCTCAAGGTTCCGTTTTAGGACCACTATTGTTTTCACTATATATTTTACCTCTTGGGGATGTCACTCGAAAACATAATGTTAACTTTCACTGCTATGCGGATGACACACAGCTGTACATTTCAATGAAACATGGTGAAGCCCCAAAATTGCCCTCACTAGAAGCATGTGTTTCAGACATAAGGAAGTGGATGGCTGCAAACTTAATACTTTTAAACTCGGACAAAACAGAGATGCTTGTTCTAGTTCCCAAGAAACAAAGAGATCTTCTGTTGAATCTGACAATTAATCTTAATGGTTGTACAGTCGTCTCAAATAAAACTGTGAAGGACCTCGGCGTTACTCTGGACCCTGAACTCTCTTTTGAAGAACATATCAAGACCATTTCAAGGACAGCTTTTTTCCATCTACGTAACATTGCAAAAATCCGAAACTTTCCGTCCAAAAATGATGCATGCTTTTGTCAATTCTAGATTAGACTACTGCAATGCTCTACTTTCCGGCTACCCGGATAAATCACAAAATAAACCTCAGTTAGTGCTAAATACGGCTGCTAGAATCCTGACTAGAACCAAAAAATTTGATCGTATTACTCCAGTGCTATCCTCCCTACACTGGCTTCCTGTCAAAGCAAGGGCTGATTTCAAGGTTTTACTGCTAACCTACAAAGCATTACATGGGCTTGCTCCTACCTATCTCTCTGATTTGGTCCTGCCGTACATACCTACACGTACGCTACGGTCACAAGACGCAGGCCTCCTAATTGTCCCTAGAATTTCTAAGCAAACAGCTGGAGGCAGGGCTTTCTCCTATAGAGCTAAATTTTTTATGGAACGGTCTGCCTACCCATGTCAGAGACGCAAACTCGGTCTCAACCTTTAAGTCTTTACTGAAGACTCATCTCTTCAGTGGGTCATATGATTAAGTGTAGTCTGGCCCAGGAGTGGGAAGTTGAACGGAAAGGCTCTGGAGCAAAGAACCGCCCTTGCTGTCTCTGCCTGGCCGGTTCCCCTCTTTCCACTGGGATTCTCTGCCTCTAACCCTATTACAGGGGTGCTGAGTCACTGGCTTACTGGGGCTCTCTCATACCGTCCCTGGGAGGGGTGCATCACCTGAGTGGGTTGAGTCACTGATGTGATCATCCTGTCTGGAAATCATTGTAAATAAGAATTTGTTCTTAACTGACTTGCCTAGCTAAATAAAGGTTAAAAAAGAATATGGCTCAGCTACAAAATGTTAATGATCAATTTAGTGATACCCAAGCTGTAACCCTACCCTAGTTATTGATTAAAGAAAAAGGCTCTATCTGCTTTCATTGAGTTTTTTTTAACTAGGCGGAAGCTCTTATCCAGAGCGACATACAGGCGTAATATTAAGTGTTAAGTGCCTTGCTCAAGGGAACATTGATCCATTTGTTGCCTAGTCGAGTCAAACCAGCAACCATTCGATTACTGGTCCAACGTGCAGGTTGGTGCAGTATATAGGGAATGAGGCATAGAGATCCTATTAAATTACAACCTACAATTAGTATTCTAATTTCTAGTTCTATGAAATAGCGTTACATTTTTTATGCACACAAAGAGCTGTTCCTGAGAACAAAGGGTCTACTCTTTGTGACCTTGTGACACTTTAATAACCACCATGCTGGCTATTATCATTATTGTAATTAGGTGCCCTGGCAACCTGTTTTGCATACAGAAAACAAAAAGTCGTTTTTGTTCACAGTTTTATGTGAATAAACTGAAAATGTTCCACAGACATGTGACTAACAGAAATGGGGGGGGGGGGGGGGGGGGGGTGTCAAAATCAAAGTAACAGTCAGTATCTAGTGTGGCCACCATCTGCATTAAGTACTGCAGTGCATCTCCTCCTCATGGACTGCACCAGATTTGCCAGTTTTTGCTGTGAGGTGTTACCCCACTCTTCCACCAAGGTACCTGCAAGTTCCCGGACATTTCTGGGGGGAATGGCCCTAGCCCTCACCCTCCGATCCAACAGGTTCCAGATGTGCTCAATGGGATTGAGATCCGGGCTCTTCGCTGGCCATGGCAGCACTGACATTCCTGTCTTGCAGGAAATCACGCACAGAATGAGCAGTATGGCTGGTGCAATGCCTGCAATGACAACAAGCTCAGTCCGATGACACTGTGATACACTGCCCCAGACCATGATGGACCCTCCACCTTCAAATCGGTCCCGCTCCAGAGTACAGGCCTCGGTGTAACACTCATTCCTTTGACAATAAATGCGAATCGACCATCACCCCTGGTGAGACTCGTCAGTGAAGAGCACTTCTTGCCAGTCCTGTCTGGTCCAGTGATGGTGGGTTTGTGCCCATAGGCGACATTGTTGCCGGTGATGTCTGGTGAGGTCCTGCCTTACAACAGGCCTACAAGCCCTCAGTCCAGCCTCTCTCAGCCTATTGAAGACAGTCTGAGCACTGATGGAGGGATTGTGCAATCCTGGTGTAACTCGGGCAGTTGTTGTTGCCATCCTGTACCTGGAATGTTCGGATGTACCGTTCCTGTGCAGGTGTTGTTACGCATGGTCTGGCACTGCAAGGACGATCACCTGTCTGTCCTGTCTCCCTGTAGTGCTGTCTTAGGCAATTTATTGCCCAGGCCACATCTGCAGTCCTCATGCCTCCTTGAAACATGCTTAAGGCACATTCACGCAGATAAGCAGGGACCCTGGGCATCCTTCTTTTGGTGTTTTTCAGAGTCAGTAGAAAGGCCTCTTTAGTGTCCTACATTTTCATAACTGTGACCTTATTTGCCTACCGTCTGTAAGCTGTTAGTGTCTTAATGACCGTTCCACAAGTGCATGTTCATTAATTGTTAATGGTTCATTGAACAAGCATGGGAAACCGTGTTTAAACCCTTTACAATGAAGATCTGTGAAGTTATTTGGATTTTTACAAATTATCTTTGAAAGACAGGGTCCTGAAAAAGGGATGTTCCTTCTTTTGCTGAGTTTACATTCAAGGCTGCATGATGCAACTAATGATGATTTGAAAAAAGTTGCATGAAAGGCTTGAGCTCTGCTTTGTTTCTTGTACCGGATGCAAACAATTCATCAGTCTCTCATTCACAATTTGAAAAGCATTTGAAAATGTCTCGAATTTCCCGGCAGCATCCCTAGTGTGGCCGTAATGCACCCTAAAAAAGTGATCAGGTTCTTTCACAGGCCTCCATCTCATCTCCGAGGTAGGCTACAAGTGAAGACATAAACATCTTGGAAGCAACTGCACGCATCCTTCTTAGCTAATTCTGAGGTGCATTTTGAAGATGTTAGGAGAACTGTCCACATTTGTGACCCGATTCAGGAAACTAGGTGTATGTCGCAATTCATAACTTCACAGGAGCGCTGTTTGAACGTAATTTTTTTTTTTAATCAAAATTAGTTTTTGGGCAGAATTGCCGCCTCGAACATGTGAACTTTAGTGTGCCTTAATATCAAATTTGTATGCCATCTGTAAATGCGAATACAATTGTTAAATTACGAGCCTAGTTGGTTTAGCCACATAAAAAGAGAGCATTCTTCCCACTAGCCATAATTGGCTGAAATAATGAGTGGGCTGGACATGCCGAGAGATTAGTTTGGATTGGTCTGCCATATAGCGCTGTCTATTGGAGCTGGTAAGTATGTCTAGGTAATTGTGGCAAACGCTGCTTTTTTTAAACTGTATCGCATAGTAAAACTGTATAAACCTAATGTCAGGTGAAAGTGTACTGTTAGCTAGCTAATGTTAGCTGGCTGACTCGCTAGCTAACGTTATGTGTATGCTCAAGTTTTTAAATCAGTGAAATTCAAGTATGATAGCTATGGAGATGGAAAAAACACCAGTCTGGATTACATCATCAGAGCAACCATGCATGGTATTACACATTTCCAATTTTGACAGAAAATTGTTTCATTTCAATTGTACTGTTAGTGTATGATCTTATTATTTGTTTCTCAGACATATTTGCTTGACTATTTATAGCCATAGAAGCTGGTTGGTTAGCTACCTGCATATTCATGCAGGGTAGTAATGTAATGAGTTGTGATTATGGTTCATTGTTTAGCTAGCTAGCTACATGTCTTAACAAAAGACTCCACTCTAATTTTGACAAAGTAATTTAATTTTAAATTAGTGTACTGTAAGCTATCTAGCTAATGTTAGCTGGATGGCTCGCTAACGTTACATCCTGTGTTGGGATCACTCCCCCCCCAACATCGGTCACCCCTTAACTTGGGACACTTTCTAGGGGTTGGAGAACTAAATCACATCGAGCTCAACATTTAAATGCATTGGAAAATAACAATAAGTTTTGCATCTAAAGACAACCTTCTAGCTAGCTGACCACCAATTTTTATTGCAATTTATGTAAGTTAAGTTTGCGCAGTCGTAAAATTAGACTGCACGTCTGAAATATAGCTAACATCATTTAATATCCAACTTTTTACCTCTGAAAATATAGCTAACGGAGGGAGAAACCCAGACAAATCTATAACTGCGATGAGTCTGGGTTTCATAACGACCAGAGCAATCACAAAGTACTGGCTCCCCGGGGTGCAAAACACGTGTACCAGCAGGCTCCGGGGACCACACCAGATACTGACTGTTACTTTTGATTTTGACCCCCCCTTTGTTCAGGGACACATTATTCAATTTCTGTTAGTTAGATGTCTGTGGAACTTGTTCAGTTTATGTCTCAGTTGTTGAATCTTGTTATGTTCATACAAATATTTACACGTTAAGTATGCTGAAAATTAACAAGGCCCTCCACTGCCCTCCCTTCGGCAAATCTGACCAAGACTTCATCTTGTTGCTCCCCTTCTACAGGCAGAAATGAAAACAGGCCGCAACCCTGCTTAGGTCTATCCAACGCTGGTCTGACCAACTGGATTCCACACTTCAAGATTGCTTCCATCACGCGGACTGGGATATGTTCGGGTAGCCTCAGACAATACATGTCCGAATACAAACAGTGTAGCTATTCCCTCTTCAAGGCAATCAAACAAGCAAAGAAACAGTATAGAGTATAGAGTCGCAATTCCATGGCTCAAACACGAGGCGTATGTGGCAGGGTCTACAGACAATCACGAATTACAAAAAGAAAACCAGCCCTGTTGTGGACATTGAACTCTCGGGCCCAGACAAATTAAACAACTTCTTTGAGCACTTTGAGTACAATACAATGCCACCAGCAAGGCCCGCTACCAAAGACTGTGGGCTCTCCTTCAACATGGCCGACGTGAGTAAAACATTTAAACGTGTTAACCCTCGCAAGGCTGCCGGCCCAGACGGCATCGCTAGCCGCATCCTCAGAGCATGTGCAGACCAGCTGGTGTGTTTACGGACATATTCAATCAATCCCTATCCCAGTCTGCTGTCCACACATGCTTCAAGATGGCCACCATTGTTCCTGTTCCCAAGAAAGCTAAGGTAACTGAACTAAATGACTATCACCCCGTTAGCACTCACTTCTGTCTCATGCCTTGAGAAACTAGTCAAGGATCATATTACCTCCACCCTACCTGATATTCTAGACCCACTCCAATTTGCTTACTGCCACAATAGATCCACAGACGATGCAATCGCCATTACACTGCACACTGCCCTATCCCATCTGGACAAGAGGATTACTTATGTAAGAAGGCTGTTCATTGACTACAGCTCAGCATTCAACACCATAGTACCCTCCAAACTCATCATTAAGCTTGAGACCCCAGGTCTCGAACCCGCCCTGTGCAACTGGGTCCTGGACTTTCTGACGGGCCGCCCCCAGCTTGTGAAGGTAGGAAACAACATCTCCACCCCTGATCCTCAACACTGGGGCCCCACAAGGGTGCGTTCTCAGCCCTCTCCTGTACTCTCTGTTCACCCATGACTGCGTGACCATGCACGCCTCCAACTCAATCATCAAGTTTACAGACGACCCTACAGTGGTAGGCTTGATTACCAATAACGACGAGACAGCCTACAGGGCGGAGGTGAGGGCCTTCAGAGTGTGGTGTCAGGAAAATAACCTCTCACTCAACATCAACAAAACAAAGGAGATGATCGTGGACTTCAGGAAACAGCAGAGGGAGCACCCACACAGACAGTGTGGTGAAGAAGGTGCAACAGCACCTCTTCAACCTCAGGAGTCTGAAGAAATTTGTCTTGTCACCCAAAGCCCTCACAAACTTCTACAGATGCACAACCGAGAGCATCCTGTCGGGCTGTATCACCTTCTGGTACGGCAACTGCACCCCCCTCAACCGTAAGGCTCTCCAGAGGGTAGTGCGATCTGCACAACGCATCACCGGGGGCAAACTACCTGCCCACCAGGACACCTAGAGCACCCGATGTCACAGGAAGGCCAAAATGATCATCAAGGACAACAACCACCAGAGCCACAGCCTGCCACTATCATCCAGAAGGCAAGGTCAGTACAGGTGCATCAAAGCTGAGACTGAGAGACTGAAAAACAGCTTCTATCTCAAGGCCATCAGACTGTTAAACAGCCACCACTAACATAGAGAGGCTGCTGCGAACAGAGACTCAAATCACTGGCCACTTTAATAAATATATTGAATAATTGTATAACTCGTCACTTTAAATAATGGCACTTTAATAATGTTTAATTATCCTACATTGTAAGGGGTGCGTAACTGGTGGCAGGGAAGTCAGATGCAGGAGAGCAGAACTAGGTAATAGCCAGAGCAGTTTAATAGTAAAACCAACAGCATAAGAAATACAAAATATGGGCACAATAAGCCGACGCGCACCAGTCAAACAAATGTGCGCAAGCACTTACAACAAACAATACCGCACAAAGACATGGGGGGAACAGAGGGTTAAATACACAACACTTAATGAGGAAATGAAAATCAGGTGTATGGGAAAACAAGACAAAACAAATGGAAAATCACCGCCCGAACAAAGAGAGGCACAGACTTCGGCAAAAGTCGTGACATACATTACTCATCTCATATGTACAGTGCCTTGCGAAAGTATTCGGCCCCCTTGAACTTTGCAACCTTTTGCCACATTTCAGGCTTCAAACATAAAGATATAAAACTGTATTTTTTTGTGAAGAAACAACAACAAGTGGGACACAATCATGAAGTGGAATGACATTTATTGGATATTTCAAACTTTTTTAACAAATCAAAAACTGAAAAATTGGGCGTGCAAAATTATTCAGCCCCTTTACTTTCAGTGCAGCAAACTCTCTCCAGAAGTTCAGTGAGGATCTCTGAATGATCCAATGTTGACCTAAATGACTAATGATGATAAATACAATCCACCTGTGTGTAATCAAGTCTCCGTATAAATGCACCTGCACTGTGATAGTCTCATAGGTCCGTTAAAAGCGCAGAGAGCATCATGAAGAACAAGGAACACACCAGGCAGGTCCGAGATACTGTTGTGTCGAATATGTTAGATTACTTGTTAGATATTACTGCACTGTTGGACTAAAAGCACAAGCATTTCACTACACTCGCATTAACATCTGCTAACCATGTGTAGGTGACCAATAACGATTTGATTTGATCAGTGCGGGGAGCTTGATCCACCTGCAAGCTCCCCGCAGGAGTGTAGGTCCGAAGTGCCATGGGTGTGCTGTGACTTCTGCCAGCACTGGTTCCACTGTAGGTGTGTGCAGTGGTATCTACAGTTGGCGGTGGAGCTGGCTTTTTATTGTGATTTTTGTGACAATATAGGTATGAAGGTTTTCATATGAAATAATTTATTTGTTAAAAAAATATGCCAAAAATATCATATTTATGCAACCCACCTTGTGTATTCCTTCCTTTACTTTCCAAGTGCATCTCTGCAACACAAACTCCAACATTGTTTTAATTGTTTATTTCAATGCACATGACTGAAATGAAAGTTGTATTTATTTGAACTCATGTATATTTTAGTATTAAACTGTTATCTACTTTCTCAAAACATAAGATTAATCTGTCAAACAAATTATGAGACATTATTTGGTTACAACACTGAATATGTTGTTGAAGAACCATTTTTTAAGAGTCCACTGGAGGGCGAGACATGTTCAGTGAGCTGTTCTCTCTCTCTTAGATGTCCGGAAGTAGCTGTCAAGTTAGTACAGAATGCACGGATCAACCCTTAAAGAGATGGGTGGGGCTACGGCTTAAGAGGGTGTGAACAATGCTGAATGGGCGTAGACAAAAGGGCATTCCAATAGTAGTAAATCAAAATCAAATCAAATTTATTTATATAGCCCTTCGTACATCAGCTGATATCTCAAAGTGCTGTACAGAAACCCAGCCTAAAACCCCAAACAGCAAGCAATGCAGGTGTAGAAGCACGGTGGCTAGGAAAAACTCCCTAGAAAGGCCAAAACCTAGGAAGAAACCTAGAGAGGAACCAGGCTATGTGGGGTGGCCAGTCCTCTTCTGGCTGTGCCGGGTGGAGATTATAACAAAACATGGTCAAGATGTTCAAATGTTCATAAATGACCAGCATGGTCAAATAATAATAAGGCAGAACAGTTGAAACTGGAGCAGCAGCACAGTCAGGTGGACTGGGGACAGCAAGGAGTCATCATGTCAGGTATTCCTGGGGCATGGTCCTAGGGCTCAGGTCCTCCGAGAGAGAGAAAGAAAGAGAGAATTAGAGAGAGCATATGTGGGATGGCCAGTCCTCTTCTGGCTGTGCCGGGTGGAGATTATAACAGAACATGGCCAAGATGTTAAAATGTTCATAAATGACCAGCATGGTCGACTAATATTAAGGCAGAACAGTTGAAACTGGAGCAGCAGCACAGCCAGGTGGACTGGGGACAGCAAGGAGTCATCATGTCAGGTAGTCCTGGGGCATGGTCCTAGGGCTCAGGTCCTCCGAGAGAGAGAAAGAGAGAAGGAGAGAATTAGAGAACGCACACTTAGATTCACACAGGACACCGAATAGGACAGGAGAAGTACTCCAGATATAACAAACTGACCCTAGCCCCCCGACACATAAACTACTGCAGCATAAATACTGGAGGCTGAGACAGGAGGGGTCAGGAGACACTGTGGCCCATTCCGAGGACACCCCCGGACAGGGCCAAACAGGAAGGATATAACCCCACCCACTTTGCCAAAGCACAGCCCCCACACCACTAGAGGGATATCTTCAACCACCAACTTACCATCCTGAGACAAGTACTGAAGCATTGAATGACGGTTTTCTCGAAAGTGAGTTTACAAGTTGATCCATTTTCAAAGCAGAATTACTTCCCCATTGTTTCCTCAAATGCAGTGTATGATATATCATTTTGTAGCTCTGAGTCTCTACATTATCCAATGTAAAAAACTGAAATTCAAATGTTGCTACACAAGACCGAATCCAGGGGGTGAGTCACATTTACTTTGTCAGCCAACAAGGTGAGTAGGCCTACCGAACAGCAATAGCACTAGCCTATGTCATTCTGCTATCCCCCATAGTACACACGTTGACGTATTCTATTAACACAACAACTCACATAAAAAAAAAAACATTTAAAAGCAATGAGGCTGATGCAACAGATCAGAACGTTTCACGAATGTTCCAAAATGCAATCAATTAACGGGAGAACACCATTCTCAAAAGTGACCACAAATGTGATTGTGCAAGTAATGCTTTATTATAAAGGTGCATTTTTATTGTGAAAATGATCTTCCATGAAATTGAAACTCACAACTGGCTCTACACTGGTTGAAAAGCGGATTAATGTGCTTAACTTTAAGAAGTTATTTGGCCACTTTAGTTGTGATACAAACCTTATCAAAACATATAGGCCTATGGGCTGGACTACATGAGGTGTGGGACTATGATTTGAAAAAGTCCCAAAACACATGCATGCACTGTTTCTTGCCTTACTTCACACAAGCTGAGCATCATTCACACGTGATACTATATAATTCACAAGTTATGGGCTCATATTGTTACCTATCAGGATATTTTTGATTTAATCTTGTCTTTACATATACTAAATAATATATGGTAATGGCGCCGGAGAGGATGGCCTTTTTCCTGACAGCCAGGACTGTTCTATTTTGTTAGTTTTTTTGCATTGTTTGTAACTCGTTTTGTACATAGTTGCTGCTACCATCTCGTATGACCGAAAGAGATTCTGGACAACAATACAGTGATTACTCACTTCAAACATGTTTTCTTTTTTGAGTCCGACTCGAAGGATATACTGCTTTGTTGAGACAAGTCCCAAATCCCATCATCCACTTGAAGAAAAAGGGGGAGGAGGGCGGGGTACCTTGTAAGAATTCGCAGACGAGTTGGTAAACCACCACTACCCGCCATATTATTAGCCAACGTGCAATCATTGGAAAACAAACTGAACGATTTACACTATCCTACCAACGGGACATCAAATACTGTAATATCTTATGTCTCATTGAGACGTGGCTAAATGACGACACGGTAAGACGAGGGGTGGGGGTGTGTGTCTATTTGTCAATTGCTGCTGGTGCTCAATGTCTAATATTAAAGAAGTCTCAAGGTATTGCTCGCCTGAGGTAGAATACCTCATGATAAGCTGTAGACCACACTAAGCTGTAGACCGTCTATTTACTACCACAAACCGATGCTGGCGCTAAGACCACACTCAACGAGCTGTATAAGGCCATAAGCAAACAAGAAAATGCTCATCCAGAAGCGGCACTCCTAGTGGCTGGGGACTTTAACGCAGGCAAACTTAAATCAGTTTTACCTCATTTCTACCTTCATGTCACATGTGCAACCAGAGGGCACGACAAAACATTTTCCCCCTCAGGAGACTGAAATGATTTGGTAGATTTTGCAGATCCTCAAAAAGTTATACAGCTACACCATCAAGAGCATCCTGACCGGTTGCATCACCGCTTGTTATGGCAACTGCTTGTCATCTGACCGTAAGGCTCTACAGAGGTTAGTGCGTACGGCCCAGTACATCACTGGGGCCAAGCTTCCTGACATCCAGGGCCTATATACTAAGCGGTGTCAGAGAAAGGCCCAAAAATGGTGGTCAAAGACTCCAGTCACCCAAGTCATAGACTATTCTCTCTGCTACCGCACGGCAAGCAGTACCGCAGTGCCAAGTCTAGGACCAAAACGCTTCTTAAAACAGCTTCTACCCCCAAGCCATAAGACTGCTGAACGATGAATCAAATGGCCACCCGGAAAATTTACATTGACACCCCCCCCCCCCCCCCCCATGCCCTTTGTTTTTACCTTGCTGCAGTCAGATTTCTCTCCCTACCAAATACTGCAGCAGTAGAGAGCAGGTTATTTTGCTCAGCCACTGCCCGATTGTTCAGTCCAGTTTAACAGTTAAGAACTTGCCCTTACATTGTTCCCATGGTAACTGAGTAAGGTGCCATGACACCAGTGCTCTAGACTGAGTGCTGTGGTTCTATCATGTACCCATGAATCCCGTCAAGGTATGAATGCAAAACGAGCTATTACTAATCCAGCAGTGACATGGCAGCCCTTGGTTGTCTCCAGTGGCACCCTATTCTGTACTTAGTGCACTACGTTTGAACAGGACCCATAGGGTGGACTATATAGGCGATCGGGAGCCATTTGGGACACAGCACTTGTTCACAGACTCCTTATAGACAAAGGAGTTGCTGGCCGGCACTAGTTTGCATAGAAGTAGCTAGTACACTCTCTTTCTACACTCTTACAAATGCTGGGTTAAAAACAACACAAGTTGGGTTCTTTGGTAACCCAATGTTGGGTAAATATTGGACAGAACACACGTTTGGTTACACATTGGGTTTTTGGGATTACCAAAAGATGGGTTAATTGAACCATCAGTTGTTGTTTTTTTACTCTCATGCTGTGTTGAACTAGCAGCTGGGTCTTTTTTAATGTAATCCTTAGGTTATTTTCAGGAGGCGTGGCTTATTAGAGGCATTGCCTTCAGATAGATCTTATTGGCCACCAATGTGAGTAAATGTCATTCCTGTTCATCTTAAGTTTTTATTTATTTATTTTATTTCACCTTTATTTAACCAGGTAGGCTAGTTGAGAACAAGTTCTCATTTACAACTGCGACCTGGCCAAGATAAAGCATAGCAGTGTGAACAGACAACAACACAGTTACACATGGAGTAAACAATAAACAAGTCAATAACACAGTAGAAAAAAAGAGTCTATATACATTGTGTGCAAAAGGCATGAGGAGGTAGGCGAATAATAAAAAATTTGCAGATTAACACTGGAGTGATAAATGATCAGATGGTCATGTGCAGGTAGAGATACTGGTGTGCAAAAGAGTAGAAAAGTAAATAAATAAAAACAGTATGGGGACGAGGTAGGTAAATTGGGTGGGCTATATACCGATGGACTATGTACAGCTGCAGCGATCGGTTAGCTGCTCAGATAGCAGATGTTTAAAGTTGGTGAGGGAGATAAGTCTCCAACTTCAGCGATGTTTGCAATTCGTTCCAGTCACAGGCAGCAGAGAATTGGAAGGAAAGGCGGCCAAATGAGGTGTTGGCTTTAGGGATGATCAGTGAGATACACCTGCTTTAGCGCGTGCTACGGGTGGGTGATGCCATCATGACCAGTGAACTGAGATAAGGCGGAGCTTTACCTAGCATGGACTTGTAGATGACCTGGAGCCAGTGGGTCTGGCGACGAATATGTAGCGAGGGCCAGCCGACTAGAGCCTACAGGTCGCAGTGGTGGGTGGTATAAGGTGCTTTAGTAACAAAACGGATGGCACTGTGATAAACTGCATCCAGTTTGCTGAGTAGAGTATTGGAAGCTATTTTGTAGATGACATCGCCAAAGTCGAGGATCGGTAGGATAGTCAGTTTTACTAGGATAAGTTTGGCGGCCTGAGTGAAGGAGGCTTTGTTGCGGAATTGAAAGCCGACTCTAGATTTGATTTTAGATTGGAGATGTTTGATATGAGTCTGGAAGGAGAGTTTATAGTGTAGCCAGACACCTAGGTACTTATAGATGTCCACATATTCTAGGTCGGAACCATCCAGGGTGGTGATGCTAGTCGGGCGTGCGGGTGCAGGCAGCGAACTGTTGAAAAGCATGCATTTGGTTTTACTAGCGTTTAAGAGCAGTTAGAGGCCACGGAAGGAGTGTTGTATGGCATTGAAGCTCGTTTTTCGGTTAGATAGCACAGTGTCCAAGGAAGGGCCAGAAGTATACAGAATGGTGTCGTTTGCGTAGAGGTGGATCAGGGAATCGCCCGCAGCAAGAGCAACATCATTGATATATACAGAGAAAATGGTCGGCCCGAGAATTGAACCCTGTGGCACCCCCATAGACTGCCAGAGGACCGGACAACATGCCCTCCGATTTGACACACTGAACTCTGTCTGCAAAGTAGTTGGTGAACCAGGCAAGGCAGTTTACATAGTGCAAATTAAAATGTTACTTATTTTTTTGTGCATTTTACACATTATTCTAGAATATTAAGATGATGTATTACATATTATAATATACCTTCTACCATTTACTGTACATGGGCTTTTAGGGAACTCATACACTTCTGTAAGTCTCGTTGAAGCTACAAAAATGTCAATGTTCGACCTTACCATGTGATAACTCTACAACAACAGATGAACAGGTACGACATTTACTCTCATAGGTGGCTAAAAATAACTATCTTAAAGCCATACCGCTACTAAACTATGCCTCCGATCTCAATCTCAACCCAGCATCAACAACACAACCAGCTCTTATAGAGAAAACAACCCAACTAAGTGACCCAACATCCGCAACCCAGTTTGCACCCTGATATTTATTGGATATGGACACACACACACACACACACACACACACACACACACACAACATATTCCGTTATACCCATACAAATTTTACAACAAAAGCCATGTTTTGACTTCTGTTCACACCCCAAAACTTTGCTCGAATACCCCTCTCTCCAACATAGATGTTCTTCTGCCTCCTGTCTCTCTGGCTGGCATCGTGTGAGACCCATCTGTTTGGATTGAGGAGGTCATCCTTTGGATGATTATGCAGTTGCTTTTGGGAACTAAGTGGTCTGCTCTCATCTTCTCTGGCTACACTTTCCAATTTGAAACGGTGTCCTCAGACACATCAAACAGGCTGCCGAATTACCATGAGTCTCATCATTCAAATGCTATGCAAATAAGTGTCAAAACAGCCAGAAATTCACACTCCTGTATATTTGGTCTTATTTTGAATGCTGTTCAGCATACTTTATGCATTTTAAATATATGTTACAACGGTTGGACATAAAAGCTTGAGGTTTTCAACCTGTTCGGACAGACCAATTTATTGTGTAGCCAATGATTATGACATGATTACAAATAGTTTGCTGCAGAATGTTGTTTATTTCTGTCACATGACTCTCTTCAGAGGCCTCTTTCATAACCACTGCGTAAATTTCACACAACATTTCTGCATGCAACATTTCTGAGAGGTCTGCGCACCTATAAAAAATATTGAGATTGAATAACTCGGTGCACACCATACATACGAATGTTTCCCATTATAAATCAGGCCTGTCGTAAAAAGCGTTCCATAGACTAGCATTGAAACTCCACCTGGAAACTGCCTCCATTCACCTATTGTGGTGACAATAACACCTTTTATTTGCTGTATAATTTCAAACATCTGGCATTATTAGGCCACGGCTTGCAAAAAACAAATTGTTGTTCAATATTTAGTTTATCAATTGATTATTGGGTTAATATGTCCTGCCTTGGTATAGGCGCTGAGATTAAATACACAATGATGTTGCGCTCCTATCGCACACACAGCAATACTATGGACTACCCATAATGTAAAATATGTTACATAAGCTACCGGTCTATTCAATGTGTTAGCAGAATGATTTAATCTTTAGCAGTTATATGCTGTATCTTGAAAATGACTGTTCGTTTCTGAATGAGAAAAGGATGGCAAATTTTTGTGGACCTGTCAGCAGTGCGTTTGAATTCAACAATGTTTTATATCAACTTTCCCCCAACCTAAATATGGATGGACTGCCAGCGAATTCTGAAACATTGTAGGACAGGTTACAAAAAGAAAAGCAATTGCACTACTTACAGTAGCTTCAGTTCTATTTCCTGTGTGTTTTTGTTCTAAATAACTTTTTTATATATGTTTTATAGTACTATTGATATTGATTACTGCATTGTTGGGAAAAAGCAAGCAAAATAATGTTACTGTACTTTTGCAAATTACAGTAAAAATGTTAAACTTAAAATTTGAAACATAGGCCTATTTCATTGTAAAAGATCAGCTGTTAATTTTGACTATATACCAGTATTATAAACTGCACTGCCTATGATATTGCCCAAGCTTGAAATACATATAGTCTATCTATTTACTAGGCTACTAGGTCTAATTAAATGAGAGACGCATGGTAATTTGTTGTATGCCCAGAAAGGTGAGGAAAATATTCTGCAATGTTTATGAAAATAAAATTAATAGAAAACGATTCCAATGTCTATTAATAATAAGGATTACATGGAGAAAATTGTATCCCTCTGAAAGGAAAATGGATGGCCCTCTCTTCAAGCAAAATATACACTTAACAAAAATATAAATGCAACATGTTAAGTGTTGGTCCCATGTCCCATGAGCTGAAATAAAATATCCTAGAAATGTTCCATATGCACAAAAAGCTTATTTCTCTCAAATGTTGTGCACACATTGTTTACATCCCTGTTCGTGAGCATTTCTCCTATGCCAAGATAATCCATCCACCTGATAGGTGTGGCATATCAAGAAGCTGATTAAACAGCATGATCATTACACAAGTGCACCTTGTGCTGGGGACAATAAAAGGCCACTCTAAAATGTGCCGTTTTGTCACACAACACAATGCCATAGATGTCTCAAGTTTTGAGGCCATGTGAAATTGGCATGCTGACAACAGGAATGTCCACCAGAGCTGTTGCCAGATAATTGAATGTACACTTTTATTCCATAAGCCGCATCCAACGTTGTTTAAGAGGATTTGGCAGTGTGTCCAACCGGCCTCACAACCGCAGACCATGGCATCGTGTCAACGTTGTGAACAGAGTGCCCCATGGTGCCAGTGGGGTTATGGTATGGGCAGGCATAAGCTACAGACAACGAACACAACTGCATTTCATCGATGGCAATTTGAACACTCAAAAATACCATGACGAGATCCTGAGGCCCCATTGTGAGGCCTATTTTGTAAGGTATCTGTGACCAACATATTCATATCTGTATTCCCAGTCATGTGGCATCCATAGGTTAGGGCCTAATGAATTTATATAAATTGACTGATTTACTCATATGAACTGTTACTCAGTAAAATCAATGAAAATGTTTTATGTGGAGTTTAGATTTTTGTTCAGTATATTTGACCTAAACCCTTCCTGAATGCTTGAAAAAAAAGTGACCCTCCCCTATACCCAAAGTAATAATCAAAACATGAAGTGGATAGGAGAGAACATGCCTACTCTTTACCCTCACTTCTTGTACAGACCAGTGTTAGATATGAAATTTTAGAAGCTGTTCTTGATCCTGTAAGCATTACATGGAAATGCAAGAGTTTTGATAGCGCACATGGCTGCGGGCCAGAAGGTTGTGGGTTCACAGACCACCGTGGACAAGAGTACAGGTGGAAGGTTGTCCTTGATATTAAAAGCTTTGCAAGAATCTATCATGTTTGCAGGTCTGATAAATTGCCTTTTATAATAATTGAATGCAGTTCTACATCATTTTACATATTAGCAGAATCTATTTTAACACTCCACAAATGACCGAAATTACAGGGTAAGAATGGATTGAGAGAGAGGCCTATTTGTTCACCTTATCCTATTTCTCTAATGCCAAATCAGTGTGTATTGTTTGCAACAAAACTGTCCCTGTTTGCAAATCATTTCATCTGAGATGTTATTAAGAATCTGAGCATGGTACTTTCAAAAGTTAGGCCTATACCTTTCCACCCCAGACAGAGTAGGCCTACCAACACAAAACACCTCAGCCCTTCATTGACATAGCGGTAGGGTATTTAAAGAGTGGAGGAATTGGATATAGCAGTTTATAGGCTAATTTCGTCTGTCAAACTGGTCGGCCCAGATTTGACTTCTTAAATAGGCTCCAACACAAAGCCCTCTTGTTGTTAATAAAGTCTAAATAAAAATGAAGACTGTTGAGATGAATTATGCCTACTCGTATTTAGTATTAGTATTTGCAATTAGCATTACCTTTAAATTGTTTAACTTGGGTCAAACATTTCAGGTAGCCTTTCACAAACTTCCCACAATAAGTTGGGTGAATTTTGGCCCATTTCTCCTGACAGAGCTGGTGTAACTGAGTCGGGTTTGTAGGCCTCCTTGCTCGCACACGCTTTTTCAGTTCTGCCCACACATTTTCTATAGGTTTGAAGTCAGGGCTTTGTGGTGGCCATGCTAGCTTGACCAGCTTGACCATGCTGGTCAAACCAGGCCAGCATGGACCAGCTTGAAATGTATGCTGGTCTATGGTGTTATTTCAGCAGTGTTTGCAACACTAATGATGAACTGTCAAAACAAAATCCACTTCATTTCGCAATGATTTGGTATAGATACGTACTCTCTACTGAAGAACAGATTTGGACAAAGCCATAAGGGCACTTGAGTGTCACAGACTATTTCAGATGAATCTTTTCCATTTAGTGCCACAATGCTTCTCTTCTTCACTTCGAAGGAAGTAAGACTACAAGTGCAACCAAGGACACCTGTCTCTTATGACAGGTGCAGACACATCAGAAGTATCCAGCTCCCCAGGTAGTACAAGTAAATTGTACAAAACTTTGAAGGAAGTCCATTGTTATGATTGAATTAACTTTGATTTGTAGTACTGACTGTGAGTATCTATCTGTGGGCAGATAGAAGCATGTTTAATCAATCAAATTCTCTTTGTTAAACAGAACAAATTGAATGACTTGCCTGATTTATCGTTCGTTCTTCTGAATTAGTTACCAGTTTCAATGTGATTTGAGATGAGAGGGAGTACCCTCCAACTCGGCAAAAATTGGTTGAATCAACGTTGTTTCCACGTCATTTCTACCAAAAAATTCAATGTAATGATGTTGAATCACCATGGAAAACTGATTGGATTTGAAAAATGTTATCAACCTAAGGGAATTTCTTGCACTGATATTTCCTTGTTTTAGTGTTGGTCAGGACGTGAGCTGGGTGGGCATTCTATGTTGTGTCTGGTTTGTCTACTTCTATGTTTGGCCTGATATGGTTCTCAATCAGAGGCAGGTGTTAGTCATTGTCTCTGATTGGGAACCATATTTAGGTAGCCTGTTTTGTGTTGGGTTTTGTGGGTGATTGTTCCTGTCTTTGTGTTTGTGGCACCAGATAGGACTGTTTTTTTTTTTTTTCTTCACGTTTCTTGTTTTGTAGGTTGTTGTACTTTCATCTTTATTAAAGATGTACAAAACTAACCACGCTGCATTTTGGTCCGCCTCTCTTTCCCCAGAAGACCATTACATGCTTGTAACTGTTTTGGGTAATGCAAGTTCTTGTGCTGTTAGTAGAATAACCTATGTGTAAATGAAATCTGTTGCTGTATTTAAAAAATAAAAAAAATGGTGTTATCTGTGATGGTTTTGTTTGTCTTGTGTAGTTTTTTAATCATTATACCTAAACAGTTTGTGTAAACATGTACATGCAGGGCCCAGCTGTAAAAGAGACCTTGGTCTCAGTCTGTGTTCCTTGTTGAAATAAAGGTATTTAAAGGTTTGACGAGCAGGTGTCCACATTCATTTGGTCATGTAGTGTATTAGCTCAATTACCTCATACCCTTGCACATAGACTCGGTACTGGTACTCCTTCAATATAGCCTCGTTATTGTTATTTTGTGTTACTATTTCATCATTATTTGTTTTCTCATATTTTCTTACTTTTTAACTCTGTATTGTTGGGAAATAAGTAAGCATTTCACGATAAAGTCTACATCTGTCGTACTGTACATGCCGCATGTGACAAATATATTTTTAAAAAATTCCGCAACTTTTAACATTTTTTTCCCCATGTTCATTTCACATTGAATTCACGTTAGTTGACAACTCAGCCAAATCAAATGTTGAACTAACGTCTGTGCCCAGTGGGCAATTACATTATAGCTCATATGACTGCTTTCTCCCACAAACCCATGATGTCACTTCTGTTAAGCATGGCCATTTTGGACTGAGTCGTTTAAAACATTCAGCACTTACCTCTGTGAAGTAATTATGAATTTTAATTTTAGGAGGCTTAAGTCACAAAGTCATAAAACAGTTCTGCCCTTTGCACTAAGCCTCTGCACAGAAAATTGAACTTATTTACAGTAGAGGATTACTCCTTTAAATCACCTGATTAGAGCACATTGCATTAAAGGGGAATTTCACCCTGTTTTTGCAACGGCATATAGTAATTACTATATTAACAACTTTACGTTTTCATCATAAACATCACAGTTATCCAAACCACAAGATAGAACTCGCACATTTTCATTTCACTGGTTAAATTACAATGTTTCTACACGGGAACAAGCAACTTAATGTAAAGTGAAACACATTGTAAATTGTGACTCGTTTCAGGAAACTAGGCGTCACTACTTCACAGGAGAGGCACTTTCTGGAGCACCAAGTTTTGAAATCAGTGGAATGCCCGATGGAAGCGGATAGCTAAGGAGATAAAGAAAATTATGTTGTTTGATTGAAAATGCGGAGGGAGTCAAAAAGAGCACACGCTTTAACTTGCAATGAAAACGACTTTGACAAAAATGAGAAATATATCATATCTGAAAATGTAGCTAGCTAGAATCTTACCCCTTTACATGGATGAACACTTCTCCCTCTCTGTCACGGATGCCATGGGTGTCCTTAGTTTGAAGATGTTATCCAGAGACAGGTGTTTTAAACAACAGGCTGTTGTATAAGCTATTTTCTGTAAATAGCTTGCCATTAACTTGTAAACAATGATCTTGTTTTGAGTTTGGCCTGTTTATAGTATGCATGTTAAAGGGGGTGTGTCATCTACGATCATCCACTTCACTTCATTCACTTCCAAAAGTTGACCCGAAAGATGAGTGAACCATTCCTTCATCTCATTATAACATCTTGAGTCTGACAGAATACGTGACACCCAGAATGCAATGTATAATGTCAAGAAACATGGCACCACACGTAGCTGGCAAATTGCTTAGCTCATTATAATCAGTACAACCTTCAAAAAAGTATTTTACACACATCATAGGTGTCGATTACAATATATGCAATAATTGGAATGCATTATTTGTTACCAGTACTTGTGAATAAACTGTAAATACATTATGCATACATACATACATACATACATACATACATACATACATACATACATACAGTATGCGACTACAGTAGAAATGACAACACAATATACAGAAAATAAGGAACTTCCTTTAATTATTAATATTATTATTATTTAGTTATTATTTGTAAGGAAAACAACAAGGAAGGCAAAGCGAGCGCCAGCAAGAAAATGGTCCAAATCTTGCAAGACTGCGCAAGAGTGAAGTGCGGTGGGCTCTCCTGGAAGAGAGAAGTTTATTCAGCTCAGTAAAGCCTCAAACATAAATTGACTGCAACGCTGAATGTGAATTAATGAGGAGGTAGAACACACCTCAATTCAAACTGTTGTTAGAAAATACAACTTGGTAGAAAATTTGTTGAAATTGACAAGTTGAAACATAGCCTATAGATAATTAGCAGGCAGCATGTGTTAACTGTTCTGTTGCAGTCATAATCACATTTTGGAACAGTGAGTGCATTCTGATATCATGTGCATTAAACAACTCACGCGACCGTTAGAGATATTTGGAACTCATACGTGAAAAGGTTAAAGAGATGGGTGGGGCTAAGGCTTAAGAAGGTGTGAACTGATGCTGAATGGGTGTAGACAAAGGGGGGGGGGGGGGGGGGGGGTTATCTAGTTTTTAGATTTCTAGGTTGGTGGTTTGTGTGGTTCCCAATTAGAGGCAGCTGGTAATCATTGCCTCTAATTGGGAATCATATTTAGGTAGGCTTTTTCCCCACCTGCATTTGTGGGATATTGTTTTGTTTTGTGTTTGTGTTTTGTTTTGTGTTTGTGCATGTGTACCACATTGTCACGTTTCGTTGTTCATTTATTGATTTATTGTTTTTGCTTAAAGTTTCACTTTGAAATAAATATGTGGAACTCAACATCCGCTGCGCCTTGGTCCCGTTCTTACGACAACCGTGACAGATATACCATTTTCTAATCTGAATTTCAAATTTTGCTACAGAAGACCGAATCGAGCCGGTCGGGGCTGTGGTGATCACTAAATATTGTCAGCCAGTGATTATCAAACAGATAACTCCAGCATCTTCACAAGGTCCTTTGCTGTTGTTCTGGGATAGAGTTGCACTTTCGTACGTTCATCTCTAGGAGACAGAACGTGTCTCCGTCCTGAGCGGTATGACGGCTGCATGGTCCCATGGTGTTCATATTTGCATACAATTGTTTGTACAGATGAGAGTGGTACCTTCAGGTGTTTGGAAATTGCTCCCAAGGATGAACCAGACTTGTGGGGGTCTACAATTTGTTTTCTGAGGTCTTGGCTGATTTCTTTAGATTTTCCCATGATCTCAAGCAAAGATGCACTGAGTTTGAAGGTAGGCCTTGAAATACATCCACAGGTACACCTCCGATTGACTCAAATTATGTTGATTAGCCTATCAGAAGCTTCTAAAGCCATTACATAATTTTCTGGAATTTTCCAATCTGTTTAAATGCACAGTCAACTTAGTGTATGTAAACTTCTGACCCACTGGAATTGTGAATTGCACATGTTCCTATCTTTCTGTACAATTGTGGAAAGATGGGTTTGGGTGTTTGGGATGATTGATGATGGAGGTCAAACACAACAGACGGCGTTCAGTTCTTAAAATGGTGGAAAACCATTCACAGGCAACCTTAATCCCTATCATCAGACGACATGTGCGAAGTGGTTCCACCATTCTGAGTGACTGCTGGAGTGCGTATGTCAGGTCTCTGAATAGGCTGGGTTACAATCACCAGACAGTCGACCACACAAACAACGCTGTGGATCCTCACACTAGATGTCACACACAACACATTGAAAGAGCATGGCAGACAGTAAAGGAGCTGGTCGGGAAGCTAAAGGGCATTCGGACCAAAAAAAAGTTTAAGGAAGCATCTCCAATTTATTGAGTGGACGTACAGGTTGGGAAAAGAAAATAAGAAAGGAGTACTCTCTCAACTCTTCAAAGACATCCGATTGGTATATCCGCTGTACGATTTTCACTTTTAGCATTCACTCCCGAGGAAATGTTTTGTAATTTCCAAACTGTAAAATAAGACATTGTTTGTCACAGTAGTAGGGTCAATGTTATCTTTCGAAAATAAGAGCCTACACGGATGAACTATCAGAGTTATAGCTGAGACCTTTCCATTTCCTTTCAATGTGAATGGAATACTTACAGATGAGTTGTTTGCTGCACAGTGCCCCCATGAGGACATTCAGTTTTTCATTTATATCAACCAAAACGATGTCTTTGGAACTGTTTTGTTGCTAGCAGTGTTTTTTGGGTCACTTTTTAGGTCACATTAAAAATGTTTTATAACACATGAAACGGGAGACTATGTATTCCATTGCTTCCACATATATCACTGCCTGATCAACAAGGCTGTGCACCGACCCTCAAAGTGTATTACCAAAATTCACCTACTATAATCAAAAACACAAAAACACGTAAGGTAGTAAGTAATTCATGATGTGCTTCACTTTACATTAAGTTGCTTGTTCCTGTGTGTAAACATAGTAGATACAATACTTTTCTTTATAACGACATTGTAATAACTAAACTTTTGATATACCTTACGAAATATATAATAATATTGAAAGTGCATAGAAATTACACTTTAAGGTGCTGTAACAACTTTTTTCCTAGATTGAAATGGATTCCCATTGATCACAGCTACAAGTACTGTAGTGGGTGCCTGCCATTGTTGTAACATTAACCACATAGTAATTACTTGAGTAATTAATGATTTGTTGCACTTTACATTAAGTTGCTTGTTCCTGTGTGGAAACATTGCAGTTACAATACTTTTCTTTATAACAACATCGTAATAACTGACAATTGGACAATGTCCTGTGAAAGATGTAACTGCGTCGAAAGTACATTGTAATTACACTTACAGGTGCTGTAACATCATGTATTCTACATTGAAGTGTATTTTCCCAACGATTGCAATAAAAAGGTTTACCCTACTGTGTTTCACTTTACTTGAAGCTGCTCGCTCATGAGTACCTACATTAACATTATACATGACATTATTTTGAACAACATTTTACTTACATTACATCCTTGAAGCCAGGGAAATAAACGCAAAATCCGTTGTCAAAGGAAGTTACATAGCATTTACAAAGGTTACACCATTATGTGTTTCACCTAACATGAAGTTGCTTGTTCTTGGGTAGGTACTGTACACTATAGTTACTTGCATACCCATAGTAAATACATTGCTCTTACATTTAGTTCAGTACATCCTTTCAGCCAAATAATATGGAAATAAGATAACTTAAGCTTTAGTTAATGATAGGGTGTGTTTACAACAGCTGACAGAGGCCTAGCTTATTTTGGTGCTAGTGATTTATGTAATTGGAACAAGGTTACATATTAGGATGCATAGTTAACATGGTGCCTCACAGCAGAACCCGAAAGTGTAATTAAAAGAACATAACAGCTGCATTTGGAACAAGACATCTTGTAATTACATACACTACCGGTCAAACGTTTTAGAACACCTACTCATTCAAGGGTTTTTCTTTATTTAGACTATCTTCCGCATTGTAGAATAATAGTGAAATGTAGTAACCAGGAAAGTGTTAAACAAATCCAAATATATTTTATATATGAGATTCTTCAAATAGCCACCCTTTCACTTGATGACAGCTTTGCACACTCTTGGAATTCTCTCAACCAGCTTCATGCATTTCAATTAACATGTGTGCCTTCTTAAAAGTACATTTGTGGAATATATTTCCTTCTTAATGCATTTGAGCCAATCAGTTGTGTTGTGACAAGGTAGGGGGGTATACAGAAGATAGCCCTAATTGGTAAAATACAAATTGTGTATTGATCAGTATGTTGTTGTAGGTGGTGCAGAATCTGATTCCATCACCATCGCTACCAACCCCTAGCTCTGCACAAAGTGAAGCTAAGTTGCCCAAAATATTTACAAGCTGACAGCTAAGATAGCTCAATTTACAGTAAGCATGGTATAAACATGAATTGGGTTGTGTTTGTATGGTTTGTGTTTCTGTTATGAGGATACAGGTGGTTTCATCAATTTAGTCTACCCGTCTTCTCTTTTTTGAACTTTTCTTTTTGTAAAACTAAGGTTATCTGGAGTCATTCCACCGTGCCCTACTGAAAAAATACCCTAAAGCGGTGGCATTTTGGGTACACAAGCAGGATGGAGCGGACACACCTTGCAGTTATGGAGCACAACAAGATTGTGGGCCAGAAACCAGCAAGGGGCACTGAAAGGTATAAAATCAAGACTACAACAGTAATGACACAACCACCTCATTCTTCTCTCTGCAGATTCTCAAAACACAATACAAAGACACGTCTACAAAAATCCATGCAAAGGGCTACTATTGACAAGAATGATCTGTCAAAGTCAATGGGCTGGGGGAGGTTTACAGACAGTACTTTGAGATGAAGATTATTTTTGGGGGGTTGTGCAGGGTTGTGTTGAGACAGTAAATGAATTGTTGTGTTTGAGAGCGATTGAGGTGCCATTTCTCCTTTATCTCCCATACACAAAAATGCATACTGTGTAAGAACAGCCTTCCTAAGACATTTCACACCTTATTTAGCACCCCCACAACCCATTGACTTTGTTGACTGATCTTTCCTCTCAAAATCAGCTCCCAATGTCCACGAATTGTCCCTAAACAATCCGCTAGCCGGTCCCATTCGGTTGATACCTTTACCAACAAAGGCGTGTTGCCCTGCGTCCCTTCCACAAAAAAAGTGTAAAATGCTAACACCACAACCATGTCTTTCCGGGAGACCTGCAGTACCAGCAAATAGTCTGCAAGAGGACCAAACAGTTGGTGGTTAAGAAGCCCTACACCACTTTCGGCATATAGTTATCCAGCTGGCCATTCACCGAAGACAGGACAAGCCCATCGCCATAAGCACAAAGAGTCTCGGCTTCTCCAGCCCACCATGCCAAACACAATTGCCAGTGTACTGAAGCCGGATAAAGGACTATGCCTATGTTTACACGGGCAGCACAATTCTGATCTTTTCTTCACTAATAGGTATTTTGACTAATCAGATCAGTTAGGAAAAAGGTCTGATGTGTGGCTCAGCAGCATAAGACCATGTAGGGGATTCCAACCCTGTTCCTGGAGAGCTACTGTACCTCCTGAAGGCTTTTGCTCCAACTCTAATTGTAACTAATCTGGTTCAGAATATCAACCAGCTAATTATTAGAAGCAGGTGTGCTAGTTTAGGGTTGGAGAGAAAACCTACAACAGTGTTGAAGAGCCCTGATGTAGAAACATCTTAAAAAATATATATGGATATTTTCAATCAATCTTTGAAATTTGTCTGCCCTTATGGATTCACAGAATATCTGCATATATATTTAAGACGTACAGGGCTCTGTAGCATCAAACATATGCTAGACATTCAGATATCCAAAGAATGTTTATTTGTGACTGATTTGGTCTTATATAGCAACATTTGAAATTGTGTTTTTTACATTGGATAAAAGTAAAGATTCAAAATGGTACAGTGCATTCGGAAAGTATTCAGACATTCACTTTTTCCACATTTTGTTACGTTACAGCCTTATTTAAAAAAAAAGAAATCCTCATCAATCTACACACAATACTCCATAATGATAAAGCAAAAACAGGTTTTTAGAAATGTTTGCTAATTTATTTAAAATATAAAATTAAAAAACCCTTTACTCGGTACGTTGTTGATGCACATTAGGCAGCGATTACAGCCTTGAGTCTTCTTAGGTATGACGCTACAAGCTTGGCACAAGCTTGGAGAGTTTCTCCCATTCTTCTCTGCAGACCCTCTCAAGCTCTGTCAGGTAGGATAGGGAGCGCTACAGCACAGCTATTTTCAGGTCTCTCCAGAGATGTTCGATTGGGTTCAAGTCCAGGCTCTGGCTGGGCCACTCAAGGACATTCAGAGACTTGTCTTGAAGCCACTCCTGTCTTTTCTGTGTGCTTAGGGTCATTGTCCTAATGGAAGGTGAACCTTTGCGCCAGTCTGAGGTCCCCCACCTTGCTTCACTATAGGGATGGTTTTGGCCAGGTGATGAGCAGTGCCTGGTTTCCTCCAGGCGTGATGTTTGGAATTCAGGCCAAAGAGTTCAATCTTGGTTTCATCAGACCAGAGAATCTTGTTTCTCATAATCTGAGAGTCCTTTAGTTGCTTCTCGGCAAACTCAAAGCGGGCTGTCATGTGTCTTTTACTGAGGAGTGGATTTCGTCTGGCCACTCTACCATAAAGGCCTGATTGGTGGAGTGCTGCAGAGATTATTGTCCTTGTGGAAGGTTTTCCCATCTCCAAAGTGAACTCTGGAGCTCTATCAGAGTGATCGGGTTCTTGGTCATCTCCCTGACCAAGGCTAGATTGTTCAGTTTGATCAGGCGGCCAGCTCTATGAAAAGTCTGGGTACTTCCAAACTCCTTTCATTTAAGAATGATGGAGGCCACTGTGTTTTTGGGGACCTTCAATGCTGCAGAATTATTTTGGTACCCTTCCACAGATCTGTGCCTCGACACAATCCTGTCTCGAAGCTCTAAGGGCAATTGCTTCGACCTCATGGCTTGGTTTTTGCTCTGACATGTACTGTCAACTGTGGGACCTTATATAGACAGGTGTGTGCCTTTCCAAATCATATCCAATCTATTGAATTTGCCACAGGTGGACTCCATCTCAAGGATGATCAATGGAAACTCAATGAGCTCAGGATGCACCTGAGCTCAATTTTGTGTCTCATAGGGTTATGATAATAATGTATTTCATTTAGCAAAACATTCTAAAAACCTCTTTTTGCTTTGACATTATGGGATATTGTGTGTAGATTGATGAGGAAAATGTTTTATTTAATCAATTTTAGAATAAGGCTGTAACACAAAAATTCAAGGGGTCTGAAAACTTTCCGAATGCACTGTATATAAAAAAGTACGTGGACAACCCTTGAAATTAGTGGGTTCAGTTATTTCAGCCATACCCATTGCTGAGTATATAAAATCGAGTACACAGCCATGCAATCTCTATAGACAAACATTGACAGTAGAATGGCCTTACTGAAGAGCTCAGTGACTTTCAACACGCCACCTTTCCAACAAGTCAGTTCATAAAACTTCTGCCCTGCTAGAGCTTCCACAGTCAACTGTAGGTGTTGTTATTGTGAAGTGGGAACGTCTAGGAGCAACAAATGCTCAGCCGTGAAGTGGTTGGCCACACAAGATGACTGAATGGGACCGCCGCGTGTAAAAAGTTGCCTGTCCTCGATTGCAATGCTCACTAATGAGTTCCAAACTGCCTCTGGAAGCAATTTCAGCACAATAACTGTTTGTCGGGAGCAGCCACACATAAGCCTAAGATCATCGTGCCCAATGCCAAGCATTGGCTGGAGTGGTGTAAAGCACGCTGCCATTGGACTCTGGAGCAATAGAATCGCTTCACAATCTGATAGTCCGACAGATGAATCTAGGTTTGGCGGATACCAGGAGCACGCAACCTGGCCGAATTCATTTTTATATTTTTTTGTTTATTTTTTACTTAATTTTATTTAGTAAATATTTTCTTACGTCTATTTTCTTAAAACTGCAAATATTGGTTAAGGTTTTGTAAGTTAGCACGTCACAAATACAAATTAATTTGATTTGATTTCAATAGTGCAACTGTAAAGTTTGGTGGAAGAGGAATAACAGTCTGCGGCTGTTTTTCATGGTTCGAGCTAGGCCCCTTAGTTGCAGTGAAGATACATCTTAACGCTATCTTAACATACAGTGACATTCTTCCAACTTTGTGTCAACAGTTTGAGGAAGGCACTTTCCTGTTTCAGCATGACAATGCCCCCATGCACAAAGGGAGGTTCATACAAAAATATTTTCTCGATATCAGTGTGGAAGAACTTGATTGACCTGCACAGAGGCCTGACCACAACCCCATTGAACACCTTTGGGATTAATTGGAACCAGAATATGTGAACACAGTGTAGCAAGGAGCGGAGTGTGCCCGATTTGACTAGAGTGTGGAGCGAGATTCCCAAAGGCTGGAGCATCGGCCTCTCGCCCACTCCAATTTTGCGCTCACTTCACAAGCTCAGGACATGCCCAGCATGCATTTGTAGTCTAATTGTGTGCTGCTATAGCCCCTTGCTTTAGCTACTGTCATGGAGTTCGTAAAATATTTTCATAAAGAAAATGACAAAACACACAGGTGCTAAATCAAGGTGACTTACAAAGATGAGGACTAAGAGCAAGAGAGGGAGTGCGGTGATGTAGTGTCCACAACTAAAGAATCATTATGGAATGTGAAAAGACACGCATCCCAAAAGCATGATGGTGTACTTGCACATGCTAAAGTAAGGAACCAGCTGGGTGGATAACTAAGTCTGTCTTTGTAGCATATTATTTATAAACAAAAAATCTGATCCCTTAAACGGTTTGCTCATTTTCGTTCTATTATCTATACAATAAGCCATAATTGATTTGGTCCAATAGGCCTGGCATATTCCCACGTTCAATGAGCTTTACATTTTGATGGGGTTATTTTGCCAAAAGCCCTTTAGGCCTACCTATAGAAAAATTTGCTGCATCTCTGCCCAGCCTGGCAAGAGTGGCCAAAGGTGTGTTCAACATCCCCAGGGGCTCTGCAAGTGCGGAGACGATATTATCCGCTGCTGGCCAACTCTCCAGGCAGCCTGAAACCACAGACTGGCCTAACTCGTGTTTTTTTATTTATTCAAAGGCACTAATGAGTCAATTTGTTTGTTTAATTTGTATTTCATTCTAATTCAGTCACAGCCTATGGGCAATTTATAGAATGTAATCATTTAATACAACAAAATGTTATTTAAATGCTGAGCGCTGCATGCGCTTGCCAGCTTATTGTGTCACACTCGCAAATGCTTCACAATGTATTTATTTGTACGATATAGCCTTGAAATAATTGAAATAATGTAGCGTAAATAATTCCTTCTGTTCCTTCTTAGGCTCCCTGACTGGCTCCGGACCTATTTAGAGTGTTTATATGCTGTTTAATATGACATGTAGTCTATTTGAAATGATGTTTGCTTCTTACATTCACCTTTTCATGTTTACTAAAATACTTGGTTTGGTTTCAATACTTAAAAAACTATTTGTAGGCCCAGGTAATCACAAAAATAGCCTGGCCTAACTGCCTAACATCAGTGCCCGACCTCACTAATGCTATTGTGGCTGAATGAAAGCAAGTCCCTGCAGCAATGTTTCAATATCTAGTGGAGCCAGAAAAGTGGAGACTGTTATAGCAGCAAAGTGGGAACCAACTCCATATTTATGCCCATGATTATGGAATGAGATGTTCAACGAGCAGGTGTCCACATACTTTTGGCATGAAGTGTATGGCTAGTTATTTAGCCAACTTAGTTATCCAGCGCGCGAAGACCTAGGGCAGGGCGAAGACCTAGGGCAGGGCGCCTTCCTCCTGGGCAATTATGTGTGAAACACATTTCACTGTCCTAGAAATGCCTCAGACATGATTAAAACAAGCCCAGATTCCCCCAGGGTGATATTCCCCTTTAAAAGGATTCAATGCATTAAGGAGAGCGCAACAGTACCAAGGACACCTTGGTCAAACTGTAAAGGAAGTCTATGGCCTGTATCGAATGTCTATGGCCAACCCAAGGATAGAACACAACTTTCTTTCAAGACTGACTTTGAAGATCTGTCAATCATTGAATCATTACACAAATGAATATGTCAGCTTGGGCGACATATATTTACAATGGTTAAATGGTTCTGCTTTTGACATTCCAATGAGACCATGTGGTTATTTAGCATAGGCTTTGATGGTCCAGCTAGATTACAGTAAGAGCATAAAAGGCTGAACAATGGCAGCATAAACACGGACATACAAAATGCATCATTACATGACTTTTAAAGTCCTTTTTTATCCTCTCACACATGCTCTGGCATGGTTCTAATCGCAAACCTTCTGCAGCAGTAATGCATTAAATGTATGATTTGAGTGTGAACAACCTTGTTCCAAATATCTGTTTGTCCTGCGCCAAAAGCCAGCAGTCAAGCAGAGATATCTCACTCTGCTTCTCCTGAATGCCTGTCTTATGCTAATATATCCCCCCCCCCCCCCCCCCCCCCCACTCAGACACGGGCCACTTTGAGCAGATTCCCAGCTATGTTTGCATAGTGATTCAGAGAAATACAACTTTTGGCAAATCCCTGCATTGCTTGGTAAGCTAAAGCTTTCCAGTCGACCAGCTTCCAATTCAATCCAGCTGAGATTGCTCTCCACCAAAGCATTATCGCCTCCGTACAGCAACCGAAATGGCACAATCAACAATGACAAAGGGCTTGCTTTAAATATAATGTTGCAATTAACACAACGGTATAGCCAGCTGAAGTTACTACTACTCTAAAACCAATATGGCTGTTCGTTTGGTAAAGCTGATTGATCTCTGCAAAGTCAAATCCGTTAATAGGGAACACATGGGGTGAAGAGAAAAAATATATTCTAGATGGATTAAGATTGCCTTTGATTGTCTGGGACATATGGAAAAGGCAGGGGGCTCAGAATGAATGGTGATTAGTGCTAAACACATGGAGTGAACATTAATTACTGTCTAAAGAAGGAAAATTGACAGGATCTACAGATTACTGGGGAGGTCTCTCCATCCCTAGACATCTTTCTTCAAACAATTAGCAAATAACATTTGGCGTTTAGATTCCCCGTCGTGTCCGGAGACCTTAATAAGAATTGTTGTGGGGAGGATAGAATGAAATGCTCCAATTCCAAATTTGAGATGGGCTCAGCCAATGGAAAACCAATGTGATCTAAATTGGCCTCATTTACTATCAGTGGCTGCAGGCTGCTCCATTTCCCCTGCTTCATTACTCTGTTCTGTGGAGTCTGTCCGAGGTACTACAGTCCAGGAAATACAATGTGCAAATCAAGGAAAAAACAAAAGCCATCAGATGTGGAAAAGGATTTTTGTCAGAAATATTGCATAAAGAGTTTTGTTCGGTTTTGTTCACATTTAGTGAGTGTGTCATGTCGTTGAGACTGCTTCGTACACCGAGGAGTTCAGACATCAGATATCAGTCTGAGTGACTTCAGTTGTGAAAGTAGTAAGAGATTCAGCTTTTAAGGAAGGCAAGTGTGGGTATCACAAGCAGAATGAGGGAGGGTATTACTGGAGTGTATTACTGTCACAGTCAAATTTAGTGAATCATGACACCCTCTACAAGGTGTCAAAAGCATTCCACAGGGATGCTGGCCTATGTTGATTCCAATGCTTCCCACAGTTGTCAGTTGACTAGATTTCCTTTGAGTGGTGGACAATTCTTGATACACACGGGAAACTGTTGAGCATGAAAAACCCAGCAGCGTTGAAGTTCTTGACACATAGCCCATCCAACTACCTCCTCCCCATACTGTATTTAATGCACCCCAGTATCTCTACTTGCACATTAATATTCTGCACATCTACCATTCCAGTGTTTAATTGCTATATTGTAATTACTTTGGAATTACTTTGAAATTACTTTTCTACGGTATTATTGACTGAATGTTTGTTTATTCCATGTGTAACTCTGGGTTGTTGTATGTGTCGAACTGCTTTGCTTTATGTTGGCCAGGTCGCAGTTGTAAATGAGAACCTGTTCTCAACTCGCCTACCTGGTTAAATAAAGGTGAAAAAAACAACAACAAAAAACAGTGTTCCTGGCACCTGCTACCATAACCTGTTCAAAGGCACTTAAATATTTTGTCTTACCCATTCACCCTCTGAATGGCACACATACACAATCATTGAGACAATTGAGACATGGATTGTGCATGTGTGCCATGTACTGTATGTGTGCCTCCTTCCCTTAATCTACACAGATTGAAGTGGATTTAACAAGTGACATCAATAAGGGATCTTAGCTTTCAACTGGATTCACCTGGTCAGTCTATATCATGGAAAGAGCAGGTGTCCTTAACGTTTTTAAAACTCAGTGTAGTTCACCAGTCCAATAGTGGACGGTGCACTTACTGATCTCAAGTGTCTTATCTCACCGCCTTATCTTTCTGAACAGGTCTCTAACTGAATATTCACCATCATTGAAAAATGTCTACGGTCAGAAACCACAGCTGTCCCTTGGCTTGCAGTCCCTTGCTTCAGTCTGCCTATACGTACTTTATTATCGATAGTGTCCCATATAATGCCTAATTGCAAGTCTCGCTGCCTATGTACTACAGTAAGATGCATTGTCCACTGTGTTGGTGCACATTTGAGCTAAATACGTTTCAGAAAAATCTCAAATCTAAAATGTAGGGAGGGAAAAAGAAACCTCTCTGAGGATCTCAGAGAACATCGGTATATCTGACTTTCTTAGTGCAGCTTGTTGAAGGCAATTAAGCAGAGATGCAAAACTCCAGAATTGACATGGTATACAAACTTAGTTATGCTTCTAAAACTTAACACCCGCCACCAACCCCTTCCCTCATCTACCTAAGCTGTCGCCCCTGCTTTGTACAACATTCCCTTAGCTGTGCAGTCAGCAAGCTAATCTAATCAAGCATGTGCTGTAGCGAGAACCTTTGGAGATATGAAAAATGATGTCATCAGTTGTGAACTCCTTTCTCCCATTCTGTTTCCAGGCCAACAGTTGCCAATCTTTACTTTTGGGGGCCGAATTGGCTGTTTTCTTAAAAAAAATATATGTATGCAGTATATATAGTGCATTCAGAAAGTTTTCAGACCCCATCACCTATTCCACATATTGTTACATTACAGCCTTGTTCTAAAAATGATTTAATTGTTTTTTTCCCCTCTTCAATCTACACACAAATACCTCATTATGACAAATCAAAAACAATCTTATAGACATTTTTGCAAATGTGTAAAAAAATAATAATGAAATATCACATTTACATAAGTATTCAGATCCTTTACTCAGTACTTTGTTGAAGCACCTTTGGCCTCGAGTCTTCTTGGGTATGACGCTACCAGCTTGGCATACCTGTATTTGGGGGGTTTCACCCATTCTTCTCTGCAGAGCCTCTCAAGCTTTGTCAGGTTGCATGGGAAGCATCGCTGTACATATATTTTCAGGTCTCTCCAGAGATGTTAGATCGGATTCAAGTCCGGGCTCCGGCTGGTCCACTCAAGGACATTCAGAGATTTGTGCCGAAGCCACTCCTGCGTTGTCAACCAGCTAATCAACCAGCTAATTATTAGAAGCAGGTGCCCTAGATTAGGGTTGGAGTGAAAACCTACAGTATGGTGGCTCTCCAGGAACAGGGTTGAAGAGACCTGATGTAGAAACACCTAAAAAAAAAAATGGATATTTTCAATCAATCTTTGAAATTTGTCTGCCCTTATGGATTCACAGAAGATATTTATATATTTTTAAGTTGTACAGGGCTCTGTAGCATCAAACATATGCTAGACATCCAGATATCCAAAGAATGTTTATTTGTGACCGACTACCTTGATTTGGTCTTATATAGCAACATACAAGTAAAGATTCAAAATGGTACAGTGCATTCGGAAAGTAGGCAGACACATTCACTCTGGCTGGGCCACTCAAGGACCTCCAGAGACTTGTCTCGAAGCCACTCCTGTCTTTTCTGTGATCTTAGGGTCGTTGTCCTGGAAGGTGAACCTTCGCCACAGTCTGAGGTCCTGAGCGCTCTAGAGCAGGTTTTCATTAAGGATCTCTCTGTTTTTTGCTTCATTCATCTTTCCCTCGATCCCAGTCCCTGCCGCTGAAAAACATCCCCACGTCATGATGCTGCCACCACCATGCTTCACCATAGGGATGGTGCCAGCATTCCTCCAGATGTGGCATTTGGCATTTCAGGCCAAATAGTTCAATCTTGGTTTCTCCAAGGGGGCTGTCATGTTTCTTTTACTGAGGAGTGGCTTCCGTCTGTTCATTCTACCATAAAGTCCTGACTGGTGGAGTGCTGCAGAGATGGTTGTCCTTCTGGAAGGTTCTCCCATCGCCACAGAGGAACTCTAGCGCTATGTCAGAGTAACCATCAGGTTCTCGGTCCCCTCCCTGTTCAAGGCCCTTCTCCCCCCATTGCTCTCTCTAGGAAGAGTTTAGGTGGTTCCAAACTTCTTCTATTTAAGAATGATGGAAGCCACAGTGTTCTTGGGGACCTTCAATGCTGCAGAAATGTTTTGGAACCCTTCCCCAGATCTGTGCCTCGACACAATCCTGTCTTGTTGCTCTACGGACAATTCCTTCGACCTCATGGCTTTGTTTTTGCTCTGACGTACTGCCAACTGTGGAAACTGAAATAGACAGGTGTGTGCCTTTCCAAATCATGTCCAATCAATTGCATTTACCACAGGTAGACTTCAATCAAGTTATAGAAATATCTCAAGGATTATCAATGGAAACAGGATGCACCTGAGCTCAATTTCGTGTTTCATAGCGACGGGTGTGAATACTTATGTAAATAAGGTGTTTCTGTTTTTTATTGTTAATACATTTGCAAAAACTGTGTGCAAAGCTGTCTTTGAGGCAAATGTTGGCTACTTTGAAGAAACTCAAATACGTAATATATTTTGATTTTTTTAACACTTTTTTGTTACTACATGATTCCATATGTATTATTTCATAATTTTGATGTCTTCGATATTATTCTACAATTTAGAAAATAGTAAAAGTAAAGAAAACCCCTTGAAGGAGTATGTGTGTCCAACCTTTTGACTGGTACTGTGTATATATTTCCTTAAATATCCTGTGTTGTGTGTCTTTACTTGGTCCTTCTGGAATGTACAGTAATGACATGCCCATCTTTTGTGAGAAATTACCTGCAAAACATTTCAAAGTATTTATAAAGCATAAATAGCACTCACTTTAGATTAGGGGCTGTAAAAATACTTTACTAATGATTATTAAATGGTTTATAAATGTGGGAGGAATTAATAAATGATGAACACAAACTTTATAAATGCCTTTATAAATGGTTTATTGTGGACGATTAAAATAAAGTGTTCGCCCTTTTGGTACGACTGAATACATTCTCCCAATACCCTGGGTCCATGTATTAACATCTAGCCAATAACACAATGTAAGACTTATCCAGCTGTTGAAAGAAACCTGTACTTAAACTGTTATGCTGTATGTGCAATTTTTAGGGGAGTGATGGTCTACAATTAAGACACCCTGGCATATCGCTGGACTAATGCTAAGTGTTAATATGCTAATGTACTCAAATATTTGTTTACCACCTGCCCTTGGTGAGAAAAGAACAGCCATGGATATGTTGATGACTGTTGTGATTCGGCATTACTGTGTGTCTGGACCAAGCTGCCCCCTGTGATGACGCATCACTTTTTAACATAGCTGGCGGACATTTGTGAACTTTCTCAGCGTCTCACAAAACAGCAGAGGGACATTTTGGGACCCTCTTTGTAATGATATGTCTCCACGACAGAAAGATCAGACCTGAATTAATAACAGCACTCTGTAGCACAATAGAGTTTCAGTCAGACTCAATTAGTGATAAAGCATTTCAGACCCCAAAGGATCTGAGGGAAAAAAATGTCTGCTGAGTAATTTCACTAGTATTCACCTGAGACACAGACTGACATTTAAACCCTGATTAAAGCCATATGTTTAATGTTAAAGAAAGGTCAGATCTGGGTCATTCTCCATTATGTAGTTATAAGCAATTCAAATCTTCCATTACTCCATTCTCAATACCTGGTCAACAGTGAGAGGACATATTGGTGTAATAGCATATCACATTTCACATTTCACGTAATGGCATTTCAAATGTAGCTAAAAAGGAAGTTAGCTAAATGAAAAGTTAGCTAAATGGGGAGTTAGCGAGATGGCTAATATGGCTTCTGTATGGCTTCTTGACATTGAGGTAAGTATTGGTTGACCATAGACCTCAATGGATTTTCTGTTCTTCAAAGACTCTGGATAATCACTGGCCGATTGTTTTGGATCCTTTGATAATGGCTGACATCTGAATCAGGGATGACTTAGCCTTGATGCTGATATCTGAGGTTGTCCTAAAGTTTAAACTGTACTTTCCGTTAAATTGTGCATGTGATTTTAGATGAGAAAGCAAGGCTGACTAGACTTTAGTGGGGCACATATATTTAACCTCTGGAGGCATGTCTATTCTGTTATTTTGTCCTGCAGTTATTGATCAAACAAAAGGGGGTAGAAATGTCAGAGATTTCATTGTTGTTCAGCTCAGGCTGGCCTTTAGTTTAAATCCTATTAAGGAGTAACAGAGCATTCTCCTGTCTGTCATCAAGTCAAAATGTCAGAGAAAATTGGCACCTTTGCACCAAGTACAGAGAGAATTCAAATGAGGTAATCAAACATTTAAGGGGGCTAGAAACTTTACTTTTTCTACTCTAAGGGCTGATACTTACCATTCGTTACATGTTCAGCTGAACCTCAAGGCTCTCTGAGACACTTTAGCCCACTGAGCTTAAGCCAAGCAAGGAAGTAAATACGTAAGTATGTGATTTGTATTTATTAATTTATTTTGATTGCTGGTTAACATGCTGACATACTGTATTTCACATGGGTCCTTCTGAAATAAAATAGTCCATTTAATGCTTGGAAACTAGCAGTAGTACTGCCTTATCATTTATGCTAGTGAAGTCTGTACATATAAAAAGCACTGTGTGAGATATACACCATCCTCTGAGTGCTTTTTATACAGTTAGTTGGTTTACTGCTGTCTTCCCCCTAAAGCATTGTTCCAGGTTGTTTGAAATTGCCACCTGTCATTTTAAGATGGAAGCAGGCAGGCAGGGAGGGAGGTATGTAGGTAGATGTAGCTCAGCACTTAGCGCCGTAATCACCCATGCCTGTTTTAATTGAGATCTCCTTACACAGCCCTGTAGAAACTATTGAATCCCATCTCTTCGGCAGTCAATGCTTTTTCAAAAACAAAGTGTAGCCAGACTCAAATACAAATGCATTTAAAGAAGAAACGGAAGTAGAACATGGAAAGGAGATTTGATTCAGACATGCTTCTGAGATTGCTCGATCTCATCCAATATTTTATTATGCATCTCTGTTGACCTAGTGGGCTACTTTAAGAGTTAATGTTTCTCTGGAATTCTACTGCAATTGAATGAATCAAAAAAGCTGCTGAAACATTCCTTTGATTAGTTTTATCACGTTCGGTAACAGCCACGGTAAAGCGAAATATAGAATTGCATTAGATATAAAGTACTCATTATCCATGTTTCCCACCCAGAGGTCCTCAGCTGTCTAAGCTTAATGATTCCCTGCAGATTGTCTCATAGCCCATTATAGAGCGCTGTTGTGGTCTTTCCGCTTCCAAAAACAAATGGCTTTTGTACACACTTGTGTTTTGAACACGATTGAATCCCAGCTGGGTAGTCCTTGGCCCATCTACTGGAACGACTTCCAGCTTGGTCAATGAAGCTCTGATGTATTTTCAGACTATGTTGAAAATATGTTCATAATGAATTACCATGTAGCAAAACCTCTAAGTACATGAATAAAACCTGTTTGCATCAATATGTTACGCCTATGTTCATGTCAGGGGCTGAAGTGGTTCTCTTTGAGTACTACACTTATAAAATGAAATGCATGTTCACGCATCTGGTCATGGATGTCATTAAAAATTCAGCGCCAAGAGAAAAAAGTGTTGTGTGTGTGTGTGTGGTGAAGAAATTATTGTCAAAAATGTAATCCAGCGATAGACTGACAGAGTAGCCCTAGCACATAAATCAAAAGCGGCACATGTCAGATTTGTTCCGGAGAGGTGCGAGTTTGACCTGGTGGCGAGGAAGGGCCTGATCGGGCTGATCTCCTGGGTGGTAATCTGACTCAACGTCTCATCTCCCTTAACCCCACCGCTGTCTGTCTGCTCTCCTCCCACCGCTGTCTGTCACTCACTGCTCCATTATTGATGTTCTTCGTATCTCCTGTCCATTCTTAGGCATCATTGCTAGACTCTCTATACATTGCTCTGGCTCTCCTTCTCTCTCTCTGGCTTTCGCTTTCTCATTTTCTTTCTCTCTCTCTCTCTCTCTCTCTCTCTCTCTCTCTCTCTCTCTCTCTCTCCCCATCTCATTTGCTCACATTATGAAGACAATGAAAAAGAAAGGGTCAGGGGAAATATCCCAGCAACAATGAGGTTCTTACCTTCATTTTTGAACATTTGGTTATAGGGCAGGCACTTTAGTCCATTCACATCCATTCTACCTGTTCATAGTAAGAGACCACCCCCCCGAAATCTAATTACGCCCCTTTCAGGTCTTCCTGATTCATATTCTGATATTTCAGCCCGTCTCCAAATGTTATCAAATGTGTGGCATAATACTCCATATTGGAAGTATTACAATTAAATATATATATATATACAGTGCCTTGAGAAAGTATTCGGCCCCCTTGAACTTTGCGACCTTTTGCCATATTTCAGGCTTCAAACATAAAGATATAAAACTGTATTTTTTTGTGAAGAATCAACAGCAAGTGGGACACAATCATGAAGTGGAACGACATTTATTGGATATTTCAAACTTTTTTAACAAATCAAAAACTGAAAAATTGGGCGTGCAAAATTATTCAGCCCCTTTACTTTCAGTGCAGCAAACTCTCTCCAGAAGTTCAGTGAGGATCTCTGAATGATCCAATGTTGACCTAAATGACTAATGATGATAAATACAATCCACCTGTGTGTAATCAAGTCTCCGTATAAATGCACCTGCACTGTGATAGTCTCAGAGGTCCGTTAAAAGCGCAGAGAGCATCATGAATAACAAGGAACACACCAGGCAGGTCCGAGAAACTGTTGTGAAGAAGTTTAAAGCCGGATTTGGATACAAAACGATTTCCCAAGCTTTAAACATCCCAAGGAGCACTGTGCAAGCGATAATATTGAAATGGAAGGAGTATCAGACCACTGCAAATCTACCAAGACCTGGCCGTCCCTCTAAACTTTCAGCTCATACAAGGAGAAGACTGATCAGAGATGCAGCCAAGAGGCCCATGATCACTCTGGATGAACTGCAGAGATCTACAGCTGAGGTGGGAGACTCTGTCCATTTGACAACAATCAGTCGTATATTGCACAAATCTGGCCTTTATGGAAGAGTGGCAAGAAGAAAGCCATTTCTTAAAGATATCCATAAAAAGTGTTGTTTAAAGTTTGCCACAAGCCACCTGGGAGACACACCAAACATGTGGAAGAAAATGAAACCAAAATTGAACTTTGTTTTGCAAAACATTATGTGGCGTAAAAGCAACAAAGCTCATCATGAACACACCATCCCCACTGTCAAACATGGTGGTTGCAGCATCATGGTTTGGGCCTGCTTTTCTTCAGCAGGGACAGGGAAGATGGTTAAAATTGATGGGAAGATATTACAGGACCATTTGGAAGAAAACCTGATGGATACAAAAGATATATCCAACAAGACAATGATCCAAAACATAAAGCAAAATCTACAATGGAATGGTTCAAAAATAAACATATCCAGGTGTTAGAATGGCCAAGTCAAAGTCCAGACCTGAATCCAATCGAGAATTTAAAACTGCTGTTCACAAATGCTCTCCATCCAACCTCACTGAGCTCGAGCTGTTTTGCAAGGAGGAATGGGAAAACATTTCAGTCTCTCGATGTTTAGAGACATACCCCAAGCGACTTACAGCTGTAATCGCAGCAAAAGGTGGCGCTACAAAGTATTAAAACTAATGCACGCCCAATTTTTCAGTTTTTGATTTGTTAAAAAAGTTTGAAATATCCAATAAATGTCGTTCCACTTCATGATTGTGTCCCACTTGTTGTTGATTCTTCACAAAAAAATGCAATTTATATCTTTATGTTTGAAGCCTGAAATGTGGCAAAAGGTCGCAAAGTTCAAGGGGGCCGAATACTTTCGCAAGGCACTGTATGTTATTTGGTTATTGCATATTTAAAAGGGCACTTCTCCAAGATTTTTTGTTATGCATTAAAAAAAACTATCCCCACAAAACTGACTCTGGTGCAACAACCTCAACAAGTGACATAACATTTTACTCCTGACATTGTTTTCCCTAAAAAGTACAATCCACATTAAATGTGATTTTCATTTCCATTTCCAGAATCAAAATAGCACATAGCACCAGGATTCCAGTGTTGAACAAACAGATAGGCTATCATTGTCGATTTTGCAATATCTAAAGTCCTTAGCAATGCATTTAGCATTTCTCTCATGCAGTCGGCTGAGCAGATATTTGAATAACCTATCTGTGTTTCCCACAAAGGCTTCAGACTGATCTGGGGAAAAATAAATGGACAGCTAGGCTAATGAGTCCCGTAGGAGGTGAGAGTTTCACCCTGATGGCTTCCAACTCTGCGGCTCCAGACTGCAGACTGGAGGACTGTGTAGTCAGAGGACATGACAGACACAACAGAAATAGAATCGTAGTTTCCGCGGAACCACCCACCGTGTACAATTCGAACCCCCGGGGTTGCGTTCAACAAGGGAAATAGTTGTGCTAGACGCAATCATTCGCTAACGTTAGCAAACAGTCTGAGAAGGTAGTGTGCAGCAAAAGGTAGTGTCTGTTTCGGGTCTAGACTGGACACGGCCAATAATCATGTGGCCATGCAGGGTTTCTATTACATGTCATCAGAATAGCAAAGTCATTTGCTGTTTGATCGTTGCCACAAACAAATGCCACAGTAATCATTACAAATAATAGATGTTTGATGTTTCACTATAACATTTTGTAATGTTCTTTCAAATCGCTCGGCTGAACATGTTCCAACAATCCAACACCAATGTTCTGATGCAACACCAAAGATCTGTTCCAGAATGCTCTCCGTGTTCTGCTCCAGAATAATGTCTCACACAGGTTACATCTCAGAAAGTAGCTAGTACATCGGGGTGGCGATTCAATTCAATATAGCCAATCTCAGCAGACACCAAACTAGGGAATCTAATATTGTAGGGGGCTGGAGTTCTGCCACTGCCTCCAAAATCAGTGCAATAAAAGGTCACCAAAAGTGTTTACGGGTACTGTAGGAATACTGGTGAGGAATTACTGATTGTTCAGTTCCCGTTTGACAACCATACTGATAATCTACTGTCATTTCCTTCTCTATTGCATTGTCCATTGGAGACAAAGCAACATTCAAACAAGTGTGAACATTACAGCTAACCATGACAATGTAGTGTCAGGCCTTGTTATGTGGTCAGTAACCTGAATGAATGCGTGCATTCATGTGAGAAATCGCCGTTTGAGGGCTGTGTTGGATGCACATCTGCCCAGGAATACAGCAACCATACCTTGGTCAGGGTCAGCCCTGTCTCTCTTGACCTCTTTGTCAGCCAGTCCAAGCGGATGATTATTTGCTCAGATTCTGACGAAACATAAATATGTGAAAAATGTAAAATGCCAAAGGCATGTCCAAACTACACTGAACCAAAATGTAAATGCAACATGCAACAATTTCAAAGATTTGACTGAGTTACAGTTCATACAAGTTGTCATACATGTCAGTCCAGAGCATCCCAAACATGCTCAATGGGTGACATGTCTGTATCCAGGCCATTGAAGAATTGGGACATTTTCAGCTTCCATGAATTGTGTACAGATCCTCTGCAACATGGGGCCCTGCTATGTCACGCTGAAACATGAGGTGATGGTGGCGGATGAATGGCATGACAATGGGCCCCTGGATCATGTCACGGTATCTCTGTGCATTGGAATTTCCATCAAAGAAATGTAATTGTGTTCATTGTCCGTAGCTTAATGATGCCCATACCATAACCCCAACACCACCATTGGGCACTCTGTTCACAACGTTGACATCAGCAAACCGCTCACCCATGCGACACCATACACACTGTCTGCCATCTGCGCGGTACAGTTCAAACCGGGATTCAATCATGAAGAGCACACTTCTCCAGCATGCAAGTGGCCATCGAAGCTCAGCATTTTCCCACTGAAGTCGGTTACGACGCCGAACTGCAGTCAAGACGCTGTTGAGGACGATGAGCACACAAATGAGCTTCTCTGAGACGGTTTCTGCTATTTCAGCTCATGAAACAAGGGACCAACACTTTGCATGTTGTATTAAATATTTTTGTTCAGTGTAAATCTTCAAAAACAAACGAAAGGCCACCAAATGAACCAGCAGCCTCACAGCTTGCCAGATGGGACACTGACTGAAGATCCCCTTAATTGGCAGCACCTGATGTGCTTATCAACCAGGTTAAGCATCTGGACAAGGTTGCCGCTGCCCCCTGGGATAATGGAGTGTGGAAGTGGAAGAGCTGTAGTGTGCAGTCTAAACTACCTTACCTATTCTCTAACACCTCCCCCAACAATAAAAAAAAAAATTCACATAGTCACCCATATCTATTTTCCTGAATTTTCTTTTACTTTCTTTTCCAAAGAACTTCCTTAACTGAACAACCAGAATATGAGCACTATAAACATTATAGCTGCAGTTACACAACCTAACAACAGAAACCCTAAAGCCAGTCTCATAACTGGAAACCAGTCAAAAACTGAAATTTTTTCCCTGCCAAAAGTAGCTGACTTGAACAAATCAAGGGACAACCTGTAACAGCGTCTGGTTCTAAACTGAGAGACTAACTCCAATCACTTGGCCCATGGTCACAAGTAGCAAGCTTAATTTGATATGTGGCCAGAGATAAGAGACTTAGAGCAACCACCACCAGGGGCAAGTGAACCTCGACCACAACTTCAGCAACCTCACTAGGAACACCATCCACATTCCCAAACCCCTCTTTTCTCCAGCCCTGAGCCCTAGCCGTATCTTCTTCACTTTCCTCCACCTTAACAGGAGACATACTAGGCTTACATGCTGTTGGAACTGTCAACTGCTCCTCAACAGGAAGTGACAACACCGCTGAATCTGGATTTTCCACCTAACTCACTTCTTCAAGCTCCTGTTTTTCATCACAAGACACAGCTATGTCACCCCGCAGAATACAGACCGGGATCCTCCAGTGAATCCTCACTAACCTTACAACATGACTGGGAAGAATCTCCTCCCTCCCATAGCTCAGTGAGAAACATGTCAGCTAAATCAACACCTGACACCCAAACAACCTCATTGTCATCCTGCTGAGTAACCACAACCTCTCCTACGTTTGGCAAAGAACGTGTCAGTTAAAGGAACCAAAGAATCACTGACAACCTTTGAATCCAACAGATCACTCGGGAGAACCAAATAATTTCTCAGACCAATAAAAGAACAAAGTTGCTCAGTGTCACTCAACAAAGAACGTCTCCCCTAAATTGAGAAATAAATCAACCTCATCCTCAACCTACAGAACATATCTACACCACATATCTCTGCACAGAAGGTTTCAGCTAGACGCACACAAAAATTACATTCCTGAGAACCACTGTCTATTTTGGCAATTCATGTTTTCTCCAATTCCCCACACAAATCATCCTCCTCCCTATCTGGTTTGTCATCAGCACTCTTCTGAACCTGAGTAACTTCACATACTGAGGATACCTCAAAACTCTCCTTGAAAGACTCTGCCTCCTGACATACCTGACTTTTCACTGGGTTACACAAAGCTGATCACTTGGGGAAACTAGCTCATCACTTCGATCACTGGTGGAAACTGATTTAGTGACAAGACTGTCTGACCAACTGGCAACACAAACTTTCTCCCCTGTATGCAGCCCTTCACTCATCTTCTGTTTCCAAAGTGCCATTTCAGTATTCTCCCTCCTGACTGCTAACAAGGAGCGGACTGGCCATCGGGAAGTTGCCATGGTACATTTTGTAAATATTTGCATAATTAGTACATTTTTATGGAATTGTTCCCCTGCAAACTTTTTGTTTTAAGAATGAACAATGAATATAGCTAATATAATTAGAATCCACCACAGAGTTTCAAGACTGAAGTTGGCAAGTCATTTGTTGGCTAGCTAGCTAATGTTAGATTGCTAGCTGGCAATTGTTTTGATCCAAAAGCCAACCATGTTTCCAGAGGTTGAGGATGGAGAGAAGCCCAAAAGCAGGACTGTCACGTCCTGACCTTAGTTTCTTTTTTATGTCTCTATTTTAGTTTGGTCAGGGCGTGAGTTGGGGTGGGCATTCTGTTTTGTTCTGTGTGTTAGATTTCTATGTGTTTTGCCTGGTATGGTTCTCAATCAGAGGTAGCTGTCAATCATTGTCTCTGATTGAGAACCATACTTAGGCAGCCTGTTTTCCAACTATGGGTTGTGGGTAGGTGTTTTCTGTGTCTGTGTTTCACCACACAGAACTGTTTAGATTTTCATTTCGTTGTTTCATTTGGTTATTTTGTATTCAGTGTTCAGTTATACTTCATTAAAATGGACACTTACCACGCTGCGTTTTGGTCCGATCTTTCATACTCCTCATCAGATGAAATGTTGAAATGTGGCGTTCTTTCTGGCGTCATGTGACTGATGACACTGTGCTGTCTACCTGCCCCTGGACTTGCTCCAGAGACCATCTTTGCTTGCTCTCTACCTTTGACCAACTTTCTCCGATGGCCACTCAAGCCATGAACGTTCCCACCCTCTAATGACCTTCCATCTCAAGAATGAAGTTGTATTCTCAAATTTGTGTTTTTCTTGTGCCTGCAGAACGGAATATTGTTTTTTGTATTTGTTCCGTCTTCCGTGTCTTGCACATGTTTTCCAAATAGCTGTTCTGAGTAGCCTCGTGGTGCCATAATGGATAGAAAAAGAAAAGGTGGTGCGAAGAAATTGAGAGAAATGACAATGGTCTTTCAAGGCAGATGCTGCCAAGTGCAACAGACATGTTCTGTAGACCTAAGCTGGCTGCTGCCAATACTTTAAAGTACAACTTAAGTAGTTTTTTGGGGTATCTGTACTTTACTTTAATATTTTTGACAACTTTTACTTTTACTTCACTACATCCAATTCCCACACTTATCAAGAAGACATCCCTGGTTATCCCTACTGCCTCTGATCTGGCGTAATCACCAAACACAAATGCTTTGTTTGTAAAGGATGTCTGAGTTTTGTAGTGTGCCCCTGGCTATCTGTAAATAAATAAAAACACAAAAAGTTTGCCCACTAGTTTGCTTAATATAAGTAATTAGAAATTATTCATACTTTTACTTTTCATACTTATGTACATTTTTGTAATTACATTTACTTTTGATACTTAAGTATATTTAAAACCAAATGCTTTTAGACTTTTACTCAAGTAGTATTTTACTTGGTGACTTTGACTTTTACTTGAGTCATTTTCTATTAAGGTATCTTAACTTTTACTCAAGTATGACAATTGGGTACTTTTTCCACTACTGCCAATAACGATAGCTAGGAAGAGGCTTCTTGTTCCCAAATAAGTCAGCCTGAGGATGATGTGCCTGTGTTAAGGTTGAACACAACAGGGACAGGGAGAACAGGTGCAGCAGCATACACAGGATTTTTAAAAAATGCACTTAAATATTGCTTCTCACTTTGGCTGTCACTCAAGTGCCATGTGGAAAGAGTTTCTCTACTCTGAAGTTTGAAAATAACAGACTGAGAAGCACTATGTCCCAAGACCACTTAGAGCAGTCCCACAGTTTTCTGGTCTGGAGCGTGAACTCACAAGCTCTGCTGTTCGGCTACTCCGTAGCAACCGGGTCTGTAAATTGGATCACCAGAATGTAAAAAAAAAAAAATGTTATGGCAGTTTTGGGCTCTAAAATCTGTTTATTATGATCTAGTTCAATTATTTTATTTTAAAGTTTTCTACAATACTAGATATTTAATTAAATAGTGATCCATTCTGACTACTACATTTGTCATCACACAGGACCACATGCTGACACAGACCAATCAGGAGCCGCAGGCTACGAGGAGGCTCGCACCCCCATGCCATAGACGATATATTGACCATGCTAGTTATGGCCACTTTCGCCACAATCTTTAGCAATTTTTAGGTGACATTCAGCCCCATTTAGCATTATGGGGCACGTCAAATTCAAATACTTCCAGCTTCATGCACCATCGGGAGTGCTATCACTAACTACTGGTTTTAATGTCTATGACATGGAGGGGTTACTGTCTTATTATTAGGCTTGCTATTGACAGACCTAAAGGCTACACTAAGGTAGTACAGCAGCACACAGCGCAATGCCACTTCAACCTCCAGCATTTTTGCCACCTGACCTAACTGATCCTTCATTGGCTTGAGAAAACCCCAACTATCCTCTACCTCAGCACAAAGCACTTCTGTCTCAAGCGCCCCCATAGTTAAAATCAAAACCAATAAATCGACTGACAAAAGTCCCATTTAGACACTAGCTCACCGCTAACCAACCAATACATGCACATGCTCAAAGCCCCAGAGATAACCACTCTAAACAGGCAAAAACCAAACCAGCAAGCAATGCACAAAAGCTACAAACCATAGCCACAGTTAGCCCCTAGCCTAGGGCTAACACAAATGCATGTGCCACAGAGTCCTCCACACTCTGTTGCAAAGATGGGGAGCAGTCTAGCCATAATAAAGAGATGCTCTGCTTTTTTGACGCCACACTCCAAAAAACAAGTTCTGCAGGCTCTAGTTTTGTCTAATCTTGATTACTGTCCAGTCGTGTGGACCAGTGCTGCAAGTAAAGACCTAGTTAAGCTGCAGCTGGCCCAGAATAGAGCGGCACATTTTGCTCTTATTTGTAATCAGAGGGCTAATATTAATACTATGCATGCCAGTCTCTCTTGGCTAAGAGTTGAGGAGAGACTGACTGCATCACTTCTTCTGTTTATAAGAAACATTAATGTGTTGAAAATCCCAAATTGTTTGCATAGTCAACTTACACACAGCTCTGACACACACACTTATCCCACCAGACATGCCACCTAATAAAATACCAAATACTCTAAACTGGGAAATGTAATCCTGCAAGCAGCACTAAAAAAACTACCAAAGCCATAGCCAAAAACAGTCAAAAAAAACTAACCTATTCCCTATTCCCTAACAGTAGTAACAGTTCAAAAGCTTCTCAGCCAATCACAATTCAAAATTCCAGAAAGCTGGGCGGGAAGTCTTTATGTTTTATTATTGAAGTTAATCTATTTATAAATTACAGTTAAACAGAAGCTGGCTTTAACGATCACACATTGATCACACAGCACATTCCACATTTTCACTTGTTTGCCAATAAAGAATAAAGACAATACCCATGGCATAGGAAAAACAGAGGAGCCCCTTCTGACTGATAACTAGCTTATTAGCTTATACAGGATATGGTGTGTTGGCTGACTTGAGCCATGTACAGTATCTCTCTCTCTCTCACACACACACACACACGCACGCACGCACGCACACACACACACACACACACACACACACACACACACACACACACACACACACACACACTTCACTTTTGTCAAGTCCTGCTTGTATGTTTTCCTTCGCATGACAGCTTCAAGTTAGCTTCAGTTCTCACTCATAGTCACAGCCAGAGAGAGAACGCAATCACTTACACTAAGCCTTTCATATCCACTTAAAAATTGGCAGAGTTTGGAGGACTTAGTCAATATCTCTAGCCAAAATAAAAGCTAATCCTTTCTTTGTTTGCCATTATTAGACAAACCTTCAACTTTCATGTACATCAATAGTGTTTTCTAAGAAAGACCAACAAACAATCTTCTGGGTTAATACTTGCCTTTTATACAAATAATTTTCTGACATTTGAATATATCAATAGCCAAACATTTTGCATAGCTTTTCAGACCGTGTGTGTGGGCGTCTGTCTGTGTGCACCTGAAGATTTGTGTATAGTGATGCTTCTTTGAAATGCTATCATCCATCAAAATGTAGTCTTTTTTTCTGTAACGTATCACTATTCTCCAAAGGTGAATATCTCCATCTCATTTTTCATCACTCTCATCTTCGACTGCGTAGACAGAAATCATAAATATCCCCAAAGGATCTCTGGCATGGACTGCAGGACAGGTTTAGGTTTAAGTAGTGTTTGAAATATTTCAAATATGTTTAGTGTTTGCTTCAGTCTGCCTGGAGTGCTAGATAGGTATTGCACTTTTATGAATATTCTATTGGTTCCATTGCGCCAGAAAATCTCAGTCAAGAGAGATACCGTTTTCAAATAGTAATTGAACCCAGGTCTGGTCTGTGAGTCCCAATCCATTTAAGTCACAGTGACAGCTCTGAAACCGCACATCAAACCCCTCTCTGGAAGTCCACTTCTAGTACTGCTGATCTTTTACATTTACCAGCAAATAAGTTATTTTGTAGAAACAGCATTTTTACAATAAACATCCTGTTTGGGCCATTGGCACTGTAGCCTAGACAGTAGATAGATAGTGCACACAAAGGCACTTTCTTTGCCCCAAAACAAAATGCATGTTAGATGAGCGTTTGATGATTAAAGCGAAATGTCTTGCTGCTGAGATTGGATGAGATGTTAGTCAGAACAAGTCAGACTATGGCATAATGATAACACTTGCAGTGGTTAGACTATCTACCTAATGCAGAGCAAAGAATCTTAAAGAGAAAGTTGTTGAGGCGTAGGTTGTTTAAGTGAACGTCTCATCTTTAGTATTTTATATTAGAAAACTTCACAGTAATTATAGTAATCTGGGGATTTTTCTGCCATTGAAAGCCTTGGGCGGGCCACCTATGTGTTTTTTCTGGTCGCCTAACGCCTCAATTACACCGACAGCGTCATTGCGCAAAATGGTATGCAGCATTTTTTTATTTTATTACTTCACCTTTATTTAACCAGGTAGGCTAGTTGAGAACAAGTTCTCATTTACAACTGCGACCTGGCCAAGATAAAGCAAAGCAGTGCGACACAAACAACAACGCAGAGTTACACATGGAATAAACAAGCTTACAGTCAATAACCTAATAGAAAAAGGAAAAGTCTATATACAGTGTGTGAAAATGGCGTGAAGAGGTAAGGCAATAAATAGGCCGTAGTAGCAAAGTAATTACAATTTAGCAGATTAACACTGGAGTGATAGATGAGCACGGACAAGTTCTGGCCTGGTTTAGATCTTATCTGTCGGAAAGATATCAGTTTGTCTCTGTGAATGGTTTGTCCTCTGACAAATCAACTGTAAATTTCGGTGTTCCTCAAGGTTCCGTTTTAGGACCACTATTGTTTTCACTATATATTTTACCTCTTGGGGATGTTATTTGAAAACATAATGTTAACCTCTTGGAACTCCCCATACCGGATCCGGTATCAGGAATACAGACTCAAGCTCATTACCATAACGCAACGTTAACTATTCATGAAAATCGCAAATGAAATGAAATAAATATGCCATCTCGCAAGCTTAGCCTTTTGTAAACAAAACTGTCATCTCAGATTTTCAAAATATGCTTCTCAACCATAGGAAAACAATAATTTGTGTAACAGTAGCTAGCAAACAAAGGATTTAGCGTTAGCATAGCGTTAGCATCCAGCACGCAACATTTCAACAAAAACATAAAAGCCTTCAAATAAAATCATTTACCTTTGAAGAACTTCTGATGTTTTCAATGAGGATACTCTCAGTTGGATAGCAGATGCTCAGTTTTTCCAAAAAGATTCTTTGTGTATTAGAAATAGCTCCGTTTTATACATCACATTTGGCTACCAAAAAAAAACCGAAAATTCAGTCCTCAAAACGCGAACTTTTTTCCAAATTAACTCCATAATATCGACTGAAAACATGGCAAACGCTGTTTAGAATCAATCATCAAGGTGTTTTTCACATATCTCTTCATTGATACATCGTTCTTGGACACATGCTTTCTCCCCTGAATCAAATGGTAAAGTGGAAGCAGCTGGCAATTGCGCACCGAATTCGACGCAGGACACCAGGCGGACACTTGGAAAATGTAGTCTCTTATGGTCAATCTTCCAATGATATGCCTACAAATACGTCACAATGCTGCTAAGACCTTGGGCGAACGACAGAAAGTGTAGGCTCATTCCTTGCGCAATCACAGCCATATAAGGAGACAATGGAAAACAGAGCTTCAGAAATTCTGCTAATTCCTGGGTGATGCATCATCTTGGTTTCGCCTGTAGAATGAGTTCTGGGGCACTTACAGACAAAATCTTTGCAGATTCTGAAACTTCAGAGTGTTTTCTTTCCAAAACGGTCAAGAATATGCATAGTCGAGCATCTTTTCGTGACAAAATATCGCGCTTAAAACGGGAACGTTTTTTATCCAAAAATGAAATAGCGCCCCCAGAGATCCAACAGGTTAACTTTCACTGCTATGCGGATGACACACAGCTGTACATTTCAATGAAACATGGTGAAGCCCCAAAATTGCCCTTGCTAGAAGCATGTGTTTCAGACAAGGAAGTGGATGGCTGCAAACTTTCTACTTTTAAACTCGGACAAAACAGAGATGCTTGTTCTAGGTCCCAAGAAACAAAAAGATCTTCTGTTGAATCTGACAATTAATCTTAATGGTTGTACAGTCGTCTCAAATAAAACTGTGAAGGACCTCAGCCTTACTCTGGACCCTGATCTCTCTTTTGAAGAACATATCAAGACCATTTCAAGGACAGCTTTTTTCCATCTACGTAACATTGCAAAAATCCGAAACTTTCTGTCCAAAAATGATGCAGAAAAATTAATCAATGCTTTTGTCACTTCTAGGTTAGACTACTGCAATGCTCTACTTTCCGGCTACCCGGATAAAGCACTAAATAAACTTCAGTTAGTGCTAAATACGGCTGCTAGAATCCTGACTAGAACCAAAACATTTGATCATATTACTCCAGTGCTAGCCTCTCTACACTGGCTTCCTGTCAAAGCAAGGGCTGATTTCAAGGTTTTACTGCTAACCTACAAAGCATTACATGGGCTTGCTCCTACCTATCTCTCTGATTTGGTCCTGCCGTACATACCTACACGTACGCTACGTTCACAAGACGCAGGCCTCCTAATTGTCCCTAGAATTTCTAAGCAAACAGCTGGAGGCAGGGCTTTCTCCTATAGAGCTCCATTTTTATGGAACGGTCTGCCTACCCATGTCAGAGACGCAAACTCGGGCTCAACCTTTAAGTCTTTACTGAAGACTCATCTCTTCAGTGGGTCATATGATTGACTGTAGTCTGGCCCAGGAGTGGGAAGGTGAACGGAAAGGCTCTGGAGCAACAAACCGCCCTTGCTGTGTCTGCCTGGCCGGTTCCCCTCTTTCCACTGCGATTCTCTGCCTCTAACCCTATTACAGGGGCTGGGTCACTGGCTTACTGGGGCTCTCTCATGCCGTCGATGGAGGGGGTGCGTCACCTGAGTGGGTTGATTCACTGATGTGGTCATCCTGTCTGGGTTGCCCCCCCCCCCCCCCTTGGGTTGTGCCGTGGCGGAGGTCTTTGTGAGCTATACTCAGCCTTGTCTCAGGATGGTAAGTTGGTGGTTGAAGATATCCCTCTAGTGGTGTGGGGGCTGTGCTTTGGCAAAGTGGGTGGGGTTATATCCTTCCTGTTTGGCCCTGTCCGGGGGTGTCCTCGGATGGGGCCACAGTGTCTCCTGACCCCTCCTGTCTCAGCCTCCAGTATTTATGCTGCAGTAGTTTATGTGTCGGGGGGCTAGGGTCAGTTTGTTATATCTGGAGTACTTCTCCTGTCCTATTCGGTGTCCTGTGTGAATCTAAGTGTGCATTCTCTAATTCTCTCCTTCTCTCTTTCTTTCTCTCTCTCGGAGGACCTGAGCCCTAGGACCATGCCCCAGGACTACCAGGACTACTCCTTGCTGTCCCCAGTCCACCTAGCCATGCTGCTGCTCCAGTTTCAACTGTTCTGCCTTATTATTATTCGACCATGCTGGTCATTTATGAACATTTGAACATCTTGGCCATGTTCTGTTATAATCTCCACCCGGCACAGCCAGAAGAGGATTGGCCACCCCACATAGCCTGGTTCCTCTCTAGGTTTCTTCCTAGGTTTTGGCCTTTCTAGGGAGTTTTTCCTAGCCACCGTGCTTCTACACCTGCATTGCTTGCTGTTTGGGGTTTTAGGCTGGGTTTCTGTACAGCACTTTGAGATATCAGCTGATGTACGAAGGGCTATATAAATACATTTGATTTGATTTGATTTGATGAGCAGATGATGATGAGCAGATGATGTTGTGCAAGTAGTGAAACTGGTGTGCAAAAGAGCAGAAAAGTAAAAAAAAACTATGGGGGTGAGGTAGGTAGATTGGGTGGGCAATTTACAGATGGACTATGTACAGCTGCAGCGATTGGTTAGCTGCTCAGATAGCTGATGTTAAAATTTAGTGAGGGAAATGTAAGTCTCCAGCTTCAGAGATTTTTGCAATTCGTTCCAGTCATTGGCAGCAGAGAACTGGAAGGAAAGGCGGCCAAAGGAGGTGTTGGCTTTGGGGGTGACCAGTGAGATATACCTGCTGGAGCGCGTGCTATGGGTGTTGTTATCGTGACCAGTGAGCTGAGATAAGGCGGAGCTTTACCTAGCATAGACTTATAGATGACATTGAGCCAGTGGATCTGGCGACGAATATGTAGCGAGGGCCAGCCGACTAGAGCATACAGGTCGCAGTGGTGGGTGGTATAATGGGCTTTGGTAACAGAACGGATGGCACTGTGATAGACTGAATCCAGTTTGCTGAGTAGAGTATTGGAAGCTATTTTGTAGATGACAACGCCGAAGTCGAGGATCGTTAGGATAGTCAGTTTTACTTGGGTAAGTTTGGCAGCGTGAGTGAAGGAGGCTTTGTTGCGGAATAGAAAGCCAATTCTAGCTTTGATTTTGGATTGGAGATGTTTAATATGAGTCTGGAAGGAGAGTTTACAGTCTAGCCAGACACCAAGGTATTTGTAGTTGTCCACATATTCTAGGTCAGAACTGTTCAGAGTAGTGATGCTAGTCGAGCGGGCGGGTGCGGGCAGCGAACTATTGAAAAGCATGCATTTGGTTTTAATAGTATTTAAGAGCAGTTGGAGGCCACGGAAGGAGTGTTGTATGGCATTGAAACTCTGGAGGTTAGTTAACACAGTGTCCAAAGAAGGGCCAGATGTATACAGAATGGTGTCGTCTGCGTAGAGGTGGATCAGGGAATCACCCGCAGCAAGAGCGACATCGTTGATGTATACAGAGAAAAGAGTCGTCCCTAAAATTGAACCCTGTGGCACCCCCATAGAGACGCCGATTTGACACACTGAACTCTGTGCGAAGTAGTTGGTGAACAAGGCGTGGCAGTCATTTGAGAAACCAAGGCTATTGAGTCTGCCAATAAGAATAAGGTGATTGACAGAGTCGAAAGCCTTGGCCAGGTCGATGAAGACGGCTGCACAGTAGTCTTTTATCGATGGCGGTTATGATATAATTTAGTACCTTGAGCGTGGCTGAGGTGCACCCATGACCAGCTCGGAAACCGGATTGCACAGCGGAGAAGGTACGGTGGGATTCAAAATGTTCAGTGATCTGTTTATTAACTTGGCTTTCGAAGACTTTAGAAAGGCAGGGCAGGATGGATATAGGTCTATAATAGTTTGGGTCTAGAGTGTCACCCCCTTTGAAGATGGGGATCTCAGAAGATACAAAAGAGAGGTTGAACAGACTGGTAATAGGGGTTGCAACAATGGCGGTGGATAATTTTAGAAAGAGACGGTCCAGATTGTCTAGCCCAGCTGATTTGTACCGATCCAGGTTTTGCAGCTTTTCAGGCATCCAGCATCATCTGGATATGTGTGCAACAAAACTTCAACATTCTCCTTCTGCTACCATTTCTGTCAAGCCATTCACGCATACAGTTTGATGCATACATTCGATAAATCTAACGTATGCACCACACAGAACGCACTGCAACTGCCTCTGCTACACAATGCTGCTGCAAGGCAAATGTTGAAGGAATTTAATTCCTCTGTTTTAATTCCCAATCAAAATTAAACACTCTGTCAATGCATAAGGGTTTGTAAGACCCTTATTTTATAAGAATGGACAGAGCCCCGGTCTTAAAAGTCAAGTAACAGCCTTTATCAAGAGAGTACTGAGTTCATACACATTTTACCACAGGTTATAAACTGAAAATGACGTCAACGTTTTCTAAATGTTCCGTCTCTTCTTGACACTGGTAGAAAGGCCCTATAGTTCTCAAGCCTTCCCTCCTCGCCTAGAGCCAAGGTCAGTCAGTGTAGATAAGCATTCTAGACAGTCTGGAGATAGTCCGTCCCTGCCATCTGGAGATAGTTCATTCATTTGTACAAAGGAACAGACCGTCATTGTACTAAACTCCCGACTACATTCACTACATTATATTCAATAATGGGAGCAAGAGAGACAATTCATACATGTACAGTAGCATAATTGTATTCTGATTAGTACATCCTGATTGAAATGTATACATAATTAGTCATTATAGATAAAAATTCCCTTAATAGCAAACGACTGCGTCATGTACTTCTTGTGTACCAAAATGCAATTTCGCTGTTGCTGTGATCGATGCATAAGTCCAAACAGTGTTTTTTAAATACATTTTCTGGTCGGAAAAACACTTTCAGTGTAAACTTATATGACTATTTGGTATTTTCTTAGATCTCCATTAGCTGTTGCGAAAGCAGCACTTACTCTTCCTTTTGTCCACACAAAACATTACATAATATAGAACATTAAAACAATTAAAGATTTTACTGAGTTGCAGTTCATATAATAAAATCTGTCAATTGAAAAATTCATTAGGCCGTATTCTATGGATTTCACATGACTGGGAATACAGATATGCATCTGTATAAAAACTAAAGGTAGGAGAGTGGATCAGAAAAACAGTCAGTATCTGGTGTGACCAACATTTTCCACATGCAGCGTGACACAGCCCCTTCGCATACAGTGGATCCCAAGTGACGCAGCGGTCTAAGGCACTGCGTTTCAGTGCTCGAGGCGTCACTACAGACCCTGGTTCAATTCCAGGCTGTATCACAACCGGCCGTGATTGGGAGTCCCATAGGGTGGCACACAATTTGCCCAGCGCTGTCCAGGTTAGAGTTTGGCTGGGGCAGTCTGTCATTGTAAATAATAATTTGTTCTTAACTGACTTGCCTAGTTAAACAAAGGTTAAATAAAAAAATCCACAAAATAAATAGAGTTAAACAGGCTGTTGATTGTGGAATGTTGTCCCACTCCTCATCAATGGCTGTGTGAAGTTGCTGGATATTGGCGGGAACTGGAACACGCTGTCGTACATGTCAATCCAGAGCATCCCAAACATGCTCAATGGATGGCATGTCTGGTGAGTACGCAGGCCATGGAAGAACTGGGTACATTTTCAGCTTCCTGTAATTGTGTACAGATCTTTTATGACATGGGGCTGTGCATTATCATTCCCAAGAGTATTTGATACAATTCCACTAATTCCACTCCAGCCATTACCACGAGTCCGTCCTCCCCAATTAAGGTGCCACCAACCTCCTGTGATTCTGATTGAAGGTTGCGGGTGCTTAAACATTCCAAATGTAGGATATCTCCACTCTGGCTGGATTGTCCTGTAATAGCATTTACACATCACTTTGCCAGCCAACATAATGTTACCAAACCAAGAGATAGAGGCCACCGTTAGGGTAAAACTAGGCCCTCTAAAAAAGTTCTTACAAAATAAGTATTGTATTGTCTTGAATAATGTATTTTTAAAGAGTGTACCTACTGCAGAGCATAAACCATAAACAGAATGTTGTTGATGATGCAATGGTTCTTTATAGTATTTTTCTTTCCATTTCAAGTGTTAATACAAGTAAAAGAGTACAGTATGTACCGACATTTGTTGTTTATAGAAAATCTGCGATTGTGACACAAGGCGCTGTATGATTTACAACTCTCTCGTTGACGGGATGCCTAGTGTTAATAAAAGTAAAACAGTACAACTTCTTACACAAACACATAACACATTGAAGGCAAATACAATATGTATAGTCAATAGTAACTCGGTAGTAACTTCCGGCGCCGACAGAGATGGCCGCCTCGCTTCGCGTTCCTAGGAAACTATGCAGTTTTTAGTTTTTTTACGTGTTATTACTTACATTGGTACCCCAGGTCATCTTAGGTTTCATTACATACAGTCGAGAAGAACTACTGAACATAAGAGCAGCGTCAACTCACCATCAGTACGACCAAGAATATGACTTTGGCGAAGCGGATCCTGTGTTCTGCCTTTCACCCAGGACAACGGAATGGATCCCAGCCTGCGACCCAAAAAAACGACTTGGTAAAAGGGGGAAACGGAGCGGTCTTCTGGTCAGATTCCGGAGACGGGCACATCGTACACCACTCCCTAGCATTCTTCTCGCCAATGTCCAGTCTCTTGAAAACAAGGTTGATGAAATCCGAGCAAGGGTAGCATTCCAGAGGGACATCAGAAACTGTAACGTTCTTTGCTTCACGGAAACATGGCTCACTGGAGAGACGCTATCGGAGTCGGTGCAGCCAGCTGGTTTCTCCACGCATCGCGCCGACAGAAACAAACATCTTTCTGGTAAGAAGAGGGGCGTATGCTTCATGGTTAACGTGACGTGGTGTGGCCACAACAACATACAGGAACTCAAGTCCTTCTGTTCAAGTCCTTATGTTCACCTGATTTAGAATTCCTCACAATCAAATGTCGACCGCATTATCTACCAAGGGAATTCTCTTCGATTATAATCACAGCCGTATATATTCCCCCCCAAGCAGACACATCGATGGCTCTGAACGAACTTTATTTGACTCTTTGCAAACTGGAATCCATATATCCGGAGGCTGCATTCTTTGTAGATGGGGATTTTAACAAGGCTAATCTGAAAACAAGACTCCCTAAATTTTATCAGCATATCGCTTGTGCAACCAGGGCTGGAAAAACCTTGGATCATTGCTATTCTAACTTCCGCGACGCATATAAGGCCCTGCCCCGCTCTCCTTTCGGAAAAGCTGACCACGACTCCATTTTGTTGATCCCTGCCTACAGACAGAAACTAAAACAAGAAGCTCCCGCGCTGAGGTCTGTTCAACACTGGTCCGACCAATCTGATTCCACACTCCAAGACTGCTTCCATTACGTGGACTGGGTATTGCATCAGACAACAACATTGACGAATACGCTGATTCGGTGAGCGAGTTCATTAGAACGTGCGTTGAAGATGTCGTTCCCATAGCAACAATTAAAACATTCCCAAACCAGAAACCGTGGATTGATGGAAGCATTCGCGTGAAACTGAAAGCGCGAACCACTGGTTTTAATCAGGGCAAGGTGACCGGAAACATGACCGAATACAAACAGTGTAACTATGAGGGTGAACAGGCAGTGGCTCGGGTGGTTGTTGTCCTTGATGATCTTTAAGGCCTTCCTGTGACATCGGGTGGTGTAGGTGTCCTGGAGGTCAGGTAGTTTGCCCCCGGTGAACAGTGAGCGTCAGTATAGAGACAAAGTAGAATCTCAATTCAACGGCTCAGACACAAGAGGTATGTGGCAGGGTCTACAGTCAATCACGGATTACAAAAAGAAAACCAGCCCCATCACGGACCAGGATGTCTTGCTCCCAGGCAGACTAAATAACTTTTTGCCAGCTTTGAGGACAATACAGTGCCACTGACACGGCCCGCAACTAAAACATGCAGACTCTCCTTCACTGCAGCCGACGTGAGGAAAACATTTAAACGTGTCAACCCTCGCAAGGCTGCAGGCCCAGACGGCATCCCCAGCCGCGCCCTCAGAGCATACGCAGACCAGCTGGCTGGTGTGTTTACGGACATATTCAATCAATCCGTATCCCAGTCTGTTGTTCCCACATGCTTCAAGAGGGCCACCATTGTTCCTGTTCCCAAGAAAGCTAAGGTAACTGAGCTAAACGACCACCGCCCCGCCCCGTAGCACTCACTTCCGTCATCATGAAGTGCTTTGAGAGACTAGTCAAGGACCATATCACCTCCACCCTACCTGACACCCTAGACCCACTCCAATTTGCTTACCGCCCAAATAGGTCCACAGACGATGCAATCTCAACCACACTGCACACTGCCCTAACCCATCTGGACAAGAGAAATACCTATGTGAGAATGCTGTTCATCGACTACAGCTCGGCATTTAACACCATAGTGCCCTCCTAGCTCTTCATCAAGCTCAAGACCCTGGGTCTCGACCCCGCCCTGTGCAACTGGGTACTGGACTTCCTGACGGGCCGCCCCCAGGTGGTGAGGGTAGGCAACAACATCTCCACCCCACTGATCCTCAACACTGGGGCCCCACAAGGGTGTGTTCTGAGCCCTCTCCTGTACTCCCTGTTCACCCACGACTGCGTGGCCACGCACGCCTCCAACTCAATCATCAAGTTTGCGGACGACACAACAGTGGTAGGCTTGATTACCAACAACGACGAGACGGCCTACAGGGAGGAGGTGAGGGCCCTCGGAGTGTGGTGTCAGGAAAATAACCTCACACTCAACGTCAACAAAACTAAGGAGATGATCGTGGACTTCAGGAAACAGCAGAGGGAGCACCCCCCTATCCACATCGACGGGAGAGGGTAGAAAGTTTTAAGTTCCTCGGCGTACACATCACAGACAAACTGAATTGGTCCACCCACACAGACAGCATCGTGAAGAAGGCGCAGCAGCGCCTTTTCAACCTCAGGAGGCTGAAGAATTTTGGCTTGTCACCAAAAGCACTCACAAACTTCTACAGATGCACAATCGAGAGCATCCTGTCGGGCTGTATCACCGCCTGGTACGGCAACTGCTCCGCCCACAACGTAAGGCTCTCCAGAGGGTAGTGAGGTCTGCACAACGCATCACCGGGGGCAAACTACCTGACCTCCAGGACACCTACACCACCCGATGTCACAGGAAGGCCTTAAAGATCATCAAGGACAACAACCACCCGAGCCACTGCCTGTTCACCCTGCTATCATCCAGAAGGCGAGGTCAGTACAGGTGCATCAACGCTGGGACCGAGAGACTGAAAAACAGCTTCAATCTCAAGACCATCAGACTGTTAAACAGCCACCACTAACATTGAGTGGCTGCTGCCAACACACTGACTCAACTCCAGCCACTTTAATAATGGGAATTGATGGGAAATTATGTAAAATATATCACTAGCCACTTTAAACAATGCTACCTAATATAATGTTTATATACCCTACATTATTCATCTCATATGTATATGTATATACTGTACTCTATATCATCTACTGCATCTATATGTAATACATGTATCACTAGCCAGTTTAACTATGCCACTTTGTTTACATACTCATCTCATATGTATATACTGCACTCAATACCATCTACTGTATCTTGCCTATGCCGCTCTGTACCATCACTCATTCATATATCTTTATGTACATATTCTTTATCCCCTTACACTTGTGTCTATAAGGTAGTAGTTTTGGAATTGTTAGCTAGATTACTTGTTGGTTATTACTGCATTGTCGGAACTAGAAGCACAAGCATTTTGCTACACTCGCATTAACATCTGCTAACCATGTGTATGTGACAAATAAAATTTGATTTGATTTGATATCGTTTAGTAAACATCTACGTTTTAGTATTTTATATTAGATAATTCTTCTTAGGGATAGCCCCCTTTTTTAAAAATGTTTGCCTAAAATGACATACCTAAATCTAACTCCCTGTATCTCAGGCCCTGAAGCAAGAATATGCATATTATTGGTACCATTTGAAAGGAAATCCTTTGAAGTTTATGGAATTGTGACTTGAATGTAGGAGAATACAACACAATAGATCTGGAAAAAGAAAATACGTAGAAAAAAACAAACTTTTTTTCTACCACCATCTTTGAAATCACTAGACCTTTTTACATTTTTTTATTTTTCTGCAAGAATATCATCAAATCTGTATACGTGGACTTTTATTTAGCTTTTCCAGTATTAGTAGCCATATTATAAGTTCAACATCTGCAAACAACCAGTTTTCATAACTCTGAATATTCTTATAGTTTTTGTCCAAATGGAAAAGGCATGCTGTCGCACAAGGTTAGTAGCTTCATTTTACAACAGATACATGGATACTCCCAGCTCATTGGCTATCTAGCTAGCTTTGCTTGACCCCGTTTGGTGCTTATTTAACAAAGTTAGAGTCGTTCAAGTGAAGACCGCCCGCGTCATCGGCATGCCATGAGGGCATCGCTCTCTGACCAAATTTGGTGTCCAATAGGATTTAAGAACTACTACAGTAAAGTCTGGTTACGTTCTAGGACATCTAAGGAATACATTCAAATGTGATTTGACTGGTTGAAACAACATTTAGGGTTCAATTTTGACAGATTCTTTCCTTTGCAAATTGAACGAGGGGAAATATAAAATCGATCATGCATGATATATATATATTATTTTATCTAACAAAACAATGCTTCATGTTATCTCCGGGACCCTTTGGATGATAAATCAGAGCAAGATTTCAGAATGTAAGTACATATTTCACCTTCAGAGGTGAATTTATCAAACCTATCGCGGTGAAAAAGTGTTTTGTTGTTAGCTCTCCTCAAACAATAGCATGGTGTGTTTTTGCAGTTATAGTTACTGTAAATTGGACAGTGCAGTTATATTAACAATAATTTAAGCTTTCAGACGATATAAGACACTTATATGTACCGACATTTGTTGTTTCTCTAAAATCTGCTATCGTGACACAAGGCGCTGTATGATTTACAACTCTCCCATTGACAGGACACCTAGTGTTAATAAAAGTAAAACAGTACAGTTTCTTACACAAACACCATACATGAACACACAAAACATTGAAGACAAATACAATATGTATAGTCAATATTGTTTAGTAAACATCTACAGTTTAGTATTTCATATTAGATAACATTACAATAACATACCTTAAGGGAACATTTTGACATTTCGTGTATAGTTAGTGAGAAAGTCCATATTGCAAATGTACGGTCCCTTACTAGACGTCTGAAAACGTTTGTAAAATTTGCGGTCAGCGTCGGGCCGTGCGGTAGGGCCGGACCTACCGGGAAGTCATCGAATGAACTTTGTCGGACTATCGGTTTCCGTTTTATAAAATAATCCAAATTTGGTCATTTTTCCGCTGTACCGGAAATTCCCACAAGAGGGCATAAGCACTTGTACAAAACATCACGAATCACGACGGGGCCTTATCTCGAAAACGGAAAATAGGTTTGGCATAATGGGCAATTGGCCCCGAACAAGATGGCATCTAGGCCTCGACGGTTTTTAAGTTGTGGACATTTCTCTGGGATTAAAGGTCCAAAATGAAAATAGAGAAATTATTTTTCCACTTCACGTCAAAGTCAAGGAGCCTACAGTGTCAATAAAAAAAGAACCAGCCATTTATCTATCGTCATTTAAGAGAAATCGTACAATGACAAATTGGTGATGTTCACAAATAGGCGTTTTTTTTCCAACAGTTAGCTCGCTCGGTCTAGGCGCAGCGACCATTAGAAAAGTAGGCCCAAAATGAAGCCTGCCCCACAATGTCATTTGCTTTTGGGTAACAGTGAGAGAACCGTTAGGGTGCGAAGCACAATTCGACCTCGGGTACGTTCCTAAGGTCCTTCCGATCCGTGCAAGCCTAACCTTGACCGTGTGGCATTAACCCTTAACAGTTAAAAGAAGGTGTTTACATCAAACAGTTTGCATTGACTTCTCTCCCCATAGGAATACATTGCCTGCACTCCTAAATTCAACCTGAAGCCTATATGGGTTATGATTGCCGTATTAACCTGTCTTCGGTAACAGTCCATCAGGCCACTATGAGGTCTACCTGTGTCGATTCTAAGCTTCCTGGACGAACCGGAAGTGGTTAAAATCACCCTAAAAGTGTATATCCATACCCTGCCTGCAGTTTGATAGACATAGTGCATTCAACCCTGTGTAAATCAGTCAGTTCTTAACGTAAAGACTTAAAACTCAGGATTCTGTAAAAGCATACCCCAACGAGGAAATGTGTTGACTGTGCCAACCGGAAGTGCCATAATTGGTGTCTCAGGGGCTGTTTCAAATGGTTAAAAAAAGTCAGATCTGTCCAAAACTTCATATGTGTGATTAGGCAACCCCCAAGAACTGTAAATCAGTCATTTTTCCCATAAAAATTCAAAGGAAAACTAAATCACACACACACACAGCTTGGAAGGAGGGACCCATTGGGGTGCGTAGAGACATACACTGCCTGCATTAGTTAACCTTGTTGTAACTTTTAAAGAACCGTCAGACCTAGAGTTCTGAAACTTTAGAAACCTGTTCTAGACCTCCGGTCGATAGTGCGTGGTGAGTTAGGTGGCTCTAGAAGGTTCTCGGACCGAGAAACAGCCTCGTACATTTGCAATGACTTCAATTCATTTTGACCATTACGAAAATGACGACGTTTAGAAAAGTCTTAGAAACGCAAGGCTAGGTGCATTGAAACCGACCCCAACGTTTCTGTCCAATAGCTCATTCAAGGACCCCGTATCAAGTCATGGAACAATTTGGATTTTCAGCACCAATTAGGGTTTTGCTCGGACACCAAATGACCTATCGAACCGAAACTTGGGATTCGGGGTCGCCTCAGCTAGGCCTACACATAACATAAGAAATGGACCCGCAGCTAGAACGTAACTACGTGTTTTATGGTTTTTTTGGGGGGTTTGAACCGAAGACGTTGTGAATTTTGGGCCAGCTCTGAAGTATGCGATAGTTGGCTACTAAACGAGTTGGAAAAAGTGGGTTTGGTGTCAGTTTGTATCAGTTTGGTGTCAGAATGATATCTAATTGACTGATGGACTCTTGTCCACTTGACTCTTGTCCATTTGCAATATGTTTAAACAGTGAGGTACCATCACCAAAGTGACGTTCTGAAATCAACCCTAACGAGCGATTGAGATGAACCAGAATCACTGCCCAGCCATCCCGAGTTCATTGGGCTAGTCAATTTCACATTCCTGCAGGATTTTTATAGCATGACAAATTCGTGATGGTAAATGCCCATTGAAACATATTGCAAATGCACGTGCATTTTGCAGTATTTTTGAGCATGTCAAATTTCTTTTGGCATTTGGCCAAAGAAAAAATTACTTTTGACTTTTGACTTCCTATGAAATCATATTGCAAATGGACAAAACATATGCCTTATCCACAAGTTAAAAAAAAAAATTATGATAATAAAAGTTGACAAAAGTATAGTTTGAGCAACGTATAGTTTGACTTTTGAGCATGCCAAATTCGTGATGGTAAATTCCCATTGAAACATATTGCAAATGCACGTGCATTTGCAATATGATTCAAGAGTGAAAAAAACATCACCAAATGGACATGATGAAATCAACACAACGAGTGATGAAAATGAACAACTATCACTGCCCGGCCATCCCGAGTTCATCAGTTCAGTACATTTTGGCCCCCAAAAAATTGACTTTTGACTTCCTATGAAATCATATTGCAAATGGACAAATCATATTCCTTATTCACAAGTTTAAAAAAAATAACATTTTACAAAAGTATATTCATACAGTTCTTACACATGATTAATTGACTTAAAATCGAAACAATTTCGAAAAACGGTCCAGAAAGCACTTTTTTTACGAGGGTGATAAGTTTTTTTTTAAAAGTTCACATTTTCGACTTTTGACTTCCTATTAAATCATATTGCAAATGGACAAAACATATGCCTTATGCACAAGTAAAAATAAAAATAAAAATTATGATAATAAAATTGGACAAAAGTATATTCATACAGTTCTTACACATGTGTAATTGACAAAAAAATTGAAAGACTTTCGAAAAATGGTCCAGAAAGCACTTTTTTAAGGGGTGATAAGTTTTTGACAAAAAAATCTTTTTTTCAAAATGTTGCTTTTGGATGTTGACTTGGGTTGCATTTCCAATATGAAAAACCCCGGTGGAGCGCACTCGCCACCTGTTGGATTTTTGAAGTGTTACAACTGGCACTTGCCATATGGCATTTGCAATCAACTTTGCACGAATCAACGCCACATTGTCCATTGCCAATGTTTTGCCATTCATTTTTGTCCATTTCAGGGGGGTATTCCCTTACAATAGTAATTCCCAGACATTGTACACTCCCGATTATGCGTCAACAAGGATTTCTGGGACCATACACTCCCGAGTATTGTGTATTAACATACCTGGACATTTTCTGGTGAAAAGTGCGTGACCCTCAGGCTTTGAAAGAAGAGACGTCATAGCGTCAAAACGGTAGCATAACTGGAGACTCTCGCAGTTTTGGAGACAAATCCATGGCATTGTCCCAGTTTCTAACTGATTTACTTCGGCCACTAGCTAGCTAGCTAGAGCCAGGAAACAGCTAACCTACTTCACACATCTATATACCTAGCACACATCTTATTAATGCCGGTTAGCTAGCTTGCACTGATACCCAAACAGTGATGTGGACATTCATGCACTCAATGTTGACGATATAGCTCACATTCTTCCACAAAGAAAGAGAGATATATATGTTTACCAGCCAGACCCTCTTCCCATTCCTCCCAAGCTAGCTTGATAAATTCAAAGCCACAGAAAACTTTGTGAAACTGCCAGGCTAGTAACTCTGCATTACTCAATACACACTAGCTAACTAGCCACTCCATTGTCGAACCATAATACATAGCCAAAAGTATGTGGTCACCTGCTCGTTGAACATCTCATTCAAAAATCATGGGCATTAATTAATATTGAGTTAGTCCCCCCTTTGCTGATATAACAGCCTCCACTCTTCTGGGAAAGGGTTCCAATTCATCCAAAAAGGTGTTCGATGGGGGTGAGGTCAGGGCTTTGTGCAGGCCAGTCAAGTTCTTCCAAACGATCTCGACAAACCATTTCTGTATGAACCTCGCTTTGTGTACAGGGGGAATTGTCACGCTGAAACAGGAAAGGGCCATCCTCAAACTATTGCAACAAATTTGAAAACACAGAATCTTCATTGTATGCTGTAGTGTTAAGATTTCCGTTCGCTGGCATTGCGCATGGTGATCTTAGGGTTGTGTGCATGCGGCTGCTCGGCCATGGAAACCCATTTCATGAAGCTCTCCTACAAACAGTTATTGTGCTGACGTTGCTTCCAGAGGCAATTTGAAACTCGGTAGTGTATTGCAACTGATGCCAGACAATTTTTATGTGCTACACGCTTCAACACTCGGCAGTCCCATTCGGTGAGCTTGTGTGGCCTACCACTTTAAGTCTGAACTGTTGTTGGTCCTAGACCTTTCCACTTCATAATAACAACACTTACAGGTGACCAGGGCAACTATAGCAAGGAAGAAATTTGACAAACTGACTTGTTGGAAAGGTGGTATCCTCTGACGGTGGAAGGGGTGTGGCTGAAATTGCCAAATCCACTCATTTGAAGGGGTGTCCATATACTTTTGTATATATAGTGTATTTTTTCAAAAGGAAGCAGCCCTCTAGACACCCAAAAGTTAAGATTGGCAACTGTTGGCCTGGAAACAGAATGGGAGAATGGAGTTCACCACTGATAGTATTACATAAAAAAATATGAAATATCTCTGAAGGTTCTTGCTACTGCACATGCTTGATTAGATTAGCTTGCTGACTCCAAAGCTAAGGAACTGTTGTAAAAAGCAGGGGTGACAGCTTTGGCAGATGAGGGAAGGGGTTGGTGTTGGGGTGTTAAGATTTTACAAGCATAACTAAGGTGAAGGGGTGTCCACATACTCATGAAGTGTAGCTTGGGGTAGCTACGGTACGACAACACAAACACTGCCAGCTACCTACATTCCCACGACCAAGATCAATTCAAGACCCGCCAACACACAACAAACTGTAGCTGGGATAACAAATTGCCTTTCTAAGAAACAATAGGCTGTGCAACCAATGCAGTGTGTATGTTCACTAGACCAACACACCAGACACACATTGTTGAGCATTCAGAAGAAATTCCAGGATCTCAGCTCAAATTTCTAATATTGCCTCAGTGGTCACTATCAAGTCTTACCTCGTCTCTTGACATTTAAATCCCAAAAGATCTCTGGCCAACAACTATGCTATGTTACTTAATTGTATGTGACAGCTCCGAACTCCCATACTGAAAAAACTAGCTTCTGGCAAACAGTTGTGGCAAACCTTTGGCCAATTTACCACAAATTTGCGGCAAACTCATATTTTCACACGCAAATCAGTTTTGTGGTAAACTGGTTGCAGTAAATTTGTGGCACCTTGTGAACTTCTGGCAAACAACACTGGAACACTTCTGGCGAACATTTTGTTTTTTGGTTACTGTGTGTTAATTAAACAACATTAAAATATATCTACATACACCAAATCACAACTTTAAATCAACTTACTTCACAGAGAAAAAAACTAAACATGCTGAATGTAGTAAATATACTAAACAACACGCATTAAATGTCTAAATATTTCTAAACATTTCTAAATATAAATCCAATACAACTTGAAATCAGCATGATAATGAAGATAAGAGTAAAGACTGGATATTTCCCAAATAAATGGTTTAATATTTGTGTACAGTAGCTACAACATTTACAGTACCAGTCAAAAGTTTGGACACACCTAATCATTCAAGGGTTTTCCTTTATTTTTACAATTTTCTACATTGTAGAATAATAATAAAACTATAAAATAACACATATAGAATCATGTAGGAACCCATTTTTTTTAACAAATCTAAATATATATTTTCTTTTTGAGATTCTTCAAAGTAGCCACCCTTTGCCTTGATGACAGCTTTGCACAATCTTGGCATGCTCTCAACCAGCTTCAGGAGGTAGCCACCGGGAATGCATTTCAATTAACAGGTGTGCCTTGTTAAAAGTACATTTGTGGAATTTCTTTGCTTCTTAATGCATTTGAGCCAATCAGTTGTGTTGTGACGAGGTAGGGTTGGTATAGAGAAGATAGCCCTATTTTGTAAAATACCAAGTCCATATTATGGCAAGACCAGCTCAAATAAGCAAAGAGAAACGACAGTTCATCATCACTTTAAGACATGAAGGTCAGTCATTACGGAAGATTTCAAGAACTTGAAAAGTTTATTCAAGTGCAGTCGCAAAAACCAACAGACGCTATGATGAAACTGGCTCTCATGAGGACTGCCACAGGAAAGGAAGACCCAGAGTTACCTCTGCTGCAGAGGATAAGTTCATTACAGTTACCAGCCTCAGAAATCGGCAATTAACTGCATCTCAGATTGCAGTCCAAATAACAGACACATCTCAACATCAGCTGTTCAGAGGAGATTGCATGAATCAGGCCTTGATGGTTGAATTGCTGCAAAGAAACCACTACTTTATTTTTTTTAATTTGACCTTTATTTAACTAGGCAAGTCAGTTAAGAACACATTCTTATTTACAATGACGGCCTACCAAAGGACACTGATAAAGGACACCAATAATAAGAAGAGACTTGCTTGGGACAAGAAACATGAGCAATGGACATTAGACAGGTGGAAATCTGTCCTTTGGTTTTACGAGTCCAAATATGAGATTTTTGGTTCCAACCTCCGTGTCTTTGTGAGACGCAGAGTAGGTGAAAGGATGATCTCTGCATGTGTGGTTCCCACCGTAAAGCATGGAGAAGGTGTGATTGTGTTTTGCTGGTGACACTGTCAGTGATTTATTTAGAATTCAAGGCACACTTAACCAGCATGGCTATCACAGCATTCTGCAGCAATATGCCATCCCATCTGGTTTGTGCTTAGTGGGACTATAATTAGTTTTACAACAGGACAATGACCCAAAACAAACTTCCAGGCTGTGTAAAGGCTATATGACCGAGAAGCAGAGTAATGGAGTGCAATCACCTCAACCCAATTGAGATGGTTTTGATTGAGTTGGACCGTGGAGTGGAGTAAAAGCGGCCAATCATTTTTTCCATTTTTATTTAACCTTTATTTAACTGGTCAAGTCAGTTAAGAACAAATTCTTATTTACAATGACAGCCTACCGGGGGAACAGTGGGTTAACTGCCTTGTTCAGGGGCAGAACAACCGATTTTTACCTTGTCAGCTCCGGGATTTGTTCCAGAAACCTTTTGTTTACTGGCCCAGCACTCTAAACACTAGGCTACCTGTCACCCCAAGTGCTCAGCATATGTGGGAAGCATTCCAGGTGAAGCTGGTTGGGAGAATGCCAAGAGCGTGCAAAGCTGTCAAGGCAAGGGGTGGCTACTTTGAAGAATCTAAAATATATTTTTTGGTGACTATATGATTCCATATGTGTTATTTTATAGATGTCTTCACTATTATTGAACATAGTAAAAAATTAAGAAAAACCCTTGAATGAGTATGAATAAGAACTATTGCCTTTTTGAGTGAACTTTGGAGATGGTGGCCCTGTAGAAGTTCTTTGTCCAAAACTTGTTAAATGAATGCACTGAAACAATCAGAAAACAAAATTATGATACTGAAAACAATCTATTTTGGCATCTTAAAGAGGTAGAATTTGACTTATACCTATTATGAGTTATGCCAAAATGTATTATTGTTAGTAAAACAAATGCTGGGTTAAAAATAATCCAATTAATATTTGACAACCCAGCGTGTTTGGGTTGTGCTTCCAACCCAGCGCCTTGGGTTGAGCTCTTGACCCAACTGCTGGGTGAATTGAATTAACTGCTGGGTAAATTATGTTGCTTGGTTAAACCAACCCAGTGTGTTCAGTTGTGACATAAACCCAACACATTGGGTTGGAGGATTGACTCAGCAGCTGGGTAATTTTGTATGTGTTCCTTGGGTTATTTTCAGTGTCCTCCTAACTTCAATTTTGCTTGCATATTTTTTCCTTCTCTACCATCCCACCACCTCCCTTTCCGACACACAATCAAGATACAATGTTGAATTTCAAATAATACATTTATATTGCCTGCATTTCAGAACAGTCTTACTGCGTTAGATAATGTACAAGAATATATATATATATATATATATATATAAAATAGCACATTGAAACAAAGCCCTATTGTCTAAATATGTGTTATTTCTCAATATAAGATTTCATAAGAGTGGATTGATTATTAGAATGTATTTATATTGTTTAATGATCCAAACAGTCCAAACATCAGATTTAAGCCTCAGCTGAGCTTGATGTACAGTATGCACACAGATTACAATCTGAGAAAAACAATGCATGTGTGTGTGTGACACTGGGGTATTAACAAATCGGTCTATCGGACAGTGCCAAATCGAATCAATCGATATTCACATTCACTGACACACTTTGGCTATCTTAGGTCACAGCACACACCAGCTCACACCATGCTGTTTTGCCTTACAATAATGGTCTACATTTGGGTCGAGTTAAAACGCTGTTACACAGAACAAGTGTAAAACATTGCATTTGAAGGTTACTCTAAGGACATGGACTAATTACTCATTAGTTAACAGTATTTCATTCATAAAGCACTTTTCACAATCCCCAAAATGTAACATTTGTATTTCAAATAAATTGTTATTGAACGAAAGCGTACCAGAACGTGCTTCAGTAGTTGAACTAATGGCAAACGAGCCACATACCATACCGTAGGCAAAAAGCAGGCACAAAATGCATTAAAAAACGAAAAGTAATTTGAACAGAGCAATAAATAGTCCCGTAAGAGCATTTTAGCATTGAATGAGACACTCATGGCTCATCCATCCATTGTTCTATTAATTCATAGGAACACATCAGCCGGGGGGCTGTGCTTTCTCCTGTCACTTCCTGCACTATGTACAAGAGCAGATACAGTACATATCCACTATTGCTCAGTGGGAAAAAAAGACATGCTCACAACAGTCTTACTGCGGGGAATTCTGTTCGTGGTCTGTAGGAATTCCCATGCTGGGGGCACAGTGGGAAAGTTGACATCAAACACATAATAGGACTTGAAGCACACATTCAGTGCACCAAGTAGTGTACCTCGCTCCAATGCTGCCGGTCCACTAATGACTGTAAATACCTGTGAGCAGTCCCCAAGAGCCGACAAATGGGTAGGGTCTGGTCACCAAGTTCACAGCCAATCATTTCATGCGAGTGATTTACTTGAAGCATGAAAACAAGTTCGACATGGTGGGATCTTTTTGTGTCGTTAAAATTAATTATGCAAGAAATGACAGTGGGAACTCCTTTAGGCGCAAATATTGATATAATAACCATCTTGGAGTCACGTGATGATTTGTTGTATGAACCTCCCACCACGACTCGGAAAAGTCTGCAGTTTCCTAAACTACAAATTTAATAAATGATGATGAATTTCACAGGGTGGTATATATAATGACCATGATGCTCATTTCCAGTAAATATTGAGGGTCTTGTTCTGGTGCAGGGTAGCCTAGTGGTTAGAGAGTTGGATCTGAGGTTTGGACTGTTTGGATCATTAAACAATATAAATACATTCTGATAATCAATCCCCTCTTATGAAATCTTATATTGCAAGTTCATATCCCCGAGCTGACAAGGTACAAATCTGTCGTTCTGCCCCTGAACAGGCAGTTCCTAGGCCGTCATTGAAAATAAGAATTTGTTCTTAACTGACTTGCCTAGTTAAATAAAGGTATAATAAGCTCATAATGTACAGTGCGAACTGTTGGCTAGAGTGCGTGTGCCAAGACCAGCATGGGCACATTTGCTACATAACGCAAGTTTGTGACAAAACCATCAGTAGAGTTGAAAATGTGATTAAAACCCAATTAACATTTTTTTTTGTTTCATTCAGTAATGGCAAATGTTATTTATGTGCACGAAGACATCACGCACATCCTTTCCTCTGCAAAAAGTCTGTTTGCTGGAAACATCTTCGGTGGCAAAATGTGCAAGTCACAAATCAGTGAGTTTCCTTGAGCAATCCGGGTTTCAAATGTCGAAGTCCTGAGCAATCTGTATTAAAGCAGTTTTTGGTCATATTTTATTTGACAACAAAAAATGAACAAACATAACCTTACATTGCCAAATAGACAAATTAACATTTACATACATATTCACAAATATTAATGACACCCCCTTTGACCATATCCACACCCAATGTTGTTTCTAATTCTTGTGAGACTGCCCCATATGACTTCAAATTGTGTTATGTTGTAGACAAACAACTACTTTTCCATTGCAGTTAACTACGAATCTTGCTAACACCTAACTCTCGAAGTCCTACTGACCTCAGAGCCTGAAAAGGCTCTTTGATGTGGTTGGGCACAAACGCTCGATAATGAAGGGGCTGGTTGGCGCCCCTCTGTCTTTTTCACTCAAACATGCACAGCCACAGCCCCTGAGCAGTGCCCCCTTCTATTACAAATGTTGGATTTTCATATCCAAACAATCAGGAGGTATCAACCCTGAGAAAAAAAAATACATTTTGCGAGAACCAATCAAACGCCGTTGCACAATTTCTTAGCAAATATTGCATTAACAATCAGCCTCCTTTCCAGACCAGTGTGGTCACAGCTCTCCCTAGTCAAATGAGTCAAATGGGTCGAGTCAGCCAGGCTAGTTAATCACAGCAAACCAAATCAAATTCAAGTCTAATGTTTTTGAAAATTTTTTAACCCATCATGCCTGGAGTATCCAGCAGATACGAACTCTCTTGGACTATATTGACTGTCTTGGCTCCATTCTGTCTGGTCCACTGAGCCCTCTGCATCAAACTATTTTATGTACTCTGCAACCTGTTAATAATATACATTATACAATACACAACAAATCTTTCAACATGTACTTGGCAAGACCCGGCTACTGCTCAAGCTTGGTGTGTCCACAGTCCTATGTATTCATGTGTGTGTCCCGAATATATAGTGAGGGCTAGCCAACAAGAGCATACAGGTCACAGTGGTGGGTAGTATATGGGGCTTTGGTGACAAAACGGATGGCACTGTGATAGACTACATCCAGTTTGCTGAGTAAAGTGTTGGAAGATCATTTCTAAATGACATCCCCAAAGTCAAGGATCAGTAGGATAGTCAGTTTTACGAGGGTATGTTTGGCAGCTTGAGTGAAGGAGCGTTTGTTGAGAAATAAAAAAACACTTCTAGATTTAATTTTGGATTGGAGATGCTTAATGTGAGTCTGGAAGGAGAGTTTACAGTCTAACCAGACACCCATGTATTTGTAGTTGTCCACATATTCTAAGTCAGAACCGTCCAGAGTAGTGATGCTAGTCGGGCGGGTGCGGCGAGAAATCGGTTGAAGAGTATGCATTTAGTTTTACTAGCATTTTAAAGCAGTTGGAGGCCACGGAAGGAGAGTTGTATGGCATTGAAGCTCGTTTGGAGGTTTGTTAACAGTGTCCAAAGAAGGGCCAGGTGTATACAGAATGGTGTCGTCTGCATAGAGGTGGAGCAGAGAATCACCAGCAGCAAGAGCGACATCATTGATATATACAGAGAAAAGAGTCGGCCCAAGAATTGAACCCTGTGGCACCCCCATAGAGACTGCCAGAGGTCCAGACAACAGGCTCTCCAATTTGACACAGTTAACTATGAGAAGTAGTTGGTGAACCAGGCGAGGCAGTCATTTGAGAAACCTCCCCTCGTGTATAAAAAAGGTGGCGGTTACAGAATACTCACTGTAAGGCATTTATGTTGTTCTTTAATTTCAGGCTATAGTCAAGTCATCCAAAGGCAAGAGCGTTTCCTGGTCCATCTCTTCCGCTGCAAAAGAGAGGTTAAAAGGGATAGGGGGTACCTAATCAGTTGCATTAAACCAAAATGTGTCTTCCGCATTTAACCCAAACCCTCTGAATCAGAGAGGTGTGTGGAGCTGCCTAAATCGACATCCACAGCACCTGGGGGCAATTGTTGGGGGTTAACTGCCATGCTCAAAGAAAAAATGGCAGATTTTTCCACCTTGCAGGCTCTGGGATTTTAACCAGTGACCTATCAGTTACTGGCCCAATGCTATGAACCGCTAGGCTTAACCGCTATGGGGGAGATTTAAAGGATAGTTTAACTCACATTTCTAAATTAAATACATAGAAGGAAGGGTTGATAAGCCAGGTCAAACGATTGAACAAAGGTAAAGGAGTGAGGAAAGAGCTAAATAATTAGGAGCGGCAGTAGCTTCAAGGTTAGAAAGGCAGGTCAATAATCGAACCCCCGGCTGCCTGCGGGGAAATCTGCAGGGAGTGAGTGGTCCGTCAGACAGAGGGTTACTAGCATCAATATCTCTGTATACTACCTACTGCTGTGGTGCCCTTGAGCAAGGCACTTTGCCCCTAAGTGCCCATGAGCTGCTCCCAGCCCGTGACGTGTGTGAAGTGTGTCCGGTTGGTCACGGTGAAAGAGTATCTGTGCAAATTACCAATAAAGCAAGTATGGTAAAATGAAGGCCAGACTATCCATGGCCATTGTGCATGTAATGTATCTCGTCCCAAAGTGGCTGCATGATTCTACGAGGCTCTGGTGAAGTTAAGTCTTTCAAGTTCCCATTAAGGTTGTACTATTGGTTATCGATTGGAATGTAGAAGACGTAGATGTTTTAGACAGGGTCAATGAAAATCTGTGTCCCCCCTCCCCAAAAAGGAATTTATTACTTTAACTTACCCTCTCAAACTTTGGGATCAAAGAGGCCCGGTTCCATTCATTCAGCATGTTTTTACAAAGCTGTCCATTCATTGGCCTCTGCATTTAAGTACAGAAATAAATGCATGTCAGAAGCATAGCTAGCTAGACTAACGTGGCTATATCAAATGTAAAGTAACTTCGAACGTTAACTTCACAAGTCTGACTAAAGCTGCCACTGTCAGAAACCATTGAAAATCAATACAGTAACGCTAGCTAACTCAATCAATCACCATGCTATCATGGGATAAGCCTGCCATATACTGTAGCTTGGTTAAATGAACCCAGATGGAGAATAAGTCAAATCTAGCTATGGAAACTTAGCTAGCTAGCCTACGTTAGCTAAAGAGTGAAACCGTGTCTGAGACAGTCTAGAAGAAGTGTCAGAGTAGGTATCTAGCTAGCCAAACTGGTGCTGCAGACTTTTTTTATTTTGAGTACCCTTCCGCAGATCTGTGCCTTGACACAATCCTGTATCAGCTCTGTACAGACAATAACTTTGACCTCATGGCCTGATTTTTGCTATAACATGCACTGTCAACTGTGGGACGTTATATGTGTGTGTTTCTTTCCAAATCATGTCCAATCAACTGCATTTACTACAGGTGGACTCCAATCAAGTTGTAGAAACATCTCAAAGATGATCATTGTATACAGGATGCACCTGAACTCAATTTAGAGTCTCATATCAAAGGGTCTGAATAATTAAATGATGTATTTTTTAATATACATTATTTAGAACTGTAAACCAGATGAAATTAAACGTGTTTATTTATATAATGAATACAAGTTTGGGGAGGGTCAAAATTATTAAATACTAAAGCATTAAACCTTTAACTAAAAGCTTCAGTCATCCAAAGTTATACTTAAACGCAAATGGGTTGTCACACCCTGATCTGTTTCATGTGTCTTTGTGCTTGTCTCCACCCCCTTCCAGGTGTCGCCCATCTTCCCCATTATACCCTGTGCGTTTATACCTGTGCTCTCTGTTTGTGTGTTGTCAGTTCATCTTGTCTCATCAAGCTTGTCAAGAGTGTTTTTCTTACTCCTGTCCTTGAGCCTGTCTTCTAGTTTTCCTGGTTTTTGATTTTTCTGCCTGCCCTGACCTTGAGCCTGCCTGCCGTTCTATACTTTTTGCCACTGCCCTGGATTACTGACCTCTGCCTGTCCCTGACCCTGATCCTCCCTGTCGCTCTGTACCTTACGGACTCTGCCCTGGACTACCGACCCCTGCCTGCCCTTGACCTGTCCTTTGCCTGCTCCCTGTTTATATAATAAACATACGTTATTCGAGCTGTCTGCATCTGGGTTTTTTCCTGAAATGTGATAGTACGAACTGGACATGACGGACCCAGCAGAATCGAACCAGCTACACAATGCCGTATCCTCCCAAGTAGCCACCATTGGGAGGCATGAGGAGTTGCTTCATGGTAAAATGGAAGGTTTCCAGACTCTGGCAGAATGCCATGACAGTGGCGTTGCATATATTGCTGGAGCAAGTCCGCGGATTGTCGACTAGGGAGCCTATCATGAGTAAAACCCCAGCCCCTCAGTAACCCGGCTGTCAGCAACGTGTCTCTCCCGGCTACCCGGATTTCCGAGAACCCCGCTTACTTCCCCCGAAAAGCTTCACTGGAGAGTCGGGAACCTGTTGGGTGTTTCTCTCTCTTAGTGTTCCCTCACTTTCGAGCTGCAGCCCTCCTCCTTCCCCTCTGATCATTCGAAGATAGCGTAACTCATCACGCTGATGTTCGGGAGGGCTCTCACCTGGGCTACAGCAGTGTGGGAACAACAGTATGACGTGTGCTTCAGTCTGGAGGATTTCGTGGCTGAGGTGAAGAAGGTTTTTGATTCTCCATTGTCCAGGAGAGAGGCTGCCCGGAAATTATTCCAGCTTCGGCAAGACTCCCGCAGTGTGGCAGACTATGCGGTGGATTTCCGCAAGTTGGCTGCCGAGATGGCCTGGAACCTGGAATTGCTGTTCGACACGTTCCTGCACGGATTATCGGAGAAAGTTAAGGATGAGCTCGCAGCCCGGGAACTGCCGACGGATCTTGACTTGCTCATCACCTTGACCATCTGGATCGATGGGCAGCTATGGGAATGTAGGAAGGAGAGGACGTCCGATTCCGGTTCCCCTCACATGCCCAAGGATTCCACATTGTCTTAGAGGCATTCCGGATGTCCCCGAAATCTACGTGTCCGAGAGAATCCGAGGCTACCGGAGTTTCTTCGAGTGTCTCCGAAGTCTGCCGATTCGCCTCTTCCCTAGCCGATGCAACAAGGCAGAGCTCGTTTGTCTCCAGACAAACGTTCACTCAGGCTTAACATGAAGAGTTGCCTGTATTGCGAAACTATTGTCTTCCTGTACACTAAAATACCAGGCTCACCGATAGTAGAGGGTACTCTGGTGGGCCATAGTGAGAACTTTTCTTCTCCATGCCATCCTGCTGTGGGGGAACCAGTCAATCTCTATGGGGTTCTCGTCGACTCTGGGGCTGATGAGAGTACTATGGCCACTACCCTGGTGTCAGAACTGTGCATCCCCACTCAGCCCCCTCTCCATTCCCATGGACGTTAGAGCGCTGGACAGATGCTCTATAGGATGGGTCACCCACAATACCACTCCCATCAACGTGCGAGTGTCAGGAATCCACAGTGTAAGGTCAGGGCCACTTCGCTTCCTCCGCATCGACCCTATGACTGTGGGATTGATCTTCTCCCAGGCACCACACCACCCCGGGGATGACTGTATTAACTGTCGAGTCCGGAAACCAAGGTTATGGAGACCTACATCGAGGACTCCCTGGCTGCTGGGTGTATCCGTCCTTCTTCCTCCCCCGACGGCGCCGGTTCTTCTTTGTGGAGAAGAGGGACAAAACCCTGCACCCACGCATCGACTACCGGGGCCTCAATGACGTTGTGGTTAAGATCCGCTACCCACTATCGCTCATCGCCTCGGCCTTCAAGCCATTCCAGGGGGCTACCATTTTCTCCAAGTTGGACCTATGGAAAGGCTATGATATGCTGCGGATAGGGGAAGGGGACGGTTGGAAGACAATGCGGACACTATGAAAATCTGGTTACACCATTTAGTTTTGGGTTTTGTCCATTTCTATCGCCGCTTTCTCCGTGGTTACAGCACCCTGGCTTTCCACCTCTGTCTGCACTCACCTCTTCCAAGGTTCTGTTCACGTGGTCCCAGTGTTCTGCCATGGCCGCAAGTTATTTATTTTATCACTATGTGTTATTTTGTGACGCCTGTGCTGGTTTAGAAAATATGCTAATGTGAGGCGCTGTCCTCAATCTGACAACGCAATTCGATTACCAAGATTCTAAGCATTTGAACCATGTAAGACACTTGTATTTTCATGAATGTTTAATATTACACATTTTTATTTTGAATTTGGAGCTCTGCAATTTCACCGGATGTTGTTGATTTTGATCCCTTAATCGGGATCCGTGCGCTAAGAGACCTATGTCTCACAGCCCTTTGTTTCCTCTTTCCAGGAGATCATTCTGCCTGCCTGACATCCTGTACTTTTTGCCACTGCCCTGGATTACTGACATCTGCCTGCCCCTCTGTACCTTACGAACTCTGCCCTGGACTACCGACCCCTGCCTGCCCTTGACCTGTCCTTTGCCTGCCCCATGTTTATATAGTAAACATATTTTATTCGAACTGTCTGCATCTGGGTCTTTTCTTGAGCCGTGATACTGGTTCTCCAGCAGATTTGTAACAATGACTCGCCCACCTTTTTGCCTTTAATCCAGATTACAAACTCAAATTTTTTGTTAATTGAAAAGAAAAACTTGTTCAAAGGATCACCTTTTCTAAAGCAAGCAATACAAAGCTGGTTACAATTTCAATTTCATCCTCCTGAAAAGCCCAATCAAATATTACAAGAAATATTATGGTTCAACTCAAATACACTGTTTGATGAATAAACATTCTTTATTGAAAAAAATAAATAATGGTATTATCTTTATAATGATATTATGAATAGGAATGGTGAAGTTATGTCACACATGCCTCTATAAAAATATATGGGAATGTTTGCTCTATTCAAAGTTATAACCAACTGATTGCAGCAGAAATGCAGGAGGCAAGTGAAAAGGGTGAGAAAGCAAGGAACTTGTTAGTCTGCCCTATACTACAGACCAAAATTGGCCTAATTTATTTTGCATAAATAGACAAATATGCCACTTTCATTTGAGGACCAACATGTTCACAATTGCACCATACAGCTTCCAAAATAGCTGGGAGAAAATGTTCAATGTTCGGATTCCAAGGCACATGGTTTATGAACTGACAGACAAAACAATGCTCGATTCAAAACTTAAAGTATTTCAATTTAACTTATTATTCGAAATTCTGGCCTCCAACAGAATGTAATGACACGCCATTAAAAACTCCAGAGAACTTTTAGTTTGCACATTTTCGTGGAGTGATTTTCAGGTGTGATGCGTATATGAAGGCAGTCATAAATTTACCATTGAAAAGTGTTAACAGATATGCCTCTCGAGATGAAGGAATTCAGATAACACATCAAAGTTCCTCTACATTCGATGCTTTAAATGACAAAACAAAACCTACATTTTATGTCATTATAGGCTGAGAGAATTCTGAAGCTTTCCATTGAACAGCATAGCCTAAACCAAATGCAGAGCCAAGCTAGAGAGTGACTTGCAAAACATCAGATTCATTTCCTGTGCAATCCTCCAAGAACAGAGATTTTCTGTTGTGGTAATCTCACACACAAGTGCAGTCAAATGGATTATCAGTGGGGGCTGTGGAACGTTTCAGAACAGCAGAGCAAGGTAATGACTTTGGACACACGCCTTTGATACTGCATTTGTCACAGGCAAAACCGACCTCTGAAAAACCTGGTGCTGTAAAACCTCTCTGAAGTAGGCCTGCCTTGTTCTGCATTTAACACTTACATGCCCGTTTATGCCTCAGAATGATAGATAATAAACCTGAGCCAATTCATCCCTGATGTCTAATCAAATGATAGAGCTTCCAGTGGAATGTCATGCATCCATTGCTTTATACTGGTTGACTGATTTCAAGATCAAAAAGACTGACTTGAGAATCTTATTAAATGCCTAGTAAATACAAGGTAAGAGAGTGCCTTCAAGATGCAAAACTATGATAACAACTCCAATAATAATGCATTAATGCACCGGTAAGTACTGACTGAGTGATAACATGTATCTGTCTCAGTCTGGCTATGACAGGTGAAACCCTAAACCATTTAAAATCCTTCTCCATTCCTACGCCCATGTCGGTTGTGTTGACAGTCTCCAGAAGCATGTTTGACACGCAAAGCTCTCATTTGTGAAGGCGCTGATGGCCTTTTATGTGTGCGTGCGTGTGACGGCCCTACGCAAGCAGCCGCCCAGATATCTTGTTCTATCCCTGGTGATCTGATTGATAATGTTGCCAGTGTCTTACCTCCCTATCAGGGGCCTGTCATGTAGCACATCCGTCTTTGAAGCCTCATTTCCCTTCTCATCATGTAGATAAAAAAACAAATACCCAGCAAGCACTGCTCTTAAGTCTCGCCCCCTCCACACACGCACACACACACACACACACACACACACACACACACACACACACACACACACACACAAACACACGCACGCGCACGCACGCACACACACGCACGCACGCACACACGCCACCACACACACTTGCGCACTAGGATGGATGTTTATCTTTTCATTTTCATGGGATGTATAATCAACTAACAATCAGTCAGCATCCCGCCGAGAACAATTTGTCTGAAGGTAGTGACAGACTTTATTTAGTCGTGTAAAAAAACACAGAAAAACAGAACAGGATCCAAAGCAAAACCATTGTGAATGGGAATGTTAGGACATATGTATGTCAAATCAGAGGCTGCTTTTCAATCTAAAACGTATAACATACTCCCAATAGGATGACGCAATCTCTATTGCACTCTAAACTGCCTTCGCCCACCTGAACAAAGGAACACCTAAGTGAGAATGCTGTTCATTGACTACAGCTCAGCATTCAACACCATAGTCCCCTCCAAGCTAAGGACCCTGGGACTAAACACCTCCCTCTGCAACTGGATCCTTGACTTCCTAAGGGGCCGCCTCCACGTGGAGAGGGTAGGCAACACCACATCTGCCACGCTGATGGGTGCCTCAGGGTTACGTGCTTTGTCCCTCCTGTACTCCCTGTTCACCCACAACTACTTGGCCAAGCACGACCCTAATGTCATCATTAACCCATTTACACGTACCAACAAAAGGGTGTAATCATTCTACAGTAGTCCCTGCAGTGTACACTCAAACCGGTGTCAGCGTTTGAGCTGGCCACACTTTATTTTCACAGAAACATTTTGTACAAACACAGTCCATACAAAGTTATGTCCTGAATGTGACCAGTTTATTTTTGGATGCAATGTTCAGACATTCACAGAAGTAGCAACAGCATAACACAATCATCCAAACCGGAAAATGTAGGCTACATTAGTCCTAGTGCTAACTGAGGAAAGATTGACATAACACATGTGGTGATATTTTTATTAAATCTCGACTGACAGAAACCAAAATGTGAATTAGCTAATAGAAATAACTATTTACAATTCATCACATCATGGATGAGCTCACTATTGATCTAAATAATTAGTAAATGAGTAAAAACACTTCCTAAAAATCTAAATTAATCTGTAGATGGGTAGTTTGTGCGCGCCACCATGTTTGTTTTTTTGAGTCAACCAAAGATAAAAAGAGGAGACAAGATGAGTTTGGTCTGTTTGCAGTTTGCATGTTTAAGGGGGTGTGTCGTTTACGATCATTCACTTCCCTTCATTCAGTTCCGGAGGTTTACGCGAAAGAGTGAACCATTCCTTCACCTCATTATAACATCTTTGGTCTGACAGTTTACGTGTCACCCAAAATGTATCGTATAATGTAAACAAACATGGCGCCACACATACAGTGGGGCAAAAAAGTATTTAGTCAGCCACCAATTGTGCAAATTCTCCCAATTAAAAAGATGAGAGAGGCCTGTAATTTTCATCATAGGTACACTTCAACTATGACAGACAAAATGAGGAAAAAAAATCCAGAAAATCACATGAATGAATTTATTTGCAAATTATGGTGGAAAATAAGTATTTTGTCACCTACAAACAAGCAGGATTTCTGGCTCTCACAGACCTGTAACTTCTTCTTTAAGAGGCTCCTCTGTCCTCCACTCGTTACCTGTATTAATGGCACCTGTTTGAACTTGTTATCAGTATAAAAGACACCTGTCCACAACCTCAAACAGTCACACTCCAAACTCCACTATGGCCAAGACCAAAGAGCTGTCAAAGGACACCAGAAACAAAATTGTAGACCTGCACCAGGCTGGTAAGACTGAATCTGCAATAGGTAAGCAGCTTGGTTTGAAGAAATCAACTGTGGGAGCAGTTATTAGGAAATGGAAGACATACAAGACCACTTATAATCTCCCTCGATCTGGGGCTCCACGCAAGATCTCACCCCGTGGGGTCAAAATGATCACAAGAACGGTGAAGAAAAATCCCAGAACCACACGGGGGGACCTAGTGAATGACCTGCAGAGAGCTGGGACCAAAGTAACAAAACCTACCATCAGTAACACACTACGCCGCCAGGGACTCAAATACTGCAGTGCCAGACGTGTCCCCCTGCTTAAGCCAGTACATGTCCAGGCCCGTCTGAAGTTTGCTAGAGAGCATTTTAATGATCCAGAAGAAGATTGGGAGAATGTCATATGGTCAGATGAAACCAAAATATAACTTTTTGGTAAAAACTCAACTCGTCGTGTTTGGAGGACAAAGAATGCTGAGTTGCATCCAAAGAACACCATACCTACTGTGAAGCATGGGGGTGGAAACATCATGCTTTGGGGCTGTTTTTCTTCAAGGGACCAGGACGACTGATCCGTGTAAAGGAAAGAATGAATGGGGCCATGTATCGTGAGATTTTGAGTGAAAACCTCCTTCCATCAGCAAGGGCATTGAAGATGAAACGTGGCTGGGTCTTTCAGCATGACAATGATCCCAAACACACCGTCCGGGCAACGAAGGAGTGGCTTCGTAAGAAGCATTTCAAGGTCCTGGAGTGGCCTAGCCAGTCTCCAGATCTCAACCCCATAGAAAATCTTTGGAGGGAGTTGAAAGTCTGTGTTGCCCAGCAACAGCCCCAAAACATCACTGCTCTAGAGGAGACCTGCTTGGAGGAATGGGCCAAAATACCAGCAACAGTGTGTGAAAACCTTGTGAAAACTTACAGAAAACATTTGACCTCTGTCATTGCCAACAAACGGTATATAACAAAGTATTGAGATAAACTTTTGATATTGACCAAATACTTATTTTCCACCATCATTTGCAAATAAATTCATAAATCCTACAATGTGATTTTCTGGATTTTTTTCTCTAATTTTGTCCGTCATAGTTGAAGTGTACCTATGATGAAAATTACAGGCCTCTCTCATATTTTTAAGTGGGAGAACTTGCACAATTAGTGGTGGCTGACTAAATACTTTTTTGCCCCACTGTAGCTGGCAAATAGCTTATCATAATCAGTACAACATTCAAAAAAGTATTTTACACACACACACGCTTCAACCACAAAGCACAGGGGTGGCAGCATCATGTTGTGGTGGTGCTTTCCTGCAGGAGGGACTGGTGCACTTCACAAAATAGATGGCATCATGAGGAAGGAAAATTATGTCGATATATTGATGCAACATCTCAAGACATCAGTCAGGAAGTTAAAGCTTGCAAATGGGTCTTCCAAATGGACAATGACCCCTAGGACAATGAAGTCAAGGTATTGGAGTGGCCATCACAAAGCCCTGACCTCAATCCTCTAGAACATTTGTGGCAGAACTGAAAAAGTGTGTGCGAGCAAGGAGGCCTACAAACCTGACTCAGTTATACCAGCTCTGTCAGGAGGAATGGGCCAAAATTCACCCAATTTATTGTGGGAAGCTTGTAGAAGGCTACCTGAAACGTTTGACCCATGTTAAAAAAAATGTAAAGGCAATGCTACCAAATACTAATGGAGTGTATGTAAACTTCTGACCCACTGGGAATGTGATAAAATAAATAAAAGCTAAAATAAATCATTCTCTCTACTACTATTCTGACAATTCACAATCTTAAAATAAAGTGGGGATTCTAACTGACCTAAGACGGGGAATTTTTACTAGGATTAAATGTCAGGAATTGTGAAAAACTGAGTTTAAATGTATTTGGCTAGGTGTATGTAAACTTCCGACTTCAACTGCATATATATATATATATATATATATATATATATATATATATATATATATACAAGCAAAAACTAAAGCAGGAAGTACCAGTGACTCGCTTAATACGGAAGTGGTCATATGATGCGGATGCTATACTTCAGGACATTTTTGCCAGCACAGACTGGAATATTTTTTCCGGGATTCATCCAATATCTTTGAGGAATACACCACCTCAGTCATCGGCTTCATCAATAAGTGCATCGATGACGTCATCTCCACAGTGACTATACGTACATATCCCAACCAGAAGCTTTCGCCGAAAAGCTTTATTGAAATCTGGCACGCCGGGTGGATTAACAACAAGCTAAGCTGTGTTTTGCTATATTGCACTTGTGATTTCATGAAAATTAAATATTTTTAGAAATTATTTAATTTGAATTTGGCGCTCTGCAATTCAGTGGTGGTTGACGAAAATGATCCCGCTAATGGGTGCATCAAGAAATAACTGACTTGCCTAGCTAAATAAAAATGAAAAATTATTTTTTATTTAACAATTTATTTGGCCTTTGAATAACAGATTCACTACATGGAACAACAGACAGGCACACTCCCCCCAAAATGAAAAAGGAAGTTTGTTCTTAAGTGTCTGTCCTATATCTGAGAGAAATAAGAAAAACCAGGAAACATTTATTTTATTTTTTTATATGTATTTTACCCCTTATTTTTTTTACCACTAAACATTCTCCATTACATTTTTTTCTACTGGTACCGGGGGACCTTCAGACGAGTTTTGTGAGGCCTGTGGCCATCCTTGAACACAACAACTGACATTTTTACAGAGGGGTGATATTACTGTTTAGCCCAACCTGTTTGGACGCTACAGACAGAAGTTGGCAGATCGGCTTTACCGACTTCAGACAAGCCCCAAGATGCTTGTGGAGGTCGTAGAGCAAAACGGAGAACACCATAGTCTTTGTGAGAATCGCATATTTCCATTCTGGGGTTTTGCAGGCCTGAAGGATCAGACAATACATATAATTTTGTGAAGAAAAAAACAATCTGGTAAGTCTCGTGGTCTAACAAACATCGCTCTAGCTCTATCACCTTTCACCGCAGATGTGGAAGTGTGACATAGGCAGATGTGGTGGATTGAGACACATCCAATGCAACAACAAAAAACAGATACAGCTGTTTCTTTTCTCAAATTCAAATGAAGATGTATGCTACAACAGGACTTGCTTTTGGTTTACCCCATTTCTATTGATAAAATACCATTATTAAACCAGATATGGGATTTTCCAATGACTGGACATTTCCCAAAAACCGATGTCCCTCTTCAGAAATGAAAGGCCTATTGTGTATGTGAGTCAACTTTATAATCATAATTTTCAGTGAAACCTAACCCAATGTTTTTCTTCACTTTGTTGAGAACGAGTAAGACAATGTCTCTATGGGTTTAATTAAATCATTGCTAACATGACGCCTGTGACAGAAGTCCACCCATAAAACAGGATGGATCTTCATTACTGTCGAATTCACATATCAATCACATTCATAGGTCAGCTAGATCGGAACTTAGGAAGACATGTCGACACAAAATAACACGATATGGGACAGTACATATTTTGCTCTCCATCTGTCTCTCTCTCTTTCTCCATCTGTCTCCATCTCTCTCTCTCTCTC